>NC_092767.1:26190812-26500812 GCF_047496795.1 Chiloscyllium punctatum
TGCCTTTCACCCTAACAGGAACATCCTGTCTCTGGATTCTCGTTATCTCATTGTTGAAGGCTTCTATTTTCCAGCCCTGTGTAGCTTTGAGTGTGGTTTTAGAGATACCAACTCGATTGAGTGAAGAACCATCTCTGTCCTGTATGATGCCATCATTCTCTGATTTTGAATTGTAAGTTCTGATTATTTTTGTGCTTGTTTTGAGAAAATGTGACCGAGTGGAAGTTCCAGCTGTAGGTGTGGTCAGTATCAGCTTCAGGTTCAGTATTAGAATGCTCACTCACAGAGAGAATTTCCCAACTCAGTCGCATAACTGAATGAACACGGAAAGCAGTGGGCTAACAGTGTGCAGTAGAACAGCTCTCAAGGAGCTCTCCAACATGAGGTATTGAATGACTGAATAACCTCAGCAGAATGAAGGTCATCACTGAAAAGAATATGAAAAGATATTGAGATATTGATGGGATTGATAGTGAGTGAAATATTGCAAGTATTGTTACTTGAAGACAAACTGGAACTAACGTTTGAGATTTAATAGGATCAGATTAATGAATTCTTTGGGGTATTCAAATACAGACATAAATCTCAATGCTATCACATCATTAAAATAAACCTGTTGTCGTAACTTGTTTGTTCAAAATGATAATAAAACAGTTGAAGATGTAATCACAGTTTCCCAGTGGAGATACCACACAATATAAAATAAAGTCTCTGGAACTGTGTCAGCTCCAGCTACGAGAGAATTCTCCAATTCTGACACATAGCCAGCAGCAGGAAGGGAAAGTTTGTGTCACAAACAACCAAATGCATCTTCTCAGGGAAAGGATCAACAGAGTATACGAGACCATCATCGCTGTCACTGGTGTTCCTGGTAAGTCTTGGAACAACTTAACTTATATAAACCTCCGCATTGAATCATCCTCATTTCTATAGACAACTGATAACTATTATATTTCCATTTAGCAAGGCAAATCCCACTGTCAGACAATAGTGTCCTCACTGACTGAGTTTAAAGTGAATAGTTTGTCATTTCGGGGGCTCCTCAGTAATGTGCAGCATTGTGTGTTTCCCTATCCTGTGCAGAATGGGTTTACACTGAGGCCACATTGACAGGGTTTGGCTGAGCACCGGTCCTGGCTGGTCTAGAAAGGGTTTCGGAAGACCACCCTCTCTCTGTGGTAGTTCACAGCCTGCTATCGGTCAGATGGGTTTTGTAACAACCCACCTCTCAGTGACACCTGGTGTTTCCCATTCCTTGATGGAAAGGGATTGTGTTGGTGGATCTTGCTCAGGCAGCTCGCTCCAAATGGGAGCCCAGATACAACAGGGCAATGGGTGGGTTCAGCAGGTCATTAGGGATGAGGAGACTATGGGGATATGCTAATAGAGCGTGGTGCTGGAAAAGGCACAGCAGGTCAGGCAACATCCAAGGAGCAAGAGTGTCATGGTTTCAGGCAGGACACTTCTTCAGAGCAGTTGCAATGACCAATGTTGCATAGATTCAGATTTTATTTGTGTGAGGGCAGTGCCATACCATCGTGGGCAGGTGGGGAGAGTCGTGCCCGAAACATCGACTCTCTTGCTCCTGGGATGCAGCCTGACCTGCTGTACTTTTTCTAGCACCACACTCTATTAACTCAGGTCATTCGGAGTGATAACTGATGGTGAGCACGGATGGGTTTGTCCATCTTGTGTGTTTTCATCAGTCAGTGGATGTGTGGAGGCGTGATATTTATGAGGACAGATCACTGGTAGGGGTGTTGAGAACAGGGTTTCAATTATGATGCGTATTGTTGAGTTACTGAATTGTCAAAAAGACGTGTGAGTGTGTAATTTGTAAAATGATGCACAATGCCGTGATAGTGTCTAATAGGACAAACACTAAGGTCTGGAGTATTAAGGCAGCTGCACTCCCACAGAGATCAAACAACTTTATCCAACAGGATGATTCCTACGTTGACCTTCATTGCTGTTATCCTTTGATGTTCCACATCAATAATGGTCTGTATGAAGATGCGTTCATTTGGGAATGTTATTTTGTCTTTAGCTATCAATTTCAATCAATATTTATTAGGCTGCAGTGCCAAGCTGTGGTACAATTGTAGTGATCTCCATGGAGAATGCTGGGTAACCTGTGGGGTTTTCTCACCCCAGTGTGTGCTCCCAATCTGGGAGGGGGAATCTCGATTCACAAGGAGAGGGATGAGGAGAGGAGCTTGGGAGCATGAGCCTGGACATCATGCAGGAAGCTTGGCTTCATCCCAGATAAAGCGTCTGCTTTCTAAACCAGAGCGATACCGTGACCAATGTTGTGGGGATTCAGATTTTTTTGCTGAGGACTGTGCTGTGCCGTCCTGTACAGATGAGGGAGGACGGGTCAAATGTTGAAGGCTTTCTGATTGTGGTGAGTATCCAACCTGGGACATGGTGATTGGATTTACTACTGAATATCTTCATGGTTCTGATTGTCAGGATGTTCACGAGGGACGGATTCAATGCCCTATCATTTATTCATCCATATTGTAGAGGCCATTCATTCTGGGATACTGTGGACTGATTAAATACCCTGTCCTGTAGTTCATACAGTGGGGATATCGAATTCTGAAGGAAAACTAAACTGTGGAGACTCCAAAACCCAATACAGTAATTTTGCGATCAATGTCCACATTAGGTGCCTGCTATTCTGTGTTTTGCTGATCCCAGGTGTCTTTGTGTGGATGCTATGGGCTTATGAGAAATGCCAGCCAGTTAGAGTAACCTGGAAAGCAGGTGAAATCGACTGCTGCTGACCCAAAACCACCTTGAGGATGTGACTGTGTTTCTGTGAGTAATCTGCTGCTCATGTTCTCCCCTATGTCCTTTAAAAATGCAAATGATTCATTTGGAGAGAGTTTGTTTTTGTGGTTCATATGACATGGAACAACAATTATCTTTGTATCATTACTTACAGTCTGAGCTCAGGCACAGAGAATCTTTGATTATTAACTTTATGTCCTTTTTTCCTTTCTCTTACAGTTAGTCTAGTGGTGATTGTAATCTTAGCTCGGGGCAAATGTGGTCTTTCTGTGTGCAGCACTCGCTATCTGGTGGCCATGACAACATCAGATCTATTGTTCATTGTTTTCTACATCATCCTTCACCGATTTCGACGTTATTATTATCCACTGTGTTTCCTGCAAATCACTCCTGTTTGTGGTGTTATCCATGCCCTCAGCCGCTGGAGCATTGATTGTTCTGCGTGGTTCACCATTGCTTTTTCCTTTGATCGATTTGTCGCCATTTGTTTACATGAGATGAAAACTAAGTATTGCACAGGGAAAACTGCAATCAGGGTTCTAGCAACAATCTGCATCTTCTTTTGTTTAAAAAACATTCCAAATGCCTTTGTGTATAGACCTGGAAAAATGATCAACAATGTACCATTTCTCTGTTATGGCACGTACAGTTATAAACGTGACCCTCGGTGGACAAGTTTTAAATATTTTGAGACCTTTTTAACACCAATGTTCCCATTCACTTTTATTCTCTTTATCAACATTCTGACTGTCAGACATATCTTCGAGGCCATTAAGGTGCGGAAGGAACTGAGAGGTCAGAGAAAAACAGAGAATGATCCAGAGGTAGAGAGCAGGAAGAATTCTGTGATTTTACTCTTTGCCATATCTGCCAGCTTCATACTTCTCTGGTTGTTGCATATTTTATATATCTTTAATGCTGGTTATTCCTTGGATTCTGTTTCTTTTGGTCTCTTTGTACAGATTGGATATATGCTGAGGAACTTAAGTTGCTGCACAAATGCCCTGATTTATGTGGTGACACAGAAACATTTCAGAGACCAGTTAAAGTATGCCGTGACATATCCAGTTAGAACAATAATTCAATTGGTGAATCAATCCAAGTAACTGAGAGCCAACGTTGGATGCAGCAGATAATGGAACGAGGAGTCCACGTGCGGAATGGACCGAAAGGAGAAGGAGGAGCAGCAACATGATAACACTCCTTTCCTCATGGGCAAGGACTGACTCCATCTGAGGGGCAAAATGACAGAGACTGGAGGGGGAAAGCCAGTGTAAAGGGCTGTTAGTAATCAGCAACAATTAGTAGGAAGTGGGACAACAAAAAAAAACCAAAAGATGAATTAGCAATGCACAAAAGCAACATTCATGTCAAGTAATCTGTTCACAGTGAGTGAAGTGGGGAGAAAAATAAATGATATGGAGTAAGGTGAGTGTTAGATGAGATGATATTAGATTGCTCAGAGTATGGAAGAAGGCCATTTGGCCCAACCAGTCCATAATGACCGTCTGAAGAGTAACCCACCCAGACCCATTCCCCTATATTTACCGCTGACTAATGCACCTAACACTGTGGGCAATTTCGCATTACCAATTCACCTGACCCGCACATCTTTGGATTGTGGGAGGAAACTGAAGCACCCTGATGGAACCCACGCAGACACAGGGAGAATGTGCAAACCCCACACAGACAGTTACCTGAGGCAGGAATGTAATCGTTCACTGCAGGCCAGAGAGGGAAATGCAACGACAGGCCCCTGTCCTCACTGAATTCTCTGACCCACACATCTGGGCAAACTAACAAAATACATGAGAAGTTTAAAAGAGGAAATAACATCATGTCAGCACTCTGTGTCTTTTGATTGCACCTTTATTTTCAACAATAACATACTTTGTTTCCATTCAATTCCTCACGGTGAACATAGAACACAGAACAATACAGCACAGGACAGGTCCTTCAGCCCTCGATGGTGGTGAGCACACTACTGTTGCAGGCAGGGTTTTCCATGGCCCTACTATTGCAAAATGAAAGAGACTGGAGGGGTAAAGCCAGTGTAAAGGGCTGTTAGGAATCAGCAACAATTAGTAGGAAGTGGGACAACAAAAGCAAAACCAAATATACACAAAAGCTACATTTACCCCAAGTAATCCGTTCTCAGTGAGTGAAGAGGTTAGAAAAATAAATGATGTGGAGGAAGGTGTAATCGTTCACTGCAGGCCAGAGAGGGAAATACAACGACAGGCTCCTGTCCACTCTTCCTCACTGAATTCTCTGAGCTCCACATCTGGGCAAATTAAAACACACCAGGAGTTTCCTGTCAGAAAGAGGAAAGAACATACTGTTAGGATTCCTTGTCTTCTGATTGCACATTTATTTTCAACAATAATTTACTTTGTTTTCATTCAATTCCTTACTTTGATTCCTGGCAATCACACGTTAACACTTTCACATTGATCAACAGGAAATCCCAAAGAGAAAAGGAATTTGATCAGTTTGTGAATACATGTGACTTTCATTCCAAGACAGTAAAATGCAGAGTAGGCAGAGACAAAGGCAGGCTGGACTAAACTATTTCTCTGATATCATTCTGTTTCTTTATTTGTTCCTTTCTCCGAACCAGCTGATGCATTGCCAGGGGAATCCAAACCCAACCAGAGGGATTTCGGAACTCCCACCATGCACCTGCCCAATGAGCCAGCTCCCTCCCCGATTTCAGATGCTCCTACAAATCTACCTTTTCATATTAGTTATTGTCACCTGACCGAACATCCCCTTTAATGAATCAACATGACCTCTGTTCAATTTGTCATGATAAAGGTCGTTTTAACTATGTTTGGGGACTGTGTTGTGGTAAAGTGCACGGTGATGGTCCTATCGTGGTTAGTGTAGCTGCTTTCCAAGCAGGTGACCTGGGTTAGATTCTTGGCAATCGCAAATTGAGATTTTTAACATTGATCAATAGGAAACCACAAAGACAAAGGAATTTGATCAGATTGAAAATATATTTGGCTTTTATTCCAAGATAATAAGATGCAAAGCAGGAGCAGACAAAGGCAGACTGGATGAAACTCTTTCCCTGCTGCCTTCTCTCACACCACCTCCCTCCCTCCTCCCTGTAATCCCACTGAGATGACTCTGGCTGTGCTCCATCCCTGGGGGAGGGATACCTGGAGAGAGCTGGGAGCTGACTGAATGAGCTGGACTTTGGCAGAGAGGGCACTTTGAATGAGAGACTTGTGGATATTTCAAACAGGTTCTGGCAGCCATTGTCCCTTTCACCGTGTGCACTGAGCAGGGGGTGAGTATCGGTTTGTTTCTGTCTGTCTCTGTGTGTGAAAGTGCACGGAATGTTTGAATCTCAAAAGCAAGCCCCTGGAACAGAGTCTGTCCTAAATGGGAAAAATGGAGTGTGAGAGACCATTGAGAGAGCTTAGACCAATCAGAATTTGGAATATCACCTCTTTCATCTCACCATAGCGTTCCTTATCACCTGTTTGCATCTGTCTGATTTTTCCTCTTTTCTCTCTCTCAGTCTCTCTCTTTGCCTCTGTCTCTTGTTCTCTGTCTGTACACTCTACATCTCTCTTTTCCTCTCAACTTTTCTCGATCACACTATCTTTCTGCCTCCCTCTCTCTCTCTCACTGTCTCTGTTACTGACAGCCTCTTCTTTTGTATTTTTTCTCCCCTGTCTCTTCTTCCCACCTTTATCTATAATCTTTTTCACTCTCTTGCTCTTTCTTCTTCTGTCATTTTCTCTATCTTTCTTTCTCTTTCTTTCCTTCCCTATTTCTGTTATTCAGTCCTGAAACTGCACCCCCTTCAATATTGGACAACCTCCCACCCATCGCAAATTTAGCCCCTGTCCCCCTCCATGACCCCTGTCCATTTGCCCTTCCCTGTGCTGCTTCATCTCCCCTGAACTGCCCCTCTTTTGTTTCTCTATTTCACACCCACTGCATATAAAAGCCCCTCAGTATCTCCATCCATCAACAATACCCTTCCCCTTGCTGTGTCCCAGCCTCTGCTCTGGAGGACAAAGTGAGCATTTGCAGAGACTATCTTGTCTTTTGACTGTGTACCGTAATGTCATGGAGTCACAGAGTCATCCAGCACGGAGACAGACCCTTCGGACCAATCAGGCCACACTGACCATGTTCCAAAACTAAACTATTCCCAACTGCCTGCACTTGGCCCATATCCCTCTAAACCTTTCCTATTCATGAACTTATCCAAAGGTATTTTCAACATTGAAACTGTACCTGCATCCACCACTTCCTCTGGTAGTTCATTCCACACATAAACACCGAAAAACTTTGCCCCTCAAGCCATTTTGAAATCTTTGCCCTCTCATCTTCAAAATATACCCGCCAGGTTTGAACTCCCCTACCCTAGGGAAAATACCCCTGTCATTCACCTTATTTATGCCCCTCATAGTTTTTCAAAGATCAATAAGGTCACCCCTCACCCTCCAATGCAGCAGCCCATTACTATATCTCAAGCCCTCCATTCCTGGCAACATCTTGGTAAGTCCTGACTGAACCCTCTCCAGTTTATTAATATCCTTCCTATAACAGGGCGATGAGAATTGCACACATTAATCCAGAAGAGGCCTCATCAATGTCCTGTACAAGTTCAATATGATGTCAGAACTCCGATACTCAAAGGACTGAGAAATGAAAGTGTGTGTGCGAAATACATTCTTAACTACCCTGTCTAACTGGGTTGCAAATTTCAAAGAAATATGTCCCTGAACCCTGAGGTCTCTCTGCTCTACAATACGACCCAGGGCCCTACCGTTAACTCCTGACCTTGTTTGTATTACCGGAAAAGTGCAGCAGTTCTGGCAGCACCCAAGGAGCAGGAGAATCGACATTTCGGGCATGAGCCCTTCTTCAGGAGCCCTCCTTCAAGAAGGGCATGATCCCTTCTTCTTCAGGGTCATTCCCGAAACATCGATTCTCCTGCTCCTTGGATGCTGCCTGACCTGCTGCGCTTTTCCAGCAACACATTTTCAGCTCTGATCTCCAGCATCTACAGTCCTCACTTTCTCCTTGTTTGTATTACCACAATGCAATACCTCACGTTTATCCAAATTAAACTCCATCTGCCACTCCTCAGCCCTTTGACCCAATTGATCAACATCTCTTTGTAGTCTTGGGTCACATCCTTCACTGTTCAATTACCGTTTTGGTGTCATCCACAAACTTACTAAACATACCTCCTATATTCTCATCCAAATCCTTTGTATAAATGACAAACAGAAATGGAGCCAGTACCGATCCCTGTGGAACACCGCTGGTCACAGGCCTCCAGTCTGAAAAACAATGTCTTCTACCATAAAGCCAATTCTGTGTCCAATTGGCAAGCCCACCCTGAATCCTATTTGATCTCACTTTACTAAAGGCCAAGCAAACAACATGCAACACTCTGTCTTCATTAATCATTTTGGTTACTTCCAAAAGCAAACCCAATCAAGTGTGAGACATGATTTCCCTTGCACAAAGCCAGACTGAGCATCTCTAATCAATTCTTTCCTCTCCAACTTCTGTAAATCCTATCTCTAAAAACTTACCCACCACCAAGGTCAGACTCACAGGTCGATTGTTCCCAGGCTTCTCCTCACATCCCTTCTTAAACAATGGCACCACATTAGCCACACCCCAGTCCTCCAGTTCTTCACCATGTTTATGGATGATACAAATATTTCTGTTCGGGACACTGCAATTTTTTCCCTTACTTCCCACAGCGTCCTGCGACACACTTGATCAGGTCCTGGAGGCTTATCTATCTTTATGTTTTTTTCGGTTCTCGAGCACTTCCTCTTCCATTACTGTGAACTGTTTCCAAACCATCAATATTTATTTACCTGATCTCTCTCACCTCCATTTCTTTCCCAACAGTAAAAACTGATGCAAAATATTCATTTAGATCTCTCCCATCTCTTGAGGTACGACACAAAGACAACCTCATTGGTCTTTCAGGGGTTCTACTCTCTCTTCAGTTGCTCCCTCTCTCTTAGTGTATTTATAGAATCTCTTTGGATTATCTTTATCTCATCTGCCAAAGCAATTTCCTATCTTCTCTTTGCCTTCCTCATTTCCTTCTGAAAAATGTCCCTACACTCTTTATACTGTTCAAGACATTCAGTTGATCCTAATTGTCTCTCTAATAGATGATTAGCTTTTGATTCTTGACTTGAACTTCAAGATCTTTATTCATCCATTGCACCCTAACCTTACCAGCCTTGCCTTTCACTCGAACAGGAACAGAATATTTCTGAACTCTTGTTCTCACGCATTGGAAGGCCTCCCACTTGTCAGTCATCCTTTTCCCTGTGATCATTTTGCTCCAATCAACTTTTGAAAGATCTTGTTTCATATCCTTTCATACCCATTTGCCTTACTCCAATTAAGAACTTTAATTGCTATCAATTTACATAACTATTTTAACATTACTAGGATTATGATCATTGGTCCAAAAGTGTTCCCTGACTAACACATTTGTCACTTGCCCTGCCTTATTTCTCAAGAGAAGTTCAAGTTTTGATCTGTTTATCACAGGAAAATTTATATCTTGATAAAGAAAATGTTCTTGCATTTGAACAAATTCTTCACCATCAAAACTTTTAACACCACAGCAGTCTGAGTCAAAGCTTGGAAAATTAAAATTCCCTACTATTGCAACCTTATTATTCTTACATATATTTAATATCTCTACATATTTCCTTCTCAATTGCCCTCTGACTATTAGGGAGCCGATAGTACAATCCCATCAAGGTGATCATCCCTTTCTTATCACTAACTTCAACTCATATATTTTCACTAAATGATCCCTCAGAAATACATTCTCTAATTACAGGAGAAATATTTTCCTTAATCAAAAATGCCAGTCCTTCTCCTGCCTTGCCTCTTTCTATCCTTCCTGTACCATCTAAAACCCAGAACACAGAGCTGCCAGTCTTTTCCATACCTCAGCCATGTTGCTGTAATAGCAATGACATCCCAGGCCCATGTTCCCTTACATGCCCTGAGTTCATCAGCCTTACCCATGAGACCTCTTGCATTGAAATAAATGCAGTTGAAGTGTTCAGTGTTCCTTTGTTCTCTGACTTGTTCTTGTCTGTCTTTTCTTAATAACTTGATGTTTTCTGATTCAAAATCAATGTCACCTTTCTTTCTATTTTCATTGTTGTTTAGAAAGCCCCGCCCAACCTCTCCCAGGAGGACCAATTCCACCATTGAACATCCCAGATGCCCTCCTTCTTCAAGGATTGCACTTTCCCCTCCCAGGTGGTCGATGATACCCTCCAATGCATCTCATCCACTTCCTGCACCCCCGCCCTTGAACCCCACCTCTCCAATCGCAACAAGGACAGGACCCCCCCGGTCCTCACCTTCTACTCCACTAACCTCCGGATACAATGCACCATCCTCTTCCATTTCTGCCACCTACAAACAGACCCCACTATCAGGGATATATTTTCCTCCCCACCCTTCTCTGCATTCCACAGAGACCATTCCCTCCGCGACTCCCTTGTTAGGTTCACACACACTCACCAACCCACCCTCCCCTCCCGGCACCTTCCCTGGCCACTGCAAGAAGTGCAAAACCTGCGCCCACACCTCCCCCCTCACCTCCATCCTCGGCCCCAAAGAATCCTTCCAAATCCAGCAGAAATTTACCTGTACTTCCACACACATCACCCACTGTGTCTATTGCTCTCGTTGTGGTCTCCTCTATATTAGCGAGACAGGGCGCCTACTTACGGAATGTTGCAGAGAACATCTCTGGGAGGCACACACTAAACAGCCCCACCACTCTGTGGCTGAACACCTTAACTCCCTTTCCCACTCTGCCAAGGACATTCAAGTCCTGGTCCTCCTCCACTGCCAAACTCTAGCCACCAGATTACTGGAGGAAGAATGCCTCATCTTCCACTTTGGTACTCTCCAACCACACGGGAACAATGTAGATGTCACCAGTTTCTTCATTTCACCTTCCTCTACCTTATCCTTGATCCAGCCATCCAACTCAGCACTGCCCTCTTGAACTGTCCTACCTTTCCATCTTCCTTCCCACCTGTCTGCTTCACCCTGCTTTCCGACCTGTTATCATCACCCCCGCCTCCATCGACCTATTACGTTCCCAGCTACCTTCCCCCCAGACACACCCCTGCCTTGAACCCCACCCCCATTCCTGATGAAGACCGTGTGCTTGGTGCATCAACTCTCCTGCTCCTCGGATGCTGCCTCACTGGCTGTGCTTTTCCAGCACTACAATTGTCGACTCTTATCTCCAGCATCTGAAGTTCTCACTTTCTCCAAGAGCAGGACTCTGGCCAGCAGCGTGTCCAAATGTATACATCATCACCACCATCGACAAGTGGAAGGGGGAAGGAGAGCACTGTCTCTCTGTCACTGAGCCAGAGGGGAGCAGACTGACCCCACTGTACCTGTGTCACTGACCCAGGGGAGAGCAGAGAGACCCCACTGTGTCTCTGTCACTGACCCAGGGGGGAGCAGACAGACCCCACTGTGTCTGTGTCACTGACCCAGGGGAGAGCAGACTGACCCCACTGTGTCTCTGTCACTGACCCAGGGGAGAGCAGACTGACCCCAGGGTGTCTCTGTCACTGATCCAGGGGAGAGCAGACTGACCCCACTGTGTCTGTGTCACTGACCCAGGGGAGAGCGGAGTGACCCCACTGTGTCTCTGTCACTGACCCGGGGGAGAGCGGAGTGACCCCACTGTGTCTCTGTCACTGACCCGGGGGAGAGCAGACTGACCCCACTGTGTCTCTGTCACTGACCCAGTGGAGAGCAGACTGACCCCACTGTGTATGTGTCACTGACCCAGGGGAGAGCAGACTGAGCCCACTGTGTCTCTGTCACTGACCCAGGGGAGAGCAGAGTGACCCCACTGTGACTCCGTCACTGACCCAGGGGAGAGCAGAGTGACCCCACTGTGTCTGTGTCACTGACCTAGGGGAGAGCAGACTGACCCCACTGTGTCTGTGTCACTGACACAGGGGAGTGCAGACTGACCCCACTGTGTCTGTGTCACTGACCCGTGGGAGAGATGACTGACCCCACTGTGACTGTGTCACTGACCCAAGGGAGAGCAGACTCACCCCACTGTGTCTCTGTCACTGAGCCGGGGGAGAGCAGACTGACCCCACTGCGTCTCTGTCACTGACCCAGGGGAGAGCAGACTGACCCCACTGTGTCTCTGTCACTGACCCAGGGGAGAGAAGACTGACCCCACTGTGTCCCTGTCACTGACGCAGAGGGGAGCAGACTGACCCCACTGTGTCTCTGTCACTGACCCAGGGGAGAGCAGAGTGACGCCACTGTGTCTCTGTCACTGACCCAGGGGAGAGCGGAGTGACCCCACTGTGTCTCTGTCACTGACCCAGGGGAGAGCGGAGTGACCCCACTGTGTCTCTGTCACTGACCCGGGGGAGAGCAGAGTGACCCCACTGTGGCTCTGTCACTGACCCAGGAGAGAGCAGACTGACCCCACTGTGTCTCTGTCACTGACCCAGGGGAGAGTAGACTGACCCCACTGTGTCTCTGTCACTGACCCAGAGGGGAGCAGACTGACCCCACTGTGTCTCTGTCACTGACCCAGGGGAGAGCAGAGTGACCCCACTGTGTCTCTGTCACTGACCCAGGGGAGAGCAGACTGACCCCACTGTGTCTGTGTCACTGACCCAGGGGAGAGCAGACTGACCCCACTGTGTCTGTGTCACTGACCCAGGGGAGAGCAGACTGACCCCACTGTGTCTCTGTCACTGACCCAGGGGCGAGCAGACTGACCCCACTGTGACTCTGTCACTGAGCCAGGGGAGAGCAGAGTGACCCCACTGTGTCTGTGTCACTGACCTAGGGGAGAGCAGACTGACCCCACTGTGCCTGTGTCACTGACCCAGGGGAGAGCAGAGTGACACCACTGTGTCTGTGTCTCTGACCCAGGGGAGAGCAGACTCACCCCACTGTGTCTCTGTCACTGACCCGGGGGAGAGCAGACTGACCCCACTGTGTCTGTGTCACTGACCCAGGGGAGAGCAGACTGACCCCACTGCATCTCTGTCACTGACACAGGGGAGAGCAGACTGACCCCACTATATCTGTGTCACTGACCGGGGGAAGAGCAGACTGACCCCATTGTGTCTGTGTCACTGACCCAGTGGAGAGGAGACTGACCCCACTGTGTCTCTGTCACTGACCCAGGGGAGAGCAGAGTGACCCCATTGTGTCTGTGTCACTGACCCAGGGGAGAGTAGGCTGTCCCCACTGTGTCTGTGTCACTGACCCAGGGGAGAGCAGTGTGACCCCACTGTGTCTGTGTCACTGACCTAGGGGAGAGCAGACTGACCCCACTGTGTCTCTGTCACTGACCCAGGGGAGAGCAAAGTGATCCCACTGTGTCCGTGTCACTGACCCAGGGGAGAGCAGACTGACCCCACTGTGTCTGTGTAACTGACCCAGGGGAGAGCAGAGTGACCCCACTGTGTCTGTGTCACTGACCTAGGGGAGAGCATACTGACCCCACTGTGTCTGTGTAACTGACCCAGGGGAGAGCAGAGTGACCCCACTGTGTCTGTGTCACTGACCCAGGGGAGAGCAGACTGACCCCACTGTGTCTGTGTCACTGACCTAGGGGAGAGCAGACTGACCCCACTGTGTCTGTGTCACTGACCCAGGGGAGAGCAGACTCACCCCACTGTGTCTCTGTCACTGACCCGGGGGAGAGAAGACTGACCCCACTGTGTCTGTGTCACTGACCCAGCGGAGAGCAGACTGACCCCACTGCGTCTCTGTCACTGACCCAGGGGAGAGCAGACTGTCTCCACTGTGTCTGTGTCACTGACCCAGGGGAGAGCAGACTGACCCCATTGCGAGTCTGTCACTGACCCAGGGGAGAGCAGACTGACCCCACTATATCTGTGTCACTGACCCGGGGGAGAGCAGACTGACCCCATTGTGTCTGTGTCACTGACCCAGTGGAGAGCAGACTGACCCCACTGTGTCTCTGTCACTGACCCAGGGGAGAGCAGAGTGACCCCATTGTGTCTGTGTCACTGACCCAGGGGAGAGCAGGCTGACCCCACTGTGTCTGTGTCACTGACCCAGGGGAGAGCAGTGTGACCCCACTGTGTCCGTGTCACTGACCTAGGGGAGAGCAGAGTGACCCCACTGTGTCTGTGTCACTGACCCAGGGGAGAGCAGACTGATACCACTGTGTCTCTGTCACTGACGCGGGGGAGAGCAGACAGACCCCACTGTGTCTGTGTCACTGACCCAGGGGAGAGCAGAGTGACCCCATTGTGTCTGTGTCACTGACCCAGGGGAGAGCCGGCTGACCCCACTGTGTCTGTGTCACTGACCCAGGGGAGAGCAGTGTGACCCCACTGTGTCTGTGTCACTGACCCAGGGGAGAGCAGAGTGACCCCACTGTGTCTGTGTCACTGACCCAGGGGAGAGCAGACTGATACCACTGTGTCTCTGTCACTGACGCGGGGGAGAGCAGACAGACCCCACTGTGTCTGTGTCACTGACCCAGGGGAGAGCAGAGTGACCCCACTGTGTCTGTGTCACTGACCTAGGGGAGAGCAGACTGACCCCACTGTGTCTGTGTCACTGACCCAGGGGAGAGCAGACTGACCCCACTGTGTCTCTGTCACTGACGCGGGGGAGAGCAGACTGACCCCACTGTGTCTGTGTCACTGACCCAGGGGAGAGCAGACTCACCCCACTGTGTCTCTGTCACTGACCCAAGGGAGAGCAGACTGACCCCACTGTGTCTGTGTCACTGACCCAGGGGAGAGCAGACTGACCCCACTGTGTCTCTGTCACTGACCCAGGGGAGAGCAGCCTGACCCCACTGTGACTCTGTCACTGAGCCAGGGGAGAGCAGAGTGACCCCACAGTGTCTGTGTCACTGACCTAGGGGAGAGCAGACTGACCCCACTGTGTCTGTGTCACTGACCCAGGGGAGAGCAGAGTGACACCACTGTGTCTGTGTCACTGACCCAGGGGAGAGCAGACTGACCCCACCGTGTCTCTGTCTGACCCAGGGGAGAGCAGACTGACCCCAGGGTGTCTCTGTCACTGATCCAGGGGAGAGCAGACTGACCCCACTGTGTCTGTGTCACTGACCCAGCGGAGAGCGGAGTGACTCCACTGTGTCTCTGTCACTGACCCGGGGGAGAGCGGAGTGACCCCACTGTGTCTCTGTCACTGACCCGGGGGAGAGCAGACTGACCCCACTGTGTCTCTGTCACTGACCCAGTGGAGAGTCGAAAGACTGACCCCACTGTGTCTGTGTCACTGACCCAGGGGAGAGCAGACTGACCCCACAGTGTCTCTGTCACTGACCCAGGGGAGAGCAGAGTGACCCCACTGTGACTCTGTCACTGACCCAGGGGAGAGCAGAGTGACCCCACTGTGTCTGTGTCACTGACCTAGGGGAGAGCAGACTGACCCCACTGTGTGTGTGTCAATGACCCAGGGGAGTGCAGACTGACCGCACTGTGTCTCTGTCACTGACCCGGGGGAGAGCAGACTGACAGCACTGTGTCTGTTTCACTGACCCAAGGGAGAGCAGACTCACCCCACTGTGTCTCTGTCACTGACCCGGGGGAGAGCAGACTGACCCCACTGCGTCTCTGTCACTGACCCAGGGGCGAGCAGACTGACCCCACTGTGTCTCTGTTACTGACCCAGGGGAGAGTAGACTGACCCCACTGTGTCCCTGTCACTGACCCAGAGGGGAGCAGACTGACCCCACTGTGTCTCTGTCACTGACACAGGGGAGAGCAGAGTGACCCAACTGTGTCTCTGTCACTGACACAGGGGAGAGCGGAGTGACCCCACTGTGTCTCTGTCACTGACCCGGGGGAGAGCAGACTGACCCCACTGTGTCTCTGTCACTGACCCAGGGGAGAGCAGAGTGACCCCACTGTGGCTCTGTCACTGACCCAGGAGAGAGTAGACTGACCCCACTGTGCCTCTGTCACTGACCCAGGGGAGAGTAGACTGACCCCACTGTGTCTCTGTCACTGACCCAGAGGGGAGCAGACTGACCCCACTGTGTCTCTGTCACTGACCCAGGGGAGAGCAGAGTGACCCCACTGTGTCTCTGTCACTGACCCAGGGGAGAGCAGACTGACCCCACTGTGTCTGTGTCACTGACCCAGGGGAGAGCAGACTGACCCCACTGTGTCTCTGTCACTGACCCAGGGGAGAGCAGAGTGACCCCACTGTGTCTCTGTCACTGACCCAGGGGAGAGCAGACTGACCCCACTGTGTCTGTGTCACTGACCCAGGGGAGAGCAGACTGACCCCACTGTGTCTCTGTCTCTGACCCAGGGGAGAGCAGACTGACCCCACTGTGACTCTGTCAGTGAGTCAGGGGAGAGCAGAGTGACCCCACTGTGTCTGTGTCACTGACCTAGGGGAGAGCAGACTGACACCACTGTGCCTGTGTCACTGACCCAGGGGAGAGCAGAGTGACACCACTGTGTCTGTGTCACTGACCCAGGGGAGAGCAGACTGACTCCACTGTGTCTCTGTCACTGACGCGGGGGAGAGCAGACTGACCCCACTGTGTCTGTGTCACTGACCCAGGGGAGAGCAGACTGACCCCACTGTGTCTGTGTCACTGACCCAGGGGAGAGCAGACTCACCCCACTGTGTCTCTGTCACTGACCCGGGGGAGAGCAGACTGACCCCACTGTGTCTCTGTCACTGACCCAGGGGAGAGCAGAGTGACCCCATTGTGTCTGTGTCACTGACCCAGGGGAGAGCAGGCTGACCCCACTGTGTCTCTGTCACTGACCCAGGGGAGAGCAGACTGACCCCACTATATCTGTGTCACTGACCCGGGGGAGAGCAGACTGACCCCATTGTGTCTGTGTCACTGACCCAGTGGAGAGCAGACTGACCCCACTGTGTCTCTGTCACTGACCCAGGGGAGAGCAGAGTGACCCCATTGTGTCTGTGTCACTGACCCAGGGGAGAGCAGGCTGACCCCACTGTTTCTGTGTCACTGACCCAGGGGAGAGCAGTGTGACCCCACTGTGTCTGTGTCACTGACCTAGGGGAGAGCAGACTGACCCCACTGTGTCTGTTTCACTGACCTAGGGGAGAGCAGAGTGACCCCACTGTGTCTGTGTCACTGACCCAGGGGAGAGCAGACTGACCCCACTGTGTCTGTGTCACTGACCCAGGGGAGTGCAGAGTGACCCCACTGTGTCTCTGTCACTGACCCAGGGGAGAGCAGACTGACCCCACTGTGTCTCTGTCACTGACGCGGGGGAGAGCAGACTGACCCCACTGTGTCTGTGTCACTGACCCAGCGGAGAGCAGACTGACTCCACTGTGTCTCTGTCACTGACCCAGGGGAGAGCAGACTGACCCCACTATATCTGTGTCACTGACCCGGGGGAGAGCAGACTGACCCCATTGTGTCTGTGTCACTGACCCAGTGGAGAGCAGACTGACCCCACTGTGTCTCTGTCACTGACCCAGGGGAGAGCAGAGTGACCCCATTGTGTCTGTGTCACTGACCCAGGGGAGAGCAGGCTGACCCCACTGTTTCTGTGTCACTGACCCAGGGGAGAGCAGTGTGACCCCACTGTGTCTGTGTCACTGACCTAGGGGAGAGCAGACTGACCCCACTGTGTCTGTTTCACTGACCCAGGGGAGAGCAGAGTGACCCCACTGTGTCTGTGTCACTGACCCAGGGGAGAGCAGACTGACCCCACTGTGTCTGTGTCACTGACCCAGGGGAGTGCAGAGTGACCCCACTGTGTCTCTGTCACTGACCCAGGGGAGAGCAGACTGACCCCACTGTGTCTCTGTCACTGAGGCGGGGGAGAGCAGACTGACCCCACTGTGTCTGTGTCACTGACCCAGCGGAGAGCAGACTGACCCCACTGTGTCTCTGTCACTGACCCAGGGGAGAGCAGAGTGACCCCACTGTGTCTCTGTCACTGACCCAGGGGAGAGCGGAGTGACCCCACTGTGTCTCTGTCACTGACCCGGGGGAGAGCAGACTGACCCCACTGTGTCTCTGTCACTGACCCAGGGGAGAGCAGAGTGACCCCACTGTGGCTCTGTCACTGACCCAGGAGAGAGCAGACTGACCCCACTGTTCCTCTGTCACTGACCCAGGGGAGAGTAGACTGACCCCACTGTGTCTCTGTCACTGACCCAGAGGGGAGCAGACCTACCCCACTGTGTCTCTGTCACTGACCCAGGGGAGAGCAGAGTGACCCCACTGTGTCTCTGTCACTGACCCAGGGGAGAGCAGACTGACCCCACTGTGTCTGTGTCACTGACCCAGGGGAGAGCAGACTGACCCCACTGTGTCTCTGTCACTGACCCAGGGGAGAGCAGAGTGACCCCACTGTGTCTCTGTCACTGACCCAGGGGAGAGCAGACTGACCCCACTGTGTCTGTGTCACTGACCCAGGAGAATGCAGTCTGACACACTGTGTCTCTGTCACTGACCCGGGGGAGAGCAGACTGACCCCACTGTGTCTCTGTCACTGACCGAGAGGAGAGCAGACTGACCCCACTATATCTGTGTCACTGACCCGGGGGAGAGCAGACAGACCCCATTGTGTCTGTGTCACTGACCCACTGGAGAGCATACTGACTCCACTGTGTCTCTGTCACTGACCCAGGGGAGAGCAGAGTGACCCCATTGTGTCTGTGTCACTGACCCAGGGGAGAGCAGGCTGACCCCACTGTGTCTGTGTCACTGACCCAGGGGAGAGCAGTGTGACCCCACTGTGTCTGTGTCACTGACCCAGGGGAGAGCAGACTGACCCCACTGTGTCTCTGTCACTGACGCGGGGGAGAGCAGACTGACGCCACTGTGTCTGTGTCACTGACCCAGGGGAGAGCAGAGTGACCCCACTGTGTCTGTGTCACTGACCTAGGGGAGAGCAGACTGACCCCACTGTGTCTGTGTCACTGACCCAGGGGAGAGCAGAGTGACCCCACTGTGTCTGTGTCACTGACCCAGGGGAGAGCAGACTGACCCCACTGTGTCTCTGTCACTGACGCGGGGGAGAGCAGACTGACCCCACTGTGTCTGTGTCACTGACCCAGGGGAGAGCAGACTCACCCCACTGTGTCTCTGTCACTGACCCAGGGGAGAGCAGACTGACCCCACTTTGCCTGTGTCACTGACCCTGTGGAGAGCAGACTGACCCCTCTGTGTCTCTGTCACTGACCCAGGGGAGAGCAGAGTGACCCCACTGTGTCTTTGTCACTGACCCGGGGGAGAGCAGACTGACCCCACTGTGTCTGTGTCACTGACCCAGGGGAGAGCAGAGTGACCCCACTGTGTACCTGTCACTGACCTAGGGGAGAGCAGACTGACCCCATTGTGTCTCTGTCACTGACCCAGGGGAGAGCAGACTGACCCCACTGTGTCTGGGTCACTGACCCAGGGGAGTGCAGACTGACCCCACTGTGTCTCTGTCACTGACCCAGGGGAGAGCAGACTGACCCCACTGTGTCCCTGTCACTGACCCAGGGAAGAGCAGACTG
The DNA here is from genome assembly GCF_047496795.1 of Chiloscyllium punctatum. Classification (NCBI taxonomy): domain Eukaryota; kingdom Metazoa; phylum Chordata; class Chondrichthyes; order Orectolobiformes; family Hemiscylliidae; genus Chiloscyllium; species Chiloscyllium punctatum. The sequence continues at coordinate 26,210,178 of NC_092767.1, forward strand.
ACTCCACTGTGTCTGTGTCACTGACCTAGGGGAGAGCAGACTGACACCACTGTGCCTGTGTCACTGACCCAGGGGAGAGCAGAGTGACACCACTGTGTCTGAGTCACTGAACCTGGGGAGAGCAGACTGACTCCACTGTGTCTCTGTCACTGACGCGGGGGAGAGCAGACTGACCCCACTGTGTCTGTGTCACTGACCCAGGGGAGAGCAGACTCACCCCACTGTGTCTCTGTCACTGACCCGGGGGAGAGCAGACTGACCCCACTATGTCTGTGTCACTGACCCAGGGGAGAGCAGACTGACCCCACTGTGTCTCTGTCACTGACCCAGGGGAGAGTAGACTGACCCCACTGTGTCTCTGTCACTGACCCAGGGGAGAGCAGAGTGACCCCACTGTGGCTCTGTCACTGACCCAGGAGAGAGTAGACTGACCCCACTGTGCCTCTGTCACTGACCCAGGGGAGAGTAGACTGACCCCACTGTGTCTCTGTCACTGACCCAGGGGAGAGTAGACTGACCCCACTGTGTCTCTGTCACTGACCCAGGGGAGAGCGGAGTGACCCCACTGTGTCTCTGTCACTGACCCGGGGGAGAGCGGAGTGACCCCACTGTGTCTCTGTCACTGACCCGGGGGAGAGCAGACTGACCCCACTGTGTCTCTGTCACTGACCCAGTGGAGAGCAGACTGACCCCACTGTGTATGTGTCACTGACCCAGGGGAGAGCAGACTGAGCCCACTGTGTCTCTGTCACTGACCCAGGGGAGAGCAGAGTGACCCCACTGTGACTCCGTCACTGACCCAGGGGAGAGCAGAGTGACCCCACTGTGTCTGTGTCACTGACCTAGGGGAGAGCAGACTGACCCCACTGTGTCTGTGTCACTGACACAGGGGAGTGCAGACTGACCCCACTGTGTCTGTGTCACTGACCCGTGGGAGAGATGACTGACCCCACTGTGACTGTGTCACTGACCCAAGGGAGAGCAGACTCACCCCACTGTGTCTCTGTCACTGAGCCGGGGGAGAGCAGACTGACCCCACTGCGTCTCTGTCACTGACCCAGGGGAGAGCAGACTGACCCCACTGTGTCTCTGTCACTGACCCAGGGGAGAGAAGACTGACCCCACTGTGTCCCTGTCACTGACGCAGAGGGGAGCAGACTGACCCCACTGTGTCTCTGTCACTGACCCAGGGGAGAGCAGAGTGACGCCACTGTGTCTCTGTCACTGACCCAGGGGAGAGCGGAGTGACCCCACTGTGTCTCTGTCACTGACCCAGGGGAGAGCGGAGTGACCCCACTGTGTCTCTGTCACTGACCCGGGGGAGAGCAGAGTGACCCCACTGTGGCTCTGTCACTGACCCAGGAGAGAGCAGACTGACCCCACTGTGTCTCTGTCACTGACCCAGGGGAGAGTAGACTGACCCCACTGTGTCTCTGTCACTGACCCAGAGGGGAGCAGACTGACCCCACTGTGTCTCTGTCACTGACCCAGGGGAGAGCAGAGTGACCCCACTGTGTCTCTGTCACTGACCCAGGGGAGAGCAGACTGACCCCACTGTGTCTGTGTCACTGACCCAGGGGAGAGCAGACTGACCCCACTGTGTCTGTGTCACTGACCCAGGGGAGAGCAGACTGACCCCACTGTGTCTCTGTCACTGACCCAGGGGCGAGCAGACTGACCCCACTGTGACTCTGTCACTGAGCCAGGGGAGAGCAGAGTGACCCCACTGTGTCTGTGTCACTGACCTAGGGGAGAGCAGACTGACCCCACTGTGCCTGTGTCACTGACCCAGGGGAGAGCAGAGTGACACCACTGTGTCTGTGTCACTGACCCAGGGGAGAGCAGACTCACCCCACTGTGTCTCTGTCACTGACCCGGGGGAGAGCAGACTGACCCCACTGTGTCTGTGTCACTGACCCAGGGGAGAGCAGACTGACCCCACTGCATCTCTGTCACTGACACAGGGGAGAGCAGACTGACCCCACTATATCTGTGTCACTGACCGGGGGAAGAGCAGACTGACCCCATTGTGTCTGTGTCACTGACCCAGTGGAGAGGAGACTGACCCCACTGTGTCTCTGTCACTGACCCAGGGGAGAGCAGAGTGACCCCATTGTGTCTGTGTAACTGACCCAGGGGAGAGTAGGCTGTCCCCACTGTGTCTGTGTCACTGACCCAGGGGAGAGCAGTGTGACCCCACTGTGTCTGTGTCACTGACCTAGGGGAGAGCAGACTGACCCCACTGTGTCTCTGTCACTGACCCAGGGGAGAGCAAAGTGATCCCACTGTGTCCGTGTCACTGACCCAGGGGAGAGCAGACTGACCCCACTGTGTCTGTGTAACTGACCCAGGGGAGAGCAGAGTGACCCCACTGTGTCTGTGTCACTGACCTAGGGGAGAGCATACTGACCCCACTGTGTCTGTGTAACTGACCCAGGGGAGAGCAGAGTGACCCCACTGTGTCTGTGTCACTGACCCAGGGGAGAGCAGACTGACCCCACTGTGTCTGTGTCACTGACCTAGGGGAGAGCAGACTGACCCCACTGTGTCTGTGTCACTGACCCAGGGGAGAGCAGACTCACCCCACTGTGTCTCTGTCACTGACCCGGGGGAGAGAAGACTGACCCCACTGTGTCTGTGTCACTGACCCAGCGGAGAGCAGACTGACCCCACTGCGTCTCTGTCACTGACCCAGGGGAGAGCAGACTGTCTCCACTGTGTCTGTGTCACTGACCCAGGGGAGAGCAGACTGACCCCATTGCGAGTCTGTCACTGACCCAGGGGAGAGCAGACTGACCCCACTATATCTGTGTCACTGACCCGGGGGAGAGCAGACTGACCCCATTGTGTCTGTGTCACTGACCCAGTGGAGAGCAGACTGACCCCACTGTGTCTCTGTCACTGACCCAGGGGAGAGCAGAGTGACCCCATTGTGTCTGTGTCACTGACCCAGGGGAGAGCAGGCTGACCCCACTGTGTCTGTGTCACTGACCCAGGGGAGAGCAGTGTGACCCCACTGTGTCCGTGTCACTGACCTAGGGGAGAGCAGAGTGACCCCACTGTGTCTGTGTCACTGACCCAGGGGAGAGCAGACTGATACCACTGTGTCTCTGTCACTGACGCGGGGGAGAGCAGACAGACCCCACTGTGTCTGTGTCACTGACCCAGGGGAGAGCAGAGTGACCCCATTGTGTCTGTGTCACTGACCCAGGGGAGAGCCGGCTGACCCCACTGTGTCTGTGTCACTGACCCAGGGGAGAGCAGTGTGACCCCACTGTGTCTGTGTCACTGACCCAGGGGAGAGCAGAGTGACCCCACTGTGTCTGTGTCACTGACCCAGGGGAGAGCAGACTGATACCACTGTGTCTCTGTCACTGACGCGGGGGAGAGCAGACAGACCCCACTGTGTCTGTGTCACTGACCCAGGGGAGAGCAGAGTGACCCCACTGTGTCTGTGTCACTGACCTAGGGGAGAGCAGACTGACCCCACTGTGTCTGTGTCACTGACCCAGGGGAGAGCAGACTGACCCCACTGTGTCTCTGTCACTGACGCGGGGGAGAGCAGACTGACCCCACTGTGTCTGTGTCACTGACCCAGGGGAGAGCAGACTCACCCCACTGTGTCTCTGTCACTGACCCAAGGGAGAGCAGACTGACCCCACTGTGTCTGTGTCACTGACCCAGGGGAGAGCAGACTGACCCCACTGTGTCTCTGTCACTGACCCAGGGGAGAGCAGCCTGACCCCACTGTGACTCTGTCACTGAGCCAGGGGAGAGCAGAGTGACCCCACAGTGTCTGTGTCACTGACCTAGGGGAGAGCAGACTGACCCCACTGTGTCTGTGTCACTGACCCAGGGGAGAGCAGAGTGACACCACTGTGTCTGTGTCACTGACCCAGGGGAGAGCAGACTGACCCCACCGTGTCTCTGTCTGACCCAGGGGAGAGCAGACTGACCCCAGGGTGTCTCTGTCACTGATCCAGGGGAGAGCAGACTGACCCCACTGTGTCTGTGTCACTGACCCAGCGGAGAGCGGAGTGACTCCACTGTGTCTCTGTCACTGACCCGGGGGAGAGCGGAGTGACCCCACTGTGTCTCTGTCACTGACCCGGGGGAGAGCAGACTGACCCCACTGTGTCTCTGTCACTGACCCAGTGGAGAGTCGAAAGACTGACCCCACTGTGTCTGTGTCACTGACCCAGGGGAGAGCAGACTGACCCCACAGTGTCTCTGTCACTGACCCAGGGGAGAGCAGAGTGACCCCACTGTGACTCTGTCACTGACCCAGGGGAGAGCAGAGTGACCCCACTGTGTCTGTGTCACTGACCTAGGGGAGAGCAGACTGACCCCACTGTGTGTGTGTCAATGACCCAGGGGAGTGCAGACTGACCGCACTGTGTCTCTGTCACTGACCCGGGGGAGAGCAGACTGACAGCACTGTGTCTGTTTCACTGACCCAAGGGAGAGCAGACTCACCCCACTGTGTCTCTGTCACTGACCCGGGGGAGAGCAGACTGACCCCACTGCGTCTCTGTCACTGACCCAGGGGCGAGCAGACTGACCCCACTGTGTCTCTGTTACTGACCCAGGGGAGAGTAGACTGACCCCACTGTGTCCCTGTCACTGACCCAGAGGGGAGCAGACTGACCCCACTGTGTCTCTGTCACTGACACAGGGGAGAGCAGAGTGACCCAACTGTGTCTCTGTCACTGACACAGGGGAGAGCGGAGTGACCCCACTGTGTCTCTGTCACTGACCCGGGGGAGAGCAGACTGACCCCACTGTGTCTCTGTCACTGACCCAGGGGAGAGCAGAGTGACCCCACTGTGGCTCTGTCACTGACCCAGGAGAGAGTAGACTGACCCCACTGTGCCTCTGTCACTGACCCAGGGGAGAGTAGACTGACCCCACTGTGTCTCTGTCACTGACCCAGAGGGGAGCAGACTGACCCCACTGTGTCTCTGTCACTGACCCAGGGGAGAGCAGAGTGACCCCACTGTGTCTCTGTCACTGACCCAGGGGAGAGCAGACTGACCCCACTGTGTCTGTGTCACTGACCCAGGGGAGAGCAGACTGACCCCACTGTGTCTCTGTCACTGACCCAGGGGAGAGCAGAGTGACCCCACTGTGTCTCTGTCACTGACCCAGGGGAGAGCAGACTGACCCCACTGTGTCTGTGTCACTGACCCAGGGGAGAGCAGACTGACCCCACTGTGTCTCTGTCTCTGACCCAGGGGAGAGCAGACTGACCCCACTGTGACTCTGTCAGTGAGTCAGGGGAGAGCAGAGTGACCCCACTGTGTCTGTGTCACTGACCTAGGGGAGAGCAGACTGACACCACTGTGCCTGTGTCACTGACCCAGGGGAGAGCAGAGTGACACCACTGTGTCTGTGTCACTGACCCAGGGGAGAGCAGACTGACTCCACTGTGTCTCTGTCACTGACGCGGGGGAGAGCAGACTGACCCCACTGTGTCTGTGTCACTGACCCAGGGGAGAGCAGACTGACCCCACTGTGTCTGTGTCACTGACCCAGGGGAGAGCAGACTCACCCCACTGTGTCTCTGTCACTGACCCGGGGGAGAGCAGACTGACCCCACTGTGTCTCTGTCACTGACCCAGGGGAGAGCAGAGTGACCCCATTGTGTCTGTGTCACTGACCCAGGGGAGAGCAGGCTGACCCCACTGTGTCTCTGTCACTGACCCAGGGGAGAGCAGACTGACCCCACTATATCTGTGTCACTGACCCGGGGGAGAGCAGACTGACCCCATTGTGTCTGTGTCACTGACCCAGTGGAGAGCAGACTGACCCCACTGTGTCTCTGTCACTGACCCAGGGGAGAGCAGAGTGACCCCATTGTGTCTGTGTCACTGACCCAGGGGAGAGCAGGCTGACCCCACTGTTTCTGTGTCACTGACCCAGGGGAGAGCAGTGTGACCCCACTGTGTCTGTGTCACTGACCTAGGGGAGAGCAGACTGACCCCACTGTGTCTGTTTCACTGACCTAGGGGAGAGCAGAGTGACCCCACTGTGTCTGTGTCACTGACCCAGGGGAGAGCAGACTGACCCCACTGTGTCTGTGTCACTGACCCAGGGGAGTGCAGAGTGACCCCACTGTGTCTCTGTCACTGACCCAGGGGAGAGCAGACTGACCCCACTGTGTCTCTGTCACTGACGCGGGGGAGAGCAGACTGACCCCACTGTGTCTGTGTCACTGACCCAGCGGAGAGCAGACTGACTCCACTGTGTCTCTGTCACTGACCCAGGGGAGAGCAGACTGACCCCACTATATCTGTGTCACTGACCCGGGGGAGAGCAGACTGACCCCATTGTGTCTGTGTCACTGACCCAGTGGAGAGCAGACTGACCCCACTGTGTCTCTGTCACTGACCCAGGGGAGAGCAGAGTGACCCCATTGTGTCTGTGTCACTGACCCAGGGGAGAGCAGGCTGACCCCACTGTTTCTGTGTCACTGACCCAGGGGAGAGCAGTGTGACCCCACTGTGTCTGTGTCACTGACCTAGGGGAGAGCAGACTGACCCCACTGTGTCTGTTTCACTGACCCAGGGGAGAGCAGAGTGACCCCACTGTGTCTGTGTCACTGACCCAGGGGAGAGCAGACTGACCCCACTGTGTCTGTGTCACTGACCCAGGGGAGTGCAGAGTGACCCCACTGTGTCTCTGTCACTGACCCAGGGGAGAGCAGACTGACCCCACTGTGTCTCTGTCACTGAGGCGGGGGAGAGCAGACTGACCCCACTGTGTCTGTGTCACTGACCCAGCGGAGAGCAGACTGACCCCACTGTGTCTCTGTCACTGACCCAGGGGAGAGCAGAGTGACCCCACTGTGTCTCTGTCACTGACCCAGGGGAGAGCGGAGTGACCCCACTGTGTCTCTGTCACTGACCCGGGGGAGAGCAGACTGACCCCACTGTGTCTCTGTCACTGACCCAGGGGAGAGCAGAGTGACCCCACTGTGGCTCTGTCACTGACCCAGGAGAGAGCAGACTGACCCCACTGTTCCTCTGTCACTGACCCAGGGGAGAGTAGACTGACCCCACTGTGTCTCTGTCACTGACCCAGAGGGGAGCAGACCTACCCCACTGTGTCTCTGTCACTGACCCAGGGGAGAGCAGAGTGACCCCACTGTGTCTCTGTCACTGACCCAGGGGAGAGCAGACTGACCCCACTGTGTCTGTGTCACTGACCCAGGGGAGAGCAGACTGACCCCACTGTGTCTCTGTCACTGACCCAGGGGAGAGCAGAGTGACCCCACTGTGTCTCTGTCACTGACCCAGGGGAGAGCAGACTGACCCCACTGTGTCTGTGTCACTGACCCAGGAGAATGCAGTCTGACACACTGTGTCTCTGTCACTGACCCGGGGGAGAGCAGACTGACCCCACTGTGTCTCTGTCACTGACCGAGAGGAGAGCAGACTGACCCCACTATATCTGTGTCACTGACCCGGGGGAGAGCAGACAGACCCCATTGTGTCTGTGTCACTGACCCACTGGAGAGCATACTGACTCCACTGTGTCTCTGTCACTGACCCAGGGGAGAGCAGAGTGACCCCATTGTGTCTGTGTCACTGACCCAGGGGAGAGCAGGCTGACCCCACTGTGTCTGTGTCACTGACCCAGGGGAGAGCAGTGTGACCCCACTGTGTCTGTGTCACTGACCCAGGGGAGAGCAGACTGACCCCACTGTGTCTCTGTCACTGACGCGGGGGAGAGCAGTGTGACCCCACTGTGTCTGTGTCACTGACCCAGGGGAGAGCAGACTGACCCCACTGTGTCTCTGTCACTGACGCGGGGGAGAGCAGACTGACGCCACTGTGTCTGTGTCACTGACCCAGGGGAGAGCAGAGTGACCCCACTGTGTCTGTGTCACTGACCTAGGGGAGAGCAGACTGACCCCACTGTGTCTGTGTCACTGACCCAGGGGAGAGCAGAGTGACCCCACTGTGTCTGTGTCACTGACCCAGGGGAGAGCAGACTGACCCCACTGTGTCTCTGTCACTGACGCGGGGGAGAGCAGACTGACCCCACTGTGTCTGTGTCACTGACCCAGGGGAGAGCAGACTCACCCCACTGTGTCTCTGTCACTGACCCAGGGGAGAGCAGACTGACCCCACTTTGCCTGTGTCACTGACCCTGTGGAGAGCAGACTGACCCCTCTGTGTCTCTGTCACTGACCCAGGGGAGAGCAGAGTGACCCCACTGTGTCTTTGTCACTGACCCGGGGGAGAGCAGACTGACCCCACTGTGTCTGTGTCACTGACCCAGGGGAGAGCAGAGTGACCCCACTGTGTACCTGTCACTGACCTAGGGGAGAGCAGACTGACCCCATTGTGTCTCTGTCACTGACCCAGGGGAGAGCAGACTGACCCCACTGTGTCTGGGTCACTGACCCAGGGGAGTGCAGACTGACCCCACTGTGTCTCTGTCACTGACCCAGGGGAGAGCAGACTGACCCCACTGTGTCCCTGTCACTGACCCAGGGAAGAGCAGACTGACTCCACTGTGTCTGTGTCACTGACCTAGGGGAGAGCAGACTGACACCACTGTGCCTGTGTCACTGACCCAGGGGAGAGCAGAGTGACACCACTGTGTCTGAGTCACTGAACCAGGGGAGAGCAGACTGACTCCACTGTGTCTCTGTCACTGACGCGGGGGAGAGCAGACTGACCCCACTGTGTCTGTGTCACTGACCCAGGGGAGAGCAGACTCACCCCACTGTGTCTCTGTCACTGACCCGGGGGAGAGCAGACTGACCCCACTATGTCTGTGTCACTGACCCAGGGGAGAGCAGACTGACCCCACTGTGTCTCCGTCACTGACCCAGGGGAGAGCAGACTGACCCCACTATATCTGTGTCACTGACCCGGGGGAGAGCAGACTGACCCCATTGTGTCTGTGTCACTGACCCAGTGGAGAGCAGACTGACCCCACTGTGTCTCTGTCACTGACCCAGGGGAGAGCAGAGTGACCCCATTGTGTCTGTGTCACTGACCCAGGGGAGAGCAGGCTGACCCCACTGTTTCTGTGTCACTGACCCAGGGGAGAGCAGTGTGACCCCACTGTGTCTGTGTCACTGACCTAGGGGAGAGCAGACTGACCCCACTGTGTCTGTGTCACTGACCCAGGGGAGAGCAGAGTGACCCCACTGTGTCTGTGTCACTGACCCAGGGGAGAGCAGACTGACCCCACTGTGTCTGTGTCACTGACCCAGGGGAGTGCAGAGTGACCCCACTGTGTCTCTGTCACTGACCCAGGGGAGAGCAGACTGACCCCACTGTGTCTCTGTCACTGAGGCGGGGGAGAGCAGACTGACCCCACTGTGTCTGTGTCACTGACCCAGCGGAGAGCAGTGTGACCCCACTGTGTCTGTGTCACTGACCTAGGGGAGAGCAGACTGACCCCACTGTGTCTGTGTCACTGACCCAGGGGAGAGCAGACTGACCCCACTGTGTCTCTGTCACTGACCCAGGGGAGAGCAGACTGACCCCACTGTGACTCTGTCACTGAGCCAGGGGAGAGCAGAGTGACCCCACTGTGTCTGTGTCACTGACCTAGGGGAGAGCAGACTGACCCCACTGTGTCTGTGTCACTGACACAGGGGAGAGCAGAGTGACACCACTGTGTCTGTGTCACTGACCCAGGGGAGAGCAGACTGACCCCACTGTGTCTCTGTCACAGACGCGGGGGAGAGCAGACTGACCCCACTGTGTCTGTGTCACTGACCCAGGGGAGAGCAGAGTCACCCCACTGTGTCTCTGTCACTGACCCGGGGGAGAGCAGACTGACCCGACTGTGTCTGTGTCACTGACCCAGGGGAGAGCAGACTGACCCCACTGCGTCTCTGTCACTGACCCAGGGGAGAGCAGACTGACTCCACTGTGTCTGTGTCACTGACCCAGGAGAGTGCAGTCTGACCCACTGTGTCTCTGTCACTGACCCGGGGGAGAGCAGACTGACCCCACTGTGTCTCTGTCACTGACCCAGAGGAGAGCAGACTGACCCCACTATATCTGTGTCACTGACCCGGGGGAGAGCAGACTGACCCCATTGTGTCTGTGTCACTGACCCACTGAAGAGCATACTGACTCCACTGTGTCTCTGTCACTGCCCCAGGGGAGAGCAGAGTGACCCCATTGTGTCTGTGTCACTGACCCAGGAGAGAGCAGGCTGACCCCACTGTGTCTGTGTCACTGACCCAGGGGAGAGCAGTGTGACCCCACTGTGTCTGTGTCACTGACCCAGGGGAGAGCAGAGTGACCCCACTGTGTCTCTGTCACTGACCCAGGGGAGAGCGGAGTGACCCCACTGTGTCTGTGTCACTGACCCAGGGGAGAGCAGAGTGACCCCACTGTGTCTGTGTCACTGACCTAGGGGAGAGCAGACTGACCCCACTGTGTCTGTGTCACTGACCCAGGGGAGAGCAGAGTGACCCCACTGTGTCTGTGTCACTGACCCAGGGGAGAGCAGACTGACCCCACTGTGTCTCTGTCACTGACGCGGGGGAGAGCAGACTGACCCCACTGTGTCTGTGTCACTGACCCAGGGGAGAGCAGACTCACCCCACTGTGTCTCTGTCACTGACCCAGGGGAGAGCAGACTGACCCCACTTTGTCTGTGTCACTGACCCTGTGGAGAGCAGACTGACCCCACTGTGTCTCTGTCACTGACCCAGGGGAGAGCAGAGTGACCCCACTGTGTCTTTGTCACTGACCCGGGGGAGAGCAGACTGACCCCACTGTGTCTGTGTCACTGACCCAGGGGAGAGCAGAGTGACCCCACTGTGTACCTGTCACTGACCTAGGGGAGAGCAGACTGACCCCATTGTGTCTCTGTCACTGACCCAGGGGAGAGCAGAGTGACACCACTGTGTCTGTGTCACTGACCCAGGGGAGAGCAGACTGACTCCACTGTGTCTCTGTCACTGACGCGGGGGAGAGCAGACTGACCCCACTGTGTCTGTGTCACTGACCCAGGGGAGAGCAGACTCACCCCACTGTGTCTCTGTCACTGACCCGGGGGAGAGCAGACTGACCCCACTGTGTCTGTGTCACTGACCCAGGGGAGAGCAGACTGACCCCACTGCGTCTCTGTCACTGACCCAGGGGAGAGCAGACTGACCCCACTATATCTGTGTCACTGACCCGGGGGAGAGCAGACTGACCCCATTGTGTCTGTGTCACTGACCCAGTGGAGAGCAGACTGACCCCACTGTGTCTCTGTCACTGACCCAGGGGAGAGCAGAGAGACCCCATTGTGTCTGTGTCACTGACCCAGGGGAGAGCAGGCTGACCCCACTGTTTCTGTGTCACTGACCCAGGGGAGAGCAGTGTGACCCCACTGTGTCTGTGTCACTGACCTAGGGGAGAGCAGACTGACCCCACTGTGTCTGTGTCACTGACCCAGGGGAGAGCAGAGTGACCCCACTGTGTCTCTGTCACTTACCCAGGGGAGAGCAGACTGACCCCACTGTGTCTGTGTCACTGACGCGGGGGAGAGCAGACTGACCCCACTGTGTCTGTGTCACTGACCCAGGGGAGAGCAGAGTGACCCCACTGTGTCTGTGTCACTGACCTAGGGGAGAGCAGACTGACCCCACTGTGTCTGTGTCACTGACCCAGGGGAGAGCAGAGTGACCCCACTGTGTCTGTGTCACTGACCCAGGGGAGAGCAGACTGACCCCACTGTGTCTCTGTCACTGACGCGGGGGAGAGCAGACTGACCCCACTGTGTCTGTGTCACTGACCCAGGGGAGAGCAGACTCACCCCACTGTGTCTCTGTCACTGACCCAGGGGAGAGCAGACTGACCCCACTTTGTCTGTGTCACTGACCCTGTGGAGAGCAGACTGACCCCACTGTGTCTCTGTCACTGACCCAGGGGAGAGCAGAGTGACCCCACTGTGTCTTTGTCACTGACCCGGGGGAGAGCAGACTGACCCCACTGTGTCTGTGTCACTGACCCAGGGGAGAGCAGAGTGACCCCACTGTGTACCTGTCACTGACCTAGGGGAGAGCAGATTGACCCCATTGTGTCTCTGTCACTGACCCAGGGGAGAGCAGACTGACCCCACTGTGTCTGGGTCACTGACCCAGGGGAGTGCAGACTGACCCCACTGTGTCTCTGTCACTGACCCAGGGGAGAGCAGACTGACCCCACTGTGTCCCTGTCACTGACCCAGGGAAGAGCAGACTGACTCCACTGTGTCTGTGTCACTGACCCAGGGGAGAGCACACTGATACCACTGTGCCTGTGTCACTGACCCAGGGGAGAGCAGAGTGACACCACTGTGTCTGTGTCACTGACCCAGGGGAGAGCAGACTGACTCCACTGTGTCTCTGTCACTGACGCGGGGGAGAGCAGACTGACCCCACTGTGTCTGTGTCACTGACCCAGGGGAGAGCAGACTCACCCCACTGTGTCTCTGTCACTGACCCGGGGGAGAGCAGACTGACCCCACTGTGTCTGTGTCACTGACCCAGGGGAGAGCAGACTGACCCCACTGCGTCTCTGTCACTGACCCAGGGGAGAGCAGACTGACCCCACTATATCTGTGTCACTGACCCGGGGGAGAGCAGACTGACCCCATTGTGTCTGTGTCACTGACCCAGTGGAGAGCAGACTGACCCCACTGTGTCTCTGTCACTGACCCAGGGGAGAGCAGAGAGACCCCATTGTGTCTGTGTCACTGACCCAGGGGAGAGCAGGCTGACCCCACTGTTTCTGTGTCACTGACCCAGGGGAGAGCAGTGTGACCCCACTGTGTCTGTGTCACTGACCTAGGGGAGAGCAGACTGACCCCACTGTGTCTGTGTCACTGACCCAGGGGAGAGCAGAGTGACCCCACTGTGTCTGTGTCACTGACCCAGGGGAGAGCAGACTGACCCCACTGTGTCTGTGTCACTGACCCAGGGTAGAGCAGACTCACCCCACTGTGTCTTTGTCACTGACCCAGGGGAGAGCAGACTGACCCCACTTTATCTGTGTCACTGACCCTGTGGAGAGCAGACTGACCCCACTGTGTCTCTGTTACTGACCCAGGGGAGAGCAGAGTGACCCCACTGTGTCTTTGTCACTGACCCGGGGGAGAGCAGACTGACCCCACTGTGTCTGTGTCACTGACCCAGGGGAGAGCAGAGTGACCCCACTGTGTCTCTGTCACTGACCTAGGGGAGAGCAGACTGACCCCATTGTGTCTCTGTCACTGACCCAGGGGAGAGCAGACTGACCCCACTGTGTCTGGGTCACTGACCCAGGGGAGTGCAGACTGACCCCACTGTGTCTCTGTCACTGACCCAGGGGAGAGCAGAGTGACCCCACTGTGTCTGTGTCACTGACCCAGGGGAGAGCAGACTGACCCCACTGTGTCTCTGTCACTGACGCGGGGGAGAGCAGACTGACCCCACTGTGTCTGTGTCACTGACCCAGCGGAGAGCAGACTGACCCCACTGTGTCTCTGTCACTGACCCAGAGGAGAGCAGACTGACCCCACTTTGTCTCTGTCACTGATCCGGGGGAGAGCAGACTGACCCCACTTTTTCTCTGTCACTGGATTCTGTATTTTGATGGAAGTACGAGAACGGAGCTAAACCTAACTTTCTCTTGGTAAATAATGCAGGGCATGTGACTGTGGTGTCAGCTGAGAATACTTTGGGGTCAGCGATCATAATTCAACTTGCTTCAAACTCATGACGGAAGAGGATGGATTGGATCTAAAAGTTAATGTTCTAAATTGGAGTCAGGCAATTTTCATGGTATTAGACAAGACTTTTCAAAAGTTGATTGGGGCAGATGTTTGCAGGCAAAAGGAGGGCTGGGTAATGGGAAGCCTTTGAAAATGGAGATAGTGAGTTTTCAGTGACAGTATGTTCCTGTTAGGGTGAAGGGCAAGGATTGTAAGTGTAGGGAGTGCTGGGTGATCAGGAATAATAACATGCTTCCCTATCTACCTAACCGTCTCCAGGACCTGCACTTCTCTATGTTTCTGTGACATCACTCGGTCCCAAAACACCACCCTATCATTGTAACCGCTTCCAGACACTACAACCCCTTCCCTATCTCTGTAATCTACTCCACCACCTCCACCCCTCCCTCTCTTTGTATCCTCCAGCCCCTTCACCACAAACTATCTCTGTCATGTCCAGTGCACATGTAGGAGACACGTCACGTGCACAAAGATTGCTCGTCAGTGACAGACTCTTTGTTTCATGCGAATTTCTCAGGATCTGAGAGGAAGGGTCGATCACACCAACAGCCAGAGGACATTTTCCTGTGTCTTCCCACTGAAACTGGGCTGGAACAGAATTCCTGTAAATCCAATGAATTGGTCGCTTGACTCCAGGCCCGTTTGCTGAAACAGGATCCTTTAAAACTGAGAGTAACTGGCAATGCGAGAGTTAATGATGAGAAAACAGATTCATTCAGAATCGGAGAGTAAATGTGCATCCTGTAAACAGTGAAGGGGGACATGACAGAGTACCTCACTTTCTTATCTCTGTCACCATTTTCTTTTGTTTTGTTTGTTTTTAGATGACAGTCAGTGAGGATCATTTACACCCCAATCTTTTGTTTCTTCTCTTCTCCCATTCTCCCACCTCACCTCCACCCATGGTTTCTTGCACCATTTTGGTCAATATTATTACTCTGTCAATTCAGTCTCTCCTGCCCTCCAGCCCATCACAGCCTTTCCCTTCTGCTCTTCTTCCCACATTCCAGCTGAGACACAAGTAACAATTCAGGTAGTTCCCTCTCACACACACTCACATTATCACTGACAGAGACACAGAGATACAGAGACACAGAGGGTCATCACTCCCACAGGCTGCGACAGAGACACTGTTCAGTCCCACTCTGATCCCACCCTCCAGTGACATTTTTATTTGAACACTCAAACAGAACAAGAGAGAAAGAAATGACTTATATTTCTCTCCAAACTGGTCTGTAAATAAATCCCAGTTCCAATAATACATTATGGAGATTTACAATTTGAAAAGCTGTATTTATCCAGACACTGTGAACATTAAATAAACACAGAGACTGCTGGAAATTCTCAGTCACTTTCTCTGATGAAAGGTCATTGGCCAGAAACGTTCATTCTGTTTCTCTCTCTCTCTACAAATGCTGTCTGACATATAAAGTTTTTGCAGCATTTTCTGTTTTACATCATGTTCAGAAGGCACGCAAGTTATTCAATTCAAATGGATACTCCCATTAGAGGTCAGGTTCTTTATAATTGATATATCACACCGAAAATTATTTGTACACTGCAATATTAGAGATACAATTACAATCACAAATAGAGATAAGCATTAAATATATGAACATAATCCATCAGGCTTGGAAAGAAAAGCAGAGACCTGAATGCAGAGTGAATCTCACTCTCATTTACAATATCAAAGACTCAGAAAAAGATTCTACACATCACACTTACAGATTGTAATGTCCAAAGACCCCACTGTCAACTCCATACACTTTAACTTGTCGACCAGTCTATCCTTTTCCATAGCTATTTTAAAACTAATCGAATAGCAGTTAGTGCTCCCCCATTAATACCTCCATCACTTGTCCTGCCTTATTTCCTGAGAGAAGGTTGGGTATTGCCCCTTCTCATGGAGGGACGCCTTCATATTAATTGAGAAAGTTTTCCTGAATATACCGAGTAAATTCTCCAACCCATTCCCAGTCTATATTTGGAAGGTTAAAATCCCCTTTTCTTGTAACCCTGTCATTTCCATCCATACAACTTCACTGGATGATCCATCAGGAATATTCTCTCTTAAGTGCTGCCATGACGTTTTCCCTTATCAAAAACACCACTCCCCTCCTCTCTTGCCTCTCCTTCTCTCCTTCCTATAAACACTCCTTCAGTGCAGGTTTGCAATTGAACACAGACCTTGTGGTTCAGAGGTAGGGGCACAGCCACTGCACCACAAAAACCCTCACAAATCAGAATTAAACCACAGAGAGCATTCATAACACCTGACATAATAAGAGACACCAATGTTCGAGTGTCTGTATAATGGTGACCACTGGACCAAAACATAACATCTTCGATCACAAGGTGCAGGGAGCAACTCTCACCCAGATTTACAAAGTTTCAAGAGTTTAAATCCCTTATCAGGAATATGGCAAGAATCATTTTGAATAATTTATTGATAATTCCGGATGTTTTCAGCGTTGAGGTAATCTGTGTTTTCATGCTGCACTCAATCTCTCTCCATCAAACACTGATGTCCCACGTTTCCCAGCCCTTTAACCGATACCATGGAGGATCACCTGGGGATTGTGAGGTGCCACCACTCTTCACATTAGTGTTTCATTCAAATGTGAACAAACAGATCATGACAACGCACATTAAGGGTTCACATAAATATACATGTATTTCTAAAATTAAGTTTTAAAGACTGGAAAATTCTGATCAAATTAATTAATGAAATGAGAACTTTCATTCCGCGAGCAATATTGTTTTCCAATCAAACACTCCCATCTCTAAATCTCATTATGTTCCAAAGGTATCCTTCTCTCGAGAATGCCCACTCAATAACTCGTTCCCTCAGTGAGCTGGATAGCTGGTTTACAATGGAGAGGCACACCAACTGCATTGGCCCTATTCCCACATTAGCTGATGTTACCATGAAGGACTCTTCTTCTTACCCTGGCCTGAGCTATGGTGACCCTGAGGTTACACTCAGCACCAGTTGCCCCTCTCCGATGGGGGACTGGTGTGTGACCATGGCCTTGGAGAAACAGAGATGATACCAGAGGGTGGTGTGAGTATGACTGGGCTTAATGTTAAAGCTGTGTTTGACTGAGTGTGACATCAAGGAGCCTGAGCAAATCTGGAGCCAATGGAAATTGAGGAAAACTCTCTGCTGGTTGGAGTTGGACCTGGCACAAAGGAAGAAGGTTGTGATTGTTGGTGGTCAGTCATCACAACGAAGGAACATTTCTGTTGGAGTTCCTCAGGAGAATGTCCTCAGCCCAACAATCTTCAATAGTTTATAAATGTACATCCCTCCATCTTAAGGATGTTAGCCAATGTTTGCACAATGTTCAACAGCATGTGTGACGACTCAGATACTGAAGCAGCCCTTGGCAAGTGCAGTAAAACCTGGATAATATCCAGGACTTGGAAGAAAAGTGACAAAGAACATTCGTGCCACATAAATGCCAGACACTGATTATCTCCAACAACAGAGAATCAAACCATCATCCTTTGATATTCAATGGGGTTACCGTTGCTGAATCCTCTCCTGTCAACACCTTGGGGTTACCATTGACCAGAAACTGAATTGTACCAGTGATATAAATACAGTAAAAACAGAGCAGGTAAGAGGCTCGGAATACTGCAGTGAATGACTCACCTCCTGATCCCCCACAGACTGTCCACCATCTACAATACACCAGTCAGGATTGTGATGGAATACTCCCCACAGGCCTGGATGGGGCAGCTCCAACAGTATTCCAGAAGCTTGGCACCCGCCAGGATAAAAGACCCCACTTGATTGCAACGACATCCACAAACATCCATGTTATTTTCCCCACTGACGCACAGGAGCAGCAATGTGCACCAGCGACAAGGTGCCGTGCAGAAATTCACAGAAGCTCCTTAGACAGCACTTTCCAAACCCACAACACATTCTCAACAACCACTAGGGATGAGCAATAATTGCCGGCCCAACCAGCGATGCCCAGGAATGGATTAGAATTCATTTAAAATGTTACCCAATCACAACCAACGGTGGGCACTGGGTTTTATGTTTTGTGAGTGTAAGCTGGTTGGGTCCAGGCTGTAACCTGTTTGTTATGAAGACCTGAAGAGAAATGCTGTCTGGAACAATCTGTCAGTCTTTCAGAGACATGGCCTACATACATAGCGTCACACAGACACTGACATTCATATACCAGATTACTGACACGGGAGAGAGGTGGAAGCAATTTAAAATATATTTGTATCTGGACTGAAGAATATTTGGAAACACAATTAAAATATTGTCATGAAAACAATTTGGTAAGGAAGCTATTTCCAAATTGGATATTTTCAAAGTGCTTGACCTTTATAATAATTTGATCTGGGTGTGATAACCAGGCATGTTTGTGTACTTTGTCTTCAACAGATTTGAGTCTGAAAATTAAACCAAACAAATGGGTGGCCCTGTGATTATTGGACAATTAAAGTGGACACGGTTAGTATTGAAGAACAATCATTGGACACAAAACAATTTCTCTTCACAGATGCTGCTGAGCTTTTCCAGCAAGTTTTGCTTTTGTTTCTGATTTAAAGCATCTGCAGTTTTTTTTGAATATGGTCAAAAGATTTATGACCTTCAATAATTAGACTTTGCTGTTGAAGGTCAGGGCAATCTTGAAATCAGTGACATTCTGACTTGAGTCACACACAAAGATGTCGGCTGGGATTATGGCGGACATCAATGTAAATGCACAGTTCTGTTTGGACCCTGAAGTTGTGGAGCTGACATACATTGGATATGGTTGATGAGGGATTCAATGTAAGACCCCATGTGCTGCAGTATTCCATCACCTTTGTAACACCTTCATTAAGGATCTGGGGCAGAATTACAGAGGCTTTATTGGTCAGTACATTGAGTGTAGGAGTGTGGTTGTACATGACATTGGTTAGGCCACTTTGGGAATACTATATTCAATTCTGGTCTCCCTGCTAGAGGAAAGATGTTGTTAAACTTGAAACGCTGCGGATGAAATGTATAAAAATGTCACTGGGGCTCCAGGGTTTGAGCTATTGGAGGCTGAGAAGTGACCTGTTGCTGAACAAAGAGACCTTGGAGTGCAGGTTCATAGCTCTCTGAAAGTGGAGTCGCAGGTAGATAGGATAGTGAGGAAAACGTTTAGTATGCTTTCATTTATTGGTCAGAATATTGAGTACATGGGTTGGGAGGTCATGTTGCAGCTGTACAGGACATTGGTGAGTGTTGGAATCCTGCGTACAATTCTGGTCTCCTTCCTATCGGAAAGATGTTGTGAAACTTGCAAGTGTTCAGAAAAAATTTACAAGAATGTTGTCTGATTTGAAAGATTTGAGCTATAGGGAAAGGCTGAACAGGCTCGGGCTGTTTTCCCTGGAGCATTGGAGGCTGAGGTGTGACCTTCTAGAGATTTAGAAAATCATGAGAGGCATAGATAGGATAAATAGACAAAGTCTTTTCCCTGGGATGGGGGAGTCCAGAACTAGAGGGGATAGGCTTAGGGGAGAGGGGAAAGATATAAATGAGATTGAAGGGGCAAGATTTTCACGCAGAGCTGGAGTGAGCTGCCAGGGAAAATGGTGGAGACTAGCACAATTGCAACTTTTAAGAGGCATCTGGATGGGTATATGTATATTAAGGGTTTTGAAGGAAATGGGCTGGGTGCTGGCAGGTGGGACTAGATTGGGTTGGGATATCGGGTCGGCATGGACAAGTTGGACCGAAGGGTCTGTTTCTGTGCTGTACATCTTTATGACTCTCTGACTCGATGACCTCAGAGAGGTTTGCTCAATCATGAACAGCGTGGATAGGGTGAAGAGCCAAGGTCTTTTCTATGGGGAAGAGGAGTTCATACTGGTGCACACAGGGTTAAGGTGAGATGGGAACATTTAAGATGGACCTAAGGGGCAACTTTTCTCAAATAGAAGTCAGTGCGTGCATGGAATGAGCTGCAAGAGGAAGTGGTGGAAGCTGGTACAATGACAGCATTTGAAAGGCATCCGGATGGTTATATGAATAGGAAGGGTTCAGACGGAATGGGGCCGTGTGCTATCAAATGGGACTAGATCTGTTCAGGGTGAATGGGTTTAACGGAGCGGTCTGTGTCCATGCTATGACAATTTAACTCTCAGTCATCAGCATAGGGAAAACGGTGAGACATGGTTGTTGGTAGATCATTTGTCTGAATGTTGAAAAGTGTTTAGATCAACCCTGTGTCCAACCCTTGGACAGTCTGCCCCATGCACTTCCTACCTTTCATAGAGTCATAGTGTCATAGAGATGTACAGCATGGAAAATGACCATTGGGTCAACCCTTCCATGTTGGCCAGATACCCGACATTATTCTCATCCCATTCGCCAGCACTTGCCCCACATCCCTCTGAACTCTTCCTATTAATACCTTTTATATGTTGTGAATGTACCAGTCTCCACCACTTCCTCTGGCTGTTCATTCCATACACACATCACTGCAAGAATAAAACTGCACCTTAAGTCCCTTTTAAGTCTTTCCCCTGTCACCTCATACCCACAAATTCTCGTCTTGGAAATAGATATTGGCTACTTTCCCTATCAATGCCCCTCATGATTTTATGAATCTCTTCAAGCTCACCCCTCAACCTTCAACGTACCACGGAAAATAGTGCCAGCCTATTCAGCCTCTCCCTACAGCTCAAACACTTCAAACCTACAATATTTTTGTAAAGCTTTTCTGAACCCTTTCAAGTTTTATAACCTTGATCCTATAGCAGGAATTGAATGCAGTATGTCACCAGTGAACTAACCAATCACCTTGACAGCCACAACATGATCTCCCAACTCCTATATTCAATGTACTGACAATAAAATCAAGCAACCCCTGCATTACAAACTAAAGAGAGTGGGAATCGGTTGTGTGAGGGAGAGAGAGTGGGAGCGGGCAGTGTGAGGGAGAGAGAGTGGGAGCGTGCAGTATGAGGGAGAGAGAGAGTGGGAGCAGGCAGTATGAGGGAGAGAGAGAGTGGGCGCCGGCAGTGTGAGGGAGAGAGAGAGTGGGCGCCGGCAGTGTGAGGGAGAGAGAGAGTGGGAGCGGGCAGTTTGAGGGAGAGAGAGAGTGGGAGCGGGCGGTGTGTGAGAGAGAGAGAGTGGGAGCTGGCAGTGTGACGGACAAAGAGAGAGTGGGAGCGGGCAGTGTGAGGGAGAGAGAGATTTGGAGCAGGCGCTGTGAGGGAGAGAAAGTGGGAGCTGGTAGTGTGAGGGAGAGAGAGTGGGAGACGGCAGTGTGAAGGAGAGAGAGAGTGGGAGCGGGCAGTGTGAGGGAGAGAGAGATAGTGGGAGCGTGCAGTGCGTGGGAGAGAGAGAGTGGGAGCGGGTATTGTGAGGGAGAGAGATAGTGGGATCCGGCAGTGTGAGGGAGAGAGAGTGGGAGTGGGCATTTTGAGGGAGAGAGAGAGTGGGAGCGCGCAGTACGAGGGAGAGAGTGAGTGCAAGTGTGCAGTGCGAGGGAGAGAGAGATTGCGAGTGGGCAGTGTGAGGGAGAGAGAAATAGTGGGAGCGTGCAGTGCAAGGGAGAGAGAGAGTGGGAGCGTGTAGTGTGAGGGAGAGAGATAGTGGGTGACGGCAGTGTGAGGGAGAGAGAGTGGGAGTGGACAGTGTGATGGAGAGAGAGTGGGAGGGGGTAGTGTGATGGAGAGAGAGAGAGTGGGAGCGGGCAGTGTGAGGGAGAGAGAGAGTGGAAGCGGGCGGTGTGTGAGAGAGAGAGAGAGTGGGAGCGGGCGGTGTGTGAGAGAGAGAGTGGGAGCTGGCAGTGTGAGGGACAGAGAGAGAGTGGGAGCGAGCAGTGTGAAGGAGAGAGAGAGTGGGATTCGGCAGTGTGAAGGAGAGGGAGATGGGAGAGGGCAATGTGATGGAGAGAGAGATTTGGAGCAGGCGGTGTGAGGGAGAGAGAGTGGGAGCTGGTAGTGTGAGGGAGAGAGAGTGGGAGACGGCAGTGTGAGGGAGAGAGAGAGTGGGAGTGGGCAGTGTGAAGGAGAGAGAGAGTGGGAGTGGGCAGTGTGAAGGAGAGAGAGAGTGGGAGCGGGCAGTGTGAAGGAGAGAGAGAGTGGAGTGGGCAGTGTGAGGGAGAGAGAGAGTGGGAGCCAGCAGTGTGAGGGAGAGAGAGTGGGAACGGACAGTGTGAGGAAGGGAGAGAGACGGAGCGGGCAGTGTGAGGGAGAGAGAAAGTGGCAACTGGCAGTGTGACGGGGAGAGAGAGTGGGACCGGGCAGTGTGAGGGAGTGAGAGTGAGAGCGGGCAGTGTGAGGGCGAGAGAGTAGAAGTGGGCAGTGTGAAGGAGAGGGAAGTGGGAGTGGACAGTGTGAGGGAGAGAGTGGGAGCGAGCAGTGTGAGGGAGAGTTTGTGAAAGTGGGCAGAGTGAGGGAGAGAGAGAGGGAGCAGGCAGTGTGAGGGAGAGAGAGGGTGGGCGCCGGCAATGTGAGGGAGAGAGTGGGCACCGGTAGTGTGAAGGAGAGAGAGTGGGAGCGGGCAGTTTGAGGGAGTGAGAGAGTGGGCGCTGGCAGTGTGAAGGAGAGAGAGAGAGTGGGAGCCAGCAGTTTGAGGGAGAGAGAGAGTGGGACTGGGCAGAGTGAGGGAGAGAGAGAGTGGGAGCGGGCAGTGTGAAGGAGAGAGAGAGAGTGGGGGCAGGCAGTGTGAGGCAGAGGGAGTGGGCGCCGGCAGTGTGAGGGAGAGAGAGAGTGGGAGCCAGCAGTGTAAGGGAGAGAGAGAGTGGGACTGGGCAGAGTGAGGGAGAGAGAGAGTGGGAGCGGGCAGTGTGAGGGAGAGAGAGTGGGAGTGGGCAGTGTGAGGGAGAGAGAGTGGGAGGGCGCAGTGTGAAGGAGAGAGAGAGTGGGAGTGGGCAGCGCAAGGGAGAGAGTGGAAGCGGGCAGTGTGTGGGAGAGAGAGAGTGGGAGCGCACAGTACGAGGGAGAGAGAGAGTGCGAGTGGGCAGTGCGACGGAGAGAGAGAGTGGCAGCGGGCAGTGTGAGTGAGAGGGAGGGTATGAGCGGGTCGTGTGAGGGAGAGAGAGATAGTGGGAGCGTGCAGTGCGAGGGAGAGAGAGAGTGGGAGCGTGTAGTGTGAGGGAGAGAGATTGTGGGAGCGGGCGGTGTGTGAGAGAGAGAGAGAGTGGGAGCTGGCAGTGTGAGGGAGAGAGAGAGTGGGATTCGGCAGTGTGAAGGAGAGGGAGATGGGAGAGGGCAGTGTGAGGGAGAGAGAGATTTGGAGCAGCCGGTGTGAAGGAGAGAGAGAATGGGAGCAGGCAGTACGAGGGAGAGAGAGTGCAAGTGGGCAGTGCGAGGGAGAGAGAGAGTGGCAGCGGGCAATGTGGGGGAGAGGGAGAGTACGAGCGGGCAGTGTGAGGTACAGAGTTGGAGCCGGCAGTGTGAGGGAGAGAGAATGGGAGTCGGCAGTGTGAGGGAGGGAGAGTGGGAGCGGGCAGTGTGAGGGAGAGAGAGGGTGGGAGCGGGCAGTGTGAGGGAGAGAGAGTGGGAATTGGCAGTGTGAAGGAGAGAGAGAGTGGGAGCGGGCAGTGTGAGGGAGAGAGAGTGGGAGCGGGCAGTGTGAGGGAGAGAGAGTGGGAGCGGGCAGTGTGAAGGAGAGAGAGAGTGGGAGTTGGCAGTGTGAGGGAGAGACAGAGTGGGAGCAGGCAGTGTGAGGGAGAGAGAGAGTGGGAGCAGGCAGTGTGAAGGAGAGAGAGAGTGGGAGAAGGCAGTGTGAAGGAGAGAGAGAGTGGGAGCAGGCAGTGTGAAGGAGAGAGAGAGTGGGAGAAGGCAGTGTGAAGGAGAGAGAGAGTGGGAGCCGGCAGTGTGAGGGAGAGAGAGAGTGGGAGTTGGCAGTGAGAGGGAGAGAGAGAGTGGGAGCAGGCCATTTGATTGAGAGAGCGTGGAAACCGGCAGTGTGAGGGAAAGAGAGAGTTGGATCCGAGAGTATGTGGGAGAGACAGTGGGAGCCGGCAGTGTGAGGGAGAGAGAGAGTGGGGGCGGGCAGTTTGAGGGAGAGAGAGAGTGGGAGTGGCAGGGTGACGGAGAGAGAGTGGGAGCGGGCGGTGTCTGAGAGAGAGAGAGAGTGGGAGCGGGCAGTGTGAGGGAGAGAGAGTGGGAGCGGGCAGTGTGAGGGAGAGAGAGTGGGATTCGGCAGTGTGAAGGAGAGGGAGATGGGAGAGGGCAGTGTGATGGAGAGAGAGATCTGGAGCGGGCAGTGTGAGGGAGAGAGAGTGGGATCGGGAAGAGTGAGGGATTGAGTTGGAGCAGGTAGTGTGATGGAGTGAGAGAGTGGGATCCAGCAGTGTGAGAGAGAGAGAGAGTGGGAGCGGGCAGTGTGAGGGAGAGAGAGAGTGGGATTCGGCAGTGTGAGAGAGAGAGAGAGTGGGAGCGGGCACTGTGAGAGAGAGAGAGAGTGGGAGCGCGCAATACGAGGGAGAGAGAGAGTGGGAGCGGGCAGTGTGAGGGAGAGAGAGAGTGGGAGCCAGCAATGTGAGGGAGAGAGAGAGTGGATGCCGGCAGTGTGAAAGAGAGAGAGAGTGGGGCAGACAGTGTGAGGGAGAGAAAGAGTGGGAGCGGCAGGGTGACGGAGAGAGAGTGGGAGCCAGCAGTGTGAGGGAGAGAGAGAGTGGGAGCGGGCAGTGTGAGGGAGGGAGAGTGGGAGCCGGCAGTGTGAGGGAGAGAGAGAGGGAGTGGGCAGTGTGAGGGAGAGAGTGGGAGTGGGCAGTGGTAGAGAGAGAGAGAGTGGGGCCGGCAGTGTGAGGGAGAGAGAGAGTGGGAGAGGGCAGTGTGAGGGAGAGACAGAGTGGGAGAGGGCAATGTGAGGGAGAGAGAGTTGGAGTGGGCAATGTGAGGTAGAGAGCGAGTAGGAGAGGGCAGTATGAAGGAGAGAGAGAGTGGGAGCGGGCAGTGTGAGGAAGAGAGAGAGTGGGAGCGGGCAGTGTGAGGAAGAGAGAGAGGGAGCGGGCAGTACGAGGGAGAGAGAGAGTGGGAGCGGGCAGTGTGAAAGAGAGAGAGAGTGGGGCGGACAGTGTGAGGGAGAGAAAGAGTGGGAGCGGCAGGGTGACGGAGAGAGAGTGGGAGTGGGCAGTGTGAGGGAGAGAGACTGGGAACGGGCAGTGTGAGGGAAAGAGACTGGGAACGGGCAGTGTGAGGGAGAGAGACTGGGAACGGGCAGTGTGAGGGAGAGAGACTAGGAACGGGCAGTGTGAGGGAGAAAGACTAGGAACGGGCAGTGTGAGGGAAAGAGACTAGGAACGGGCAGTGTGAGGGAGAGAGACTGGGAACGGGCAGTGTGAGGGAGAGAGACTGGGAACGGGCAGTGTGAGGGAGAGAGACTGGGAACGGGTAGTGTGAGGGAGAGAGACTAGGAACGGGCAGTGTGAGGGAGAGAGACTGGGAACGGGCAGTGTGAGGGAGAGAGACTAGGAACGGGCAGTGTGAGGGAGAGAGACTAGGAACGGGCAGTGTGAGGGAGAAAGACTAGGAACGGGCAGTGTGAGGGAGAGAGAGTGGGAACGGGCAGTGTGAGGGAGAGAGACTAGGAACGGGCAGTGTGAGGGAGAGAGACTAGGAACGGGCAGTGTGAGGGAGAGAGACTAGGAACGGGCAGTGTGAGGGAGAGAGAGTGGGAACGGGCAGTGTGAGGGAGAGAGACTAGGAACGGGCAGTGTGAGGGAGAGAGAGTGGGAACGGGCAGTGTGAGGGAGAGAGAGTGGGAACGGGCAGTGTGAGGGAGAGAGACTAGGAACGGGCAGTATGAGGGAGAGAGACTGGGAACGGGCAGTGTGAGGGAGAGAGACTAGGAACGGGCAGTGTGAGGGAGAGAGAGTGGGAACGGGCAGTGTGAGGGAGAGAGACTTGGAACGGGCAGTGTGAGGGAGAGAGACTAGGAACCGGCCGTGTGAGGGAGAGAGACTAGGAGCGGGCAGTGTGAGGGAGAGAGAAAGTGGCAACCGGCAGTGTGACGGTTAGAGAGAGTGGGAGCTGGCAGTGAGAGGGAGAGAGTGGGAGCGGGCAGTATGAGAGAGAGAGAGTGGGAGCCAGCAGTATGAGGTAGAGCGAGTGGGAGTGGGCAGAGTGAGAGAGAGAGAGTGGGAGCGGGCACTGTGAGGGAGAGAGAGAGGGAGCGGGCAGTGTGAGGGAGAGAGAGAGTGGGATCCTGCAGTGTGAGGGAGATAGAGTGGGAGTGGGCAGTGAGAGAGAGAGTTGAAGCGCGCAGTGTGAGGGAGAGAGTGTGAAAGTGGGCAGTGTGAGGGAGAGAGAGAGGGAGCAGGCAGTGAGAGGGAGAGAGAGTGGGAGCAGACCATTTGAGCGAGAGAGTGGGGGAGGCGGCTGTGTGGGGGAGAGAGAGAGTGGGCGCTGGCAGTGTGAGGGAGAGAGAGAGAGAGAGTGGGAGTGTGCAGTGTGAGGGAGAGGGAGAGAGAGTGAGAGCGGACATTGTGAGCGGTAGAGAGAGTGTGAGCGGGCAGTGTGAGTGAGAGAGTGTGAAAATGGGCAGTGTGAGTGAGAGAGTGAGCGGGCAGCGCGAGGTAGAGAGAGTGTGAGCGGGTAATGTGAGGGAGAGAGAGTGGGAGTGGGCAGATTGAGAGAGAGAGTGGGAGCAGGCAGTGTGAGGGAGAGAGAGAGGGAGCGGGCAGTGTGAGGGAGAGAGAGTGGGAGCAGGCAGTTTGAGGGAGAGAGTGTGAACGTGGGCAGTGTGAGGGAGAGAGAGAGGGAGTGGGTAGTGTGAGGGAGAGAGAGTGGGAGCGGGCAGTTTGAGGGAGAGAGTGTGAACGTGGGCAGTGTGAGGGAGAGAGAGTGGGAGCGGACATTGTGAGGGAGAGAGAGAGGGAGTGGGCAGTGTGAGGGAGAGAGAGTGGGAGCAGGCAGTTTGAGGGAGAGAGTGTGAACGTGGGCAGTGTGAGGGAGAGAGAGAGGGAGTGGGCAGTGTGAGGGAGAGAGAGTGGAAGCTAGCCATTTGAGGGAGAGAATGTGGAAGACGGCAGTGTGAGGGAGAGAGAGAGTAGGAGAGGGCAGTATGAAGGAGAGAGAGAGTGGGAGGCGGCAGTGTGAGGGAGAGAGAGAGTGGGAGGCGACAGTGTGAGGGAGAGAGAGTGGGATCGGGAAGAGTGAGGGATAGAGTTGGAGCCGGTAGTGTGATGGAGTGAGAGAGTGGGAGCGGGCAGTGTGAGGGAGAGAGAGAGTGGGAGCGGGCAGTTTGAGGGAGAGAGTGGGCGCCGGCAGAGTGAGGGAGAGAGAGAGTGGGAGCGGGCAGTGTGAGGGAGGGAGAGTGGGAGCCGGCAGTGTGAGGGAGAGAGAGAGGGAGTGGGCAGTGTGAGGGAGAGAGTGGGAGTGGGCAGTGGTAGAGAGAGAGAGAGTGGGGCCGGCAGTGTGAGGGAGGGAGAGAGTGGGAGAGGGCAGTGTGAGGGAGAGACAGAGTGGGAGAGGGCAATGTGAGGGAGAGAGAGTGGGAGTGGGCAATGTGAGGTAGAGAGCGAGTAGGAGAGGGCAGTATGAAGGAGAGAGAGAGTGGGAGCGGGTAGTGTGAGGAAGAGAGAGAGTGGGAGCGGGCAGTGTGAGGAAGAGAGAGAGGGAGCGGGCAGTACGAGGGAGAGAGAGAGTGGGAGCGGGCAGTGTGAGGAAGAGAGAGAGGGAGCGGGCAGTACGAAGGAGAGAGAGAGTGGGAGCGGGCAGTGTGAAAGAGAGAGAGAGTGGGGCGGACAGTGTGAGGGAGAGAAAGAGTGGGAGCGGCAGGGTGACGGAGAGAGAGTGGGAGTGGGCAGTGTGAGGGAGAGAGACTGGGAACGGGCAGTGTGAGGGAGAGAGACTGGGAACGGGCAGTGTGAGGGAGAGAGACTGGGAACGGGCAGTGTGAGGGAGAGAGACTGGGAACGGGCAGTGTGAGGGAGAGAGAGTTGGAACGGGCAGTGTGAGGGAGAGAGACTAGGAACGGGCAGTGTGAGGGAGAGAGACTAGGAACGGGCAGTGTGACGGAGAGAGACTGGGAACGGGCAGTGTGAGGGAGAGAGACTGGGAACGGACAGTGTGAGGGAGAGAGACTAGGAACGGGCAGTGTGAGGGAGAGAGACTAGGAACGGGCAGTGTGAGGGAGAAAGACTAGGAACGGGCAGTGTGAGGGAGAGAGAGTGGGAACGGGCAGTGTGAGGGAGAGAGACTAGGAACGGGCAGTGTGAAGGTGAGAGACTAGGAACGGGCAGTGTGAGGGAGAGAGACTAGGAACAGGCAGTGTGAGGGAGAGAGACTAGGAACGGGCAGTGTGAGGGAGAGAGACTAGGAACGGGCAGTGTGAGGGAGAGAGAGTGGGAACGGGCAGTGTGAGGGAGAGAGACTAGGAACGGGCAGTGTGAGGGAGAGAGACTAGGAACGGGCAGTGTGAGGGAGACAGACTAGGAACGGGCAGTGTGAGGGAGAGAGACTAGGAACGGGCAGTGTGAGGGAGAGAGAGTGGGAACGGGCAGTGTGAGGGAGAGAGACTAGGAACGGGCAGTGTGAGGGAGAGAGACTAGGAACGGGCAGTATGAGGGAGAGAGACTGGGAACGGGCAGTGTGAGGGAGAGAGACTAGGAACGGGCAGTGTGAGGGAGAGAGAGTGGGAACGGGCAGTGTGAGGGAGAGAGACTTGGAACGGGCAGTGTGAGGGAGAGAGACTAGGAACGGGCAGTGTGAGGGAGAGAGACTAGGAACGGGCAGTGTGAGGGAGAGAGACTAGGAACGGGCAGTATGAGGGAGAGAGACTGGGAACGGGCAGTGTGAGGGAGAGAGACTAGGAACGGGCAGTGTGAGGGAGAGAGAGTGGGAACGGGCAGTGTGAGGGAGAGAGACTTGGAACGGGCAGTGTGAGGGAGAGAGACTAGGAACGGGCAGTGTGAGGGAGAGAGACTAGGAACGGGCAGTGTGAGGGAGAGAGAAAGTGGCAACCGGCAGTGTGACGGGTAGAGAGAGTGGGAGCTGGCAGTGAGAGGGAGAGAGTGGGAGCGGGCAGTATGAGAGAGAGAGAGTGGGAGCCAGCAGTATGAGGTAGAGCGAGTGGGAGTGGGCAGAGTGAGAGAGAGAGAGTGGGAGCGGGCACTGTGAGGGAGAGAGAGAGGGAGCGGGCAGTGTGAGGGAGAGAGAGAGTGGGATCCGGCAGTGTGAGGGAGAGAGACTGGGAACGGGCAGTGTGAGGGAGAGAGACTAGGAACGGGCAGTGTGAGGGAGAGAGAGTGGGAACGGGCAGTGTGAGGGAGAGAGACTAGGAACGGGCAGTGTGAAGGTGAGAGACTAGGAACGGGCAGTGTGAGGGAGAGAGACTAGGAACAGGCAGTGTGAGGGAGAGAGACTAGGAACGGGCAGTGTGAGGGAGAGAGACTAGGAACGGGCAGTGTGAGGGAGAGAGAGTGGGAACGGGCAGTGTGAGGGAGAGAGACTAGGAACGGGCAGTGTGAGGGAGAGAGACTAGGAACGGGCAGTGTGAGGGAGACAGACTAGGAACGGGCAGTGTGAGGGAGAGAGACTAGGAACGGGCAGTGTGAGGGAGAGAGAGTGGGAACGGGCAGTGTGAGGGAGAGAGACTAGGAACGGGCAGTGTGAGGGAGAGAGACTAGGAACGGGCAGTATGAGGGAGAGAGACTGGGAACGGGCAGTGTGAGGGAGAGAGACTAGGAACGGGCAGTGTGAGGGAGAGAGAGTGGGAACGGGCAGTGTGAGGGAGAGAGACTTGGAACGGGCAGTGTGAGGGAGAGAGACTAGGAACGGGCAGTGTGAGGGAGAGAGACTAGGAACGGGCAGTGTGAGGGAGAGAGACTAGGAACGGGCAGTATGAGGGAGAGAGACTGGGAACGGGCAGTGTGAGGGAGAGAGACTAGGAACGGGCAGTGTGAGGGAGAGAGAGTGGGAACGGGCAGTGTGAGGGAGAGAGACTTGGAACGGGCAGTGTGAGGGAGAGAGACTAGGAACGGGCAGTGTGAGGGAGAGAGACTAGGAACGGGCAGTGTGAGGGAGAGAGAAAGTGGCAACCGGCAGTGTGACGGGTAGAGAGAGTGGGAGCTGGCAGTGAGAGGGAGAGAGTGGGAGCGGGCAGTATGAGAGAGAGAGAGTGGGAGCCAGCAGTATGAGGTAGAGCGAGTGGGAGTGGGCAGAGTGAGAGAGAGAGAGTGGGAGCGGGCACTGTGAGGGAGAGAGAGAGGGAGCGGGCAGTGTGAGGGAGAGAGAGAGTGGGATCCGGCAGTGTGAGGGAGATAGAGTGGGAGTGGGCAGTGAGAGAGAGAGTTGAAGCGCGCAGTGTGAGGGAGAGAGTGTGAAAGTGGGCAGTGTGAGGGAGAGAGAGAGGGAGCAGGCAGTGAGAGGGAGAGAGAGTGGGAGCAGACCATTTGAGCGAGAGAGTGGGGGAGGCGGCTGTGTGGGGGAGAGAGAGAGTGGGCGCTGGCAGTGTGAGGGAGAGAGAGAGAGAGAGTGGGAGTGTGCAGTGTGAGGGAGAGGGAGAGAGAGTGAGAGCGGACATTGTGAGCGGTAGAGAGAGTGTGAGCGGGCAGTGTGAGTGAGAGAGAGTGGGAGCGGACAGTGTGAGAGAGAGTGTGAAAATGGGCAGTGTGAGTGAGAGAGTGAGCGGGCAGCGCGAGGTAGAGAGAGTGTGAGCGGGTAATGTGAGGGAGAGATTGGGAGTGGGCAGATTGAGAGAGAGAGTGGGAACAGGCAGTGTGAGGGAGAGAGAGAGGGAGCGGGCAGTGTGAGGGAGAGAGAGTGGGAGCAGGCAGTTTGAGGGTGAGAGTGTGAACGTGGGCAGTGTGAGGGAGAGAGAGAGGGAGAGTGGGCGCAGGCAGTGTGAGGGAGAGAGAGTGAGAGCGGGCAGTGTGAGGGAGAGAGAGTGGGAGTTGGCAGTGTGAGGGAGAGAGAGAGTGGGAGCAGGAAGTGTGAGGGAGAGAGAGAGTGGGAGCGGGCAGTGTGAGGGAGAACGAGTGGGAGTGGGCAGAATGAGAGAGAGAGTGTGAGCGGGCAGTGTGAGGGAGAGAGAGGGAGAGAGAGAGAGAGAGAGAGAACGGGCAGTGTGAGTGAGAGAGAGTGGGAATGTGCAGTGTGAGAGAGAGGGAGAGAGAGTGGGAGCGGGCAGTGTGAGGGAGAGAGAGAGTGGGAGCGGGCAGTGTGTGAGAGAGAGAGAGAGAGAGAGAGTGGGAGTGGGCAGTGTTAGGGAGAGAAAGTGGGGCCGGCAGTGTGCGGGAGAGAGAGAGTGGGAGTTGGCAGAGTGAGAGAGAGAGTGGGAGCGGGCAGTTTGAGGGAGAGAGTGTGAAAGTGCGCAGTGTGAGTGAGAGAGAGTGGGAATGGGTAATGTGAGGGAGAGAGAGTGGAAGCCGGCAGTTTGAGGGAGAGAGAGAGTGGGAGCGCACAGTGTGAGGGAGAGAAAGAGTGGGAGCGGGCAGTGTGAGGGAGAGAGAGAGTTGGAGAGGGCAGTATGAGGGAGAGAGAGTGGGAGCCGGCAGTGTGAGGGAGAGAGAGTGGGAGCGAGTAATGTGAGGGAGAGGGAGAGTGGGAGCGAGCAGTGTGAGGGAGAGAGAGAGTGGGAGCGGGCAGTGTGAGGGAGAGAGAGAGTGGGAGCGGGCAGTGTGAGGGAGAGAGAGTGGGAGTGGGCAGTGTGAGGGAGAGAGAGTGGGAGGGCGCAGTGTGAAGGAGAGAGAGAGTGGGAGTGGGCAGCGCAAGGGAGAGAGTGGAAGCGGGCAGTGTGTGGGAGAGAGAGAGTGGGAGCGCACAGTACGAGGGAGAGAGAGAGTGCGAGTGGGCAGTGCGACGGAGAGAGAGAGTGGCAGCGGGCAGTGTGAGTGAGAGGGAGGGTATGAGCGGGTCGTGTGAGGGAGAGAGAGATAGTGGGAGCGTGCAGTGCGAGGGAGAGAGAGAGTGGGAGCGTGTAGTGTGAGGGAGAGAGATTGTGGGAGCGGGCGGTGTGTGTGAGAGAGAGAGAGTGGGAGCTGGCAGTGTGAGGGAGAGAGAGAGTGGGATTCGGCAGTGTGCAGGAGAGGGAGATGGGAGAGGGCAGTGTGAGGGAGAGAGAGATTTGGAGCAGCCGGTGTGAAGGAGAGAGAGAATGGGAGCAGGCAGTACGAGGGAGAGAGAGTGCAAGTGGGCAGTGCGAGGGAGAGAGAGAGTGGCAGCGGGCAATGTGGGGGAGAGGGAGAGTACGAGCGGGCAGTGTGAGGTACAGAGTTGGAGCCGGCAGTGTGAGGGAGAGAGAATGGGAGTCGGCAGTGTGAGGGAGGGAGAGTGGGAGCGGGCAGTGTGAGGGAGAGAGAGGGTGGGAGCGGGCAGTGTGAGGGAGAGAGAGTGGGAATTGGCAGTGTGAAGGAGAGAGAGAGTGGGAGCGGGCAGTGTGAGGGAGAGAGAGTGGGAGCGGGCAGTGTGAGGGAGAGAGAGTGGGAGCGGGCAGTGTGAAGGAGAGAGAGAGTGGGAGTTGGCAGTGTGAGGGAGAGACAGAGTGGGAGCAGGCAGTGTGAGGGAGAGAGAGAGTGGGAGCAGGCAGTGTGAAGGAGAGAGAGAGTGGGAGAAGGCAGTGTGAAGGAGAGAGAGAGTGGGAGCAGGCAGTGTGAAGGAGAGAGAGAGTGGGAGAAGGCAGTGTGAAGGAGAGAGAGAGTGGGAGCCGGCAGTGTGAGGGAGAGAGAGAGTGGGAGTTGGCAGTGAGAGGGAGAGAGAGAGTGGGAGCAGGCCATTTGATTGGGAGAGCGTGGAAACCGGCAGTGTGAGGGAAAGAGAGAGTTGGATCCGAGAGTATGTGGGAGAGACAGTGGGAGCCGGCAGTGTGAGGGAGAGAGAGAGTGGGGGCGGGCAGTTTGAGGGAGAGAGAGAGTGGGAGTGGTAGGGTGACGGAGAGAGAGTGGGAGCGGGCGGTGTCTGAGAGAGAGAGAGAGTGGGAGCGGGCAGTGTGAGGGAGAGAGAGTGGGAGCGGGCAGTGTGAGGGAGAGAGTGGGATTCGGCAGTGTGAAGGAGAGGGAGATGGGAGAGGGCAGTGTGATGGAGAGAGAGATCTGGAGCGGGCAGTGTGAGGGAGAGAGAGTGGGATCGGGAAGAGTGAGGGATTGAGTTGGAGCAGGTAGTGTGATGGAGTGAGAGAGTGGGATCCAGCAGTGTGAGAGAGAGAGAGAGTGGGAGCGGGCAGTGTGAGGGAGAGAGAGAGTGGGATTCGGCAGTGTGAGAGAGAGAGAGAGTGGGAGCGGGCACTGTGAGGGAGAGAGAGAGTGGGAGCGCGCAATACGAGGGAGAGAGAGAGTGGGAGCGGGCAGTGTGAGGGAGAGAGAGAGTGGGAGCCAGCTGTGTGAGGGAGAGAGAGAGTGGATGCCGGCAGTGTGAAAGAGAGAGAGAGTGGGGCAGACAGTGTGAGGGAGAGAAAGAGTGGGAGCGGCAGGGTGACGGAGAGAGAGTGGGAGCCAGCAGTGCGAGGGAGAGAGAGAGTGGGAGCGGGCAGTGTGAGGGAGGGAGAGTGGGAGCCGGCAGTGTGAGGGAGAGAGAGAGGGAGTGGGCAGTGTGAGGGAGAGAGTGGGAGTGGGCAGTGGTAGAGAGAGAGAGAGTGGGGCCGGCAGTGTGAGGGAGAGAGAGAGTGGGAGAGGGCAGTGTGAGGGAGAGACAGAGTGGGAGAGGGCAATGTGAGGGAGAGAGAGTGGGAGTGGGCAATGTGAGGTAGAGAGCGAGTAGGAGAGGGCAGTATGAAGGAGAGAGAGAGTGGGAGCGGGCAGTGTGAGGAAGAGAGAGAGTGGGAGCGGGCAGTGTGAGGAAGAGAGAGAGGGAGCGGGCAGTACGAGGGAGAGAGAGAGTGGGAGCGGGCAGTGTGAAAGAGAGAGAGAGTGGGGCGGACAGTGTGAGGGAGAGAAAGAGTGGGAGCGGCAGGGTGACGGAGAGAGAGTGGGAGTGGGCAGTGTGAGGGAGAGAGACTGGGAACGGGCAGTGTGAGGGAAAGAGACTGGGAACGGGCAGTGTGAGGGAGAGAGACTGGGAACGGGCAGTGTGAGGGAGAGAGACTAGGAACGGGCAGTGTGAGGGAGAAAGACTAGGAACGGGCAGTGTGAGGGAAAGAGACTAGGAACGGGCAGTGTGAGGGAGAGAGACTGGGAACGGGCAGTGTGAGGGAGAGAGACTGGGAACGGGCAGTGTGAGGGAGAGAGACTGGGAACGGGTAGTGTGAGGGAGAGAGACTAGGAACGGGCAGTGTGAGGGAGAGAGAGTGGGAACGGGCAGTGTGAGGGAGAGAGACTAGGAACGGGCAGTGTGAGGGAGAGAGACTAGGAACGGGCAGTGTGAGGGAGAAAGACTAGGAACGGGCAGTGTGAGGGAGAGAGAGTGGGAACGGGCAGTGTGAGGGAGAGAGACTAGGAACGGGCAGTGTGAGGGAGAGAGACTAGGAACGGGCAGTGTGAGGGAGAGAGACTAGGAACGGGCAGTGTGAGGGAGAGAGAGTGGGAACGGGCAGTGTGAGGGAGAGAGACTAGGAACGGGCAGTGTGAGGGAGAGAGAGTGGGAACGGGCAGTGTGAGGGAGAGAGAGTGGGAACGGGCAGTGTGAGGGAGAGAGACTAGGAACGGGCAGTATGAGGGAGAGAGACTGGGAACGGGCAGTGTGAGGGAGAGAGACTAGGAACGGGCAGTGTGAGGGAGAGAGAGTGGGAACGGGCAGTGTGAGGGAGAGAGACTTGGAACGGGCAGTGTGAGGGAGAGAGACTAGGAACCGGCCGTGTGAGGGAGAGAGACTAGGAGCGGGCAGTGTGAGGGAGAGAGAAAGTGGCAACCGGCAGTGTGACGGTTAGAGAGAGTGGGAGCTGGCAGTGAGAGGGAGAGAGTGGGAGCGGGCAGTATGAGAGAGAGAGAGTGGGAGCCAGCAGTATGAGGTAGAGCGAGTGGGAGTGGGCAGAGTGAGAGAGAGAGAGTGGGAGCGGGCACTGTGAGGGAGAGAGAGAGGGAGCGGGCAGTGTGAGGGAGAGAGAGAGTGGGATCCTGCAGTGTGAGGGAGATAGAGTGGGAGTGGGCAGTGAGAGAGAGAGTTGAAGCGCGCAGTGTGAGGGAGAGAGTGTGAAAGTGGGCAGTGTGAGGGAGAGAGAGAGGGAGCAGGCAGTGAGAGGGAGAGAGAGTGGGAGCAGACCATTTGAGCGAGAGAGTGGGGGAGGCGGCTGTGTGGGGGAGAGAGAGAGTGGGCGCTGGCAGTGTGAGGGAGAGAGAGAGAGAGAGTGGGAGTGTGCAGTGTGAGGGAGAGGGAGAGAGAGTGAGAGCGGACATTGTGAGCGGTAGAGAGAGTGTGAGCGGGCAGTGTGAGTGCGAAAGTGTGAAAATGGGCAGTGTGAGTGAGAGAGTGAGCGGGCAGCGCGAGGTAGAGAGAGTGTGAGCGGGTAATGTGAGGGAGAGAGAG
This sequence comes from Chiloscyllium punctatum, assembly GCF_047496795.1. Taxonomy (NCBI): domain Eukaryota; kingdom Metazoa; phylum Chordata; class Chondrichthyes; order Orectolobiformes; family Hemiscylliidae; genus Chiloscyllium; species Chiloscyllium punctatum. The sequence continues at coordinate 26,245,263 of NC_092767.1, forward strand.
TGGGAGTGGGCAGATTGAGAGAGAGAGTGGGAGCAGGCAGTGTGAGGGAGAGAGAGAGGGAGCGGGCAGTGTGAGGGAGAGAGAGTGGGAGCAGGCAGTTTGAGGGAGAGAGTGTGAACGTGGGCAGTGTGAGGGAGAGAGAGAGGGAGAGGGTAGTGTGAGGGAGAGAGAGTGGGAGCGGGCAGTTTGAGGGAGAGAGTGTGAACGTGGGCAGTGTGAGGGAGAGAGAGTGGGAGCGGACATTGTGAGGGAGAGAGAGAGGGAGTGGGCAGTGTGAGGGAGAGAGAGTGGGAGCAGGCAGTTTGAGGGAGAGAGTGTGAACGTGGGCAGTGTGAGGGAGAGAGAGAGGGAGTGGGCAGTGTGAGGGAGAGAGAGTGGAAGCTAGCCATTTGAGGGAGAGAATGTGGAAGACGGCAGTGTGAGGGAGAGAGAGAGTAGGAGAGGGCAGTATGAAGGAGAGAGAGAGTGGGAGGCGGCAGTGTGAGGGAGAGAGAGAGTGGGAGGCGACAGTGTGAGGGAGAGAGAGTGGGATCGGGAAGAGTGAGGGATAGAGTTGGAGCCGGTAGTGTGATGGAGTGAGAGAGTGGGAGCGGGCAGTGTGAGGGAGAGAGAGAGTGGGAGCGGGCAGTTTGAGGGAGAGAGTGGGCGCCGGCAGAGTGAGGGAGAGAGAGAGTGGGAGCGGGCAGTGTGAGGGAGGGAGAGTGGGAGCCGGCAGTGTGAGGGAGAGAGAGAGGGAGTGGGCAGTGTGAGGGAGAGAGTGGGAGTGGGCAGTGGTAGAGAGAGAGAGAGTGGGGCCGGCAGTGTGAGGGAGAGAGAGAGTGGGAGAGGGCAGTGTGAGGGAGAGACAGAGTGGGAGAGGGCAATGTGAGGGAGAGAGAGTGGGAGTGGGCAATGTGAGGTAGAGAGCGAGTAGGAGAGGGCAGTATGAAGGACAGAGAGAGTGGGAGCGGGCAGTGTGAGGAAGAGAGAGAGTGGGAGCGGGCAGTGTGAGGAAGAGAGAGAGGGAGCGGGCAGTACGAGGGAGAGAGAGAGTGGGAGCGGGCAGTGTGAGGAAGAGAGAGAGGGAGCGGGCAGTACGAAGGAGAGAGAGAGTGGGAGCGGGCAGTGTGAAAGAGAGAGAGAGTGGGGCGGACAGTGTGAGGGAGAGAAAGAGTGGGAGCGGCAGGGTGACGGAGAGAGAGTGGGAGTGGGCAGTGTGAGGGAGAGAGACTGGGAACGGGCAGTGTGAGGGAGAGAGACTGGGAACGGGCAGTGTGAGGGAGAGAGACTGGGAACGGGCAGTGTGAGGGAGAGAGACTGGGAATGGGCAGTGTGAGGGAGAGAGAGTTGGAACGGGCAGTGTGAGGGAGAGAGACTAGGAACGGGCAGTGTGAGGGAGAGAGACTAGGAACGGGCAGTGTGACGGAGAGAGACTGGGAACGGGCAGTGTGAGGGAGAGAGACTGGGAACGGACAGTGTGAGGGAGAGAGACTAGGAACGGGCAGTGTGAGGGAGAGAGACTAGGAACGGGCAGTGTGAGGGAGAAAGACTAGGAACGGGCAGTGTGAGGGAGAGAGAGTGGGAACGGGCAGTGTGAGGGAGAGAGACTAGGAACGGGCAGTGTGAGGGAGAGAGACTAGGAACGGGCAGTGTGAGGGAGAGAGACTAGGAACAGGCAGTGTGAGGGAGAGAGACTAGGAACGGGCAGTGTGAGGGAGAGAGACTAGGAACGGGCAGTGTGAGGGAGAGAGAGTGGGAACGGGCAGTGTGAGGGAGAGAGACTAGGAACGGGCAGTGTGAGGGAGAGAGACTAGGAACGGGCAGTGTGAGGGAGAGAGACTAGGAACGGGCAGTGTGAGGGAGAGAGACTAGGAACGGGCAGTGTGAGGGAGAGAGAGTGGGAACGGGCAGTGTGAGGGAGAGAGACTAGGAACGGGCAGTGTGAGGGAGAGAGACTAGGAACGGGCAGTATGAGGGAGAGAGACTGGGAACGGGCAGTGTGAGGGAGAGAGACTAGGAACGGGCAGTGTGAGGGAGAGAGAGTGGGAACGGGCAGTGTGAGGGAGAGAGACTTGGAACGGGCAGTGTGAGGGAGAGAGACTAGGAACGGGCAGTGTGAGGGAGAGAGACTAGGAACGGGCAGTGTGAGGGAGAGAGAAAGTGGCAACTGGCAGTGTGACGGGTAGAGAGAGTGGGAGCTGGCAGTGAGAGGGAGAGAGTGGGAGCGGGCAGTATGAGAGAGAGAGAGTGGGAGCCAGCAGTATGAGGTAGAGCGAGTGGGAGTGGGCAGAGTGAGAGAGAGAGAGTGGGAGCGGGCACTGTGAGGGAGAGAGAGAGGGAGCGGGCAGTGTGAGGGAGAGAGAGAGTGGGATCCGGCAGTGTGAGGGAGATAGATTGGGAGTGGGCAGTGAGAGAGAGAGTTGAAGCGCGCAGTGTGAGGGAGAGAGTGTGAAAGTGGGCAGTGTGAGGGAGAGAGAGAGGGAGCAGGCAGTGAGAGGGAGAGAGAGTGGGAGCAGACCATTTGAGCGAGAGAGTGGGGGAGGCGGCTGTGTGGGGGAGAGAGAGAGTGGGCGCTGGCAGTGTGAGGGAGAGAGAGAGAGAGAGTGGGAGTGTGCAGTGTGAGGGAGAGGGAGAGAGAGTGAGAGCGGACATTGTGAGCGGTAGAGAGAGTGTGAGCGGGCAGTGTGAGTGAGAGAGAGTGGGAGCGGACAGTGTGAGAGAGAGTGTGAAAATGGGCAGTGTGAGTGAGAGAGTGAGCGGGCAGCGCGAGGTAGAGAGAGTGTGAGCGGGTAATGTGAGGGAGAGAGAGTGGGAGTGGGCAGATTGAGAGAGAGAGTGGGAGCAGGCAGTGTGAGGGAGAGAGAGAGGGAGCGGGCAGTGTGAGGGAGAGAGAGTGGGAGCAGGCAGTTTGAGGGAGAGAGTGTGAACGTGGGCAGTGTGAGGGAGAGAGAGAGGGAGAGTGGGCGCAGGCAGTGTGAGGGAGAGAGAGTGAGAGCGGGCAGTGTGAGGGAGAGAGAGTGGGAGTTGGCAGTGTGAGGGAGAGAGAGAGTGGGAGCAGGAAGTGTGAGGGAGAGAGAGAGTGGGAGCGGGCAGTGTGAGGGAGAACGAGTGGGAGTGGGCAGAGTGAGAGAGAGAGTGGGAGCGGGCAGTGTGAGGGAGAGAGAGGGAGAGAGAGAGAGAGAGAGAGAACGGGCAGTGTGAGTGAGAGAGAGTGGGAATGTGCAGTGTGAGAGAGAGGGAGAGAGAGTGGGAGCGGGCAGTGTGAGGGAGAGAGAGAGTGGGAGCGGGCAGTGTGAGAGAGAGAGAGAGAGAGAGAGAGTGGGAGTGGGCAGTGTTAGGGAGAGAAAGTGGGGCCGGCAGTGTGCGGGAGAGAGAGAGTGGGAGTTGGCAGAGTGAGAGAGAGAGTGGGAGCGGGCAGTTTGAGGGAGAGAGTGTGAAAGTGCGCAGTGTGAGTGAGAGAGAGTGGGAATGGGTAATGTGAGGGAGAGAGAGTGGAAGCCGGCAGTTTGAGGGAGAGAGAGAGTGGGAGCGCACAGTGTGAGGGAGAGAAAGAGTGGGAGCGGGCAGTGTGAGGGAGAGAGAGAGTTGGAGAGGGCAGTATGAGGGAGAGAGAGAGTGGGAGCCGGCAGTGTGAGGGAGAGAGAGTGGGAGCGAGTAATGTGAGGGAGAGGGAGAGTGGGAGCGAGCAGTGTGAGGGAGAGAGAGAGTGGGAGCGGGCAGTGTGAGGGAGAGAGAGAGTGGGAGCGGGCAGTGTGAGGGAGAGAGAGTGGGAGTGGGCAGTGTGAGGGAGAGAGAGTGGGAGCGGGCAGTGTGAGGGAGAACGGGTGGGAGTGGGCAGAGTGAGAGAGAGAGTGGGAGCGGGCAGTGCGAAGGAGAGAGTGTGAAAGTGGGCAGTGTGAGGGAGAGAGAGATGAGAGCAGGCCATTTGAGGGCGAGAGAGTGGGAGCCGGCAGTGTGAGGGAGTGCGAGGGTGGGTGCTGGTTGTGTGAGGGAGAGAGAGAGTGGGATTTGGCAGTGTGAGCGAGAGAGAGAGGGAGTGGACAGTATGAGGGAGAGAGAGAGTTGTTGCGGGCAGTATGAGGAAGAGAGAGTGGGAGTGGGCAGTGTGAGGGAGAGAGAGTGGGAGTGGGCAGTGTGAGGGAGAGAGAGTGGGAGTGGGCAGTGTGAGGGAGAGAGAGAGTGGGAGAGGGCAGTGTGAGCGAGAGAGAGAGTGGGAGTGGGCAGTGTGAGGGAGGGAGAGTGGGAGCGGGCAGTGTGAGCGAGAGAGAGAGTGGGAGCGGGCAGTGTGAGGTCGGGAGAGTGGGAGTGGGCAGTGTGAGGGAGAGAGAGAGTGGGAACGGGCAGTGTGAGGTAGGGAGAGTGGGAGTGGGCAGTATGAGGGAGAGAGAGAGTGGGAGCGGGCAGTGTGAGGGAGAGAGAGAGTGGGAGCGGGCAGTGTGAGGTAGGGAGAGTGGGAGTGGGCAGTGTGAGGGAGAGAGAGAATGGGAGCAGGCCGTGTGTGGGAGTGAGTGAGCCAGTTATCCAAGATAGCGGAACAGGCACCTTCGGCCCCTTTTGCTCCAGGCTGGCCATATTCCTTTCTCTCTCTCTCCTGGTAGTATATATTTTCCTTAATTTCTGGAGTTTTGTCGAGAGACAACAATGGTGATGCATTGTGGGAAGTGTGCCAGTGGCCGTGGGTCCTGAGTGCTGTCAGATGACCATCTGGGATGTGGATGTGGCTGTGGGCCTGAGCCTAACATGGTCAGAGCAAGCCCCCAGTGGGACCATTCGGTGCAGCCATTTTGGCGCGAGCAATTTGGTGCGGCCTGTTTGGCGTAGCCTATTTTGCTGCAGACCGATTCAAGCAAAGAACTGTTTTGATGCAGATATACAGTTTCCAGCAGTTTGTAGTTATTATTAAAATAAAATATAACCCATTAAAGAAGGTAGAAAGAGATACCGTCATTTCAAAGATAAAAGTATGAGCTGCTGAAACTGTAGAGGGAAGTTTACAAGTGATTAACGAGTGCCTAGAATACATGTCGGAAGCTTGCCAAGGAACGATGCATAATAACAGAGCAATGAAGACAATGATTAGTTGGACAAGGAAAGAAATTGCTGCTTACCCAGTAATTCCAAGAAATTTAGAAGAACGTGTAATTCCAGATAGCTTTAAAACATATTCTGTTAATGAATATAATGAAGAACATTTTTTACTATCTTTACAGCAGTAGCACCACCTGCAGAATTCTTATATTTGGAAGAAAAAGGAATGTCGCGTTTCTGAAACAATCAAAAATGTTACATGTTGATGGAACATTCAAAATTTCCCCAGCTCTATTTTCACAAGTTTATGTTATTTTAGGGGAAATACATAAAGGTGTGTTCCCATTGTTGTGTGCTTTACTCCCAAATAAGTTACAACCAACAGATGATAAATTATTTGAAATGGTCCTGGAAATACAGCCTGAATGCCACCCTAACATTATCAACTGTGACTTTGAACTTGCAAATTTCAAACGTTCAGCAGCATTTTCCTCCTGCAGAAATCCGGGGATGTTTTTTTCACCGGGCTCAAAATATGAGAAAATACCTTGCCAGTTTGGGACACTTGAGTAAGTATAACATTGACTTGGAGTTTTCTTTGAGAGCTAAAACGATAATTGGTTTTACATTTATTCCGATTGAAAACATTGAACATTTGGCGAATGACCTTCCAGATGAACTGCAGCCGCTGCTGGGCTGGTTCGAGGATAACTATGTAGGTAGAAGATTACGCAGAGGAAATGGTAGGTGTCCACCGCTTTTTCCAGTTGGATTGTGGAATTTATATAAAAGAACTTTAAACAATGTGGACAGAAGAAACAATCATGCAGAAGCTGCCGACAGGAGATTATAATGTGAACTTGGAGTGAAACATCCAGTTATTCGGACATTTAATGACAGTTTATGAAAAGTTCAGAGAGGAAGGGACATTTACTCTGAGCATCTTGTAGCAGGGCACGATATTCCGTTGAAATTAAATAAATTCAGGGAAGCAGATGCTAGAATACAAACACTCGGAAGAAGATTTAGTGAGAGAAATGATGTTGAGTATTTACGAGGGATCGCCCATAATTTTGAATAAACGTCATATTTTAGATTTTTCGTCATTAACTTGTTTCTTTCATATTTTTTCTTTTTAACATTTTTAGGAAAGAGAATAACATTACTTTATTTTTATTGTTTTCATTAATGCTTTAACTAAGCCTGAAAAGGAATAAATATGAGCTGCGCTGATATAGTTTTGCGCCTAAATGGGTCTGTGGTAAACGGGCTGCACCAAACAGGCCGCGCCAAATCGCTCGGCGCCAAAATGGCTGCACCGAATGGTCCTAAACCTGAGCAATCCCCAAGTGTCGATGAGGGAGATACCCCCCACCCCAACCCCCAGCATCTGCAGCATCGAGAGCAGGGAGATGGAGGTTTCCCAAACAGCGGGCCCAAGCAAAGGGGATCAAGCCTTCACAGGGAGTGCACTTCAGAAACACTGGGCAACTTTTACTGTTATTACTTTATTGTTCCACTTAACACTATAAAGGACTGTAATGTTAACATTTAACATTATTTCTTGATTTTTCTACTTATACTAACAAACACAGTAATGCTTACCCTCTAACTTAGTTTTTGTATTACTACACGTACCGTGTTTGATGACATTGTGCACATTTCACTGTACTCCTGTATCCCTGTACTTGAGAATATGTAACAATAAAGTTTACATCTGAATCTAAATACTAAACACCTTCTTCACTCCCCTGTCCACCCATTTTCAAAGATCTATGAACCAGCAGTCCAAGGTCTCTTTGTTTAGTAACACTCCCCAGGACCTTACCATTAAGTGCATATGTCCTACCCTGAGTTGCCTTCCCAAAATGCAGCACCTCACATTTATCGAAATTAAACTCCATCTACCATTCCTCAGCCCAGTAACCCATCTGATCAAGGTCCAGTGGTACTCTGTGGGAATTTTTGCTGTCCACTACATATCCAATTTTGGTGTCATCTGCAAAATTACTGACTCTACCTCCAATGTTCACATTCAAATCATTTATATAAATGACAATAAGCGATGTCCCAGCATCGATCACCATCGGTTACAGGTCTCCAGTCTGGAAAGCAACCTCCATCACCACCCTCTGCCTCCTTCCTTCGATCTCCAAATGGCTCGTTCTCCTTAAGTTCCATGTGACCTCATCTTGCTCACCAATCTATCATGTCGAACTTTGTTGAATGCCTTACTGAAGTACATATCGATCACTTTCACCACACTGCCTTCATCAATCCTGATTTGGAGGTGCCGGTGTTGGACTGGGGTGTACAAAGTTAAAAATCACACAGCACCAGGTGATAGTCCAACAGGTTTATTTGGAAGCACTAGCTTTTGGAGCACTGCTCCTTCATCAGGTGGTCGTGGAATATAAGATCACAAGATACAGAATCTATTGCAAAAATTTAGTGTGATGCAACTGAAATTATATATTGAAAAAGACCTGGATTGTTTGTTATGTTTCTCATCTTTTAGAATGACCATGCTATTTTCAGTTGTTTCATATGAAAATCCCAGAAATTATTTTAAAGTTACATTCTCAAGTGAACTTTCCCAGTAGATGCCATGTCAGCTCAGGTAATGTATTGAAGGTGTGAGGTACCCTGTGTGAGGCTGTCTGGGCCCCAATGTTCAAACTGATTCTTTTTCTGAAAAAAAAGGATTTTCAGAATCTCACATGGTTTTTGAGCAAAATAAAATGTAATTCTGCAAGTACAAATTCACCCCACAAACGTGTGTGTGTGTGTGTGTGTGTGTGTGTGTGGTGGGGAGGGGGGGGAGAGTGGGTGTTTGAGTGTCTGTGAGAGAGTGTGCACATGTGTCTGAGTGTGAGTGTTAAAGCTGTATAAGTCTTTGAGAGGGTGTGTGTAGGTGCGAGTGTGGGTGTGTATGTATGAGTGTATGAGAGAGAGCTTGTGTGTGAGGGAGGGTCTGCGTGAGTGTATGGGTCTGTAGGAGTGTGTGTGTGTGTGTGTGTGTGTGTGTGTGTGTAGTGCAGTGGAGTCACCTGGAGTGTGACATGACCCCAAAGTCTCAGTTGAGGCCATCCCCATGAGTACCAAACATGGCTACCAGCCTCTGCTCGCCCACTTTGTGTTGTAGCCTGTCCTGAAGTCCATCTTGGAGGATGATCAGCCAAAGGTCTGAGGTTGAATGTCCTGGACTGCTGAAGTGTTCTCCGACTGGGAAGGAACACTCCTGTCTGTTGATTGTTGTGTGGTGTCTATTCATCCATTGCCATAGCCTCTGCTCGGTCTTGCCAATGTACCATGCCTCGGAGCATCTTTACCTGCAGCGGAGGAGATAGACCACGTTGGCCGAGTCACATGATTACCTGCCATGTACCTGGTGGGTGGTGTCCCACAGGTAATGGTGGTATCCGTTTCAGCATTCTGATACGCCTTACAGCGTTCACTGTGATAAGATTGTATGGTGTTGTCTTGAAATCCGGGCAGTTTGCTGCGAACAATGATTTGTTTGAGGTTTGATGGTTGTTTAAAGGTGAGAAGTGGAGGGGAAGAGAAGGTCTTGATGAGGTGCTCATCCCCATTGATGATGTGTTGCAGGCTGCGAAGAACATGGTGTAGTCTTTCAGCTCCCGAGAAGTACTGGACAATGAAGGGTACCCTGTCGGTTATAGCTCACGTCTGTCTCCTGAGGAGATCATTACGGTTTGTTGCTGTGGCACGTCGGAACTGGCAGGCGATGAGTTAAGCATCATACCCTTTTATGAGGGCATCCTGGAGTACTTATGAACAAATCCTGTGTGTATGTAGGGCTTGTCCATAGGGGATGGCTGTTTTAATATGTTTCGGGTGGAAGCTAGAGAAGTGTAGCATTTGGAAGTTATCCATGGGTTTGCAGTACAGTGAGGTGCTGAGATGTCCATCTGTGATGGAGATTCTTGTGTCCAAGAATGAGACAGATACTAAAGAGTAGTCTGTGGTGAGTTTGATGATGGGATGAAATCATTGATCTCACTGTGTAGTTGTTTCAGTGACTCCTCACCATGGGGGCAGTGGAAGGAAATGTCGGCAATATACCTGCTGTATAGTGATGGTTGGAGGTCCTGTGTAGAGAAGTCTTATTCAAACCTGAACTCAAGGATGCCCTCATAAGAACGGGATACGATGCTCAACTCATCGACCACCAGTTCCAATGTGCCACAGCAAGAAACCATAATGACCTCCTCAGGAGACAGACACAGGCTGCAACCGACAGGGTACCCTTCATTGTCCAGTACTTCCTGGGAGCTGAAAGACTAAACCATGTTCTTCACAGCCTGCAACACATTATCAATCAGGATGAGCACCTCGCCAAGACCTTCCCCACACCTTCACCACTAACTTCCCCAACTTCCCAATCTTCATGTTTTTCTCCATGGAAAACACAGAGGAGAAATATTCATTGCGAACCTCACCCATCTCCTGTGGTTCTACACACACATGTCTCTCGTTATTCTTTCTCCTTTTTACTGAAAGAATCTCTTTGGAGGTTTTGGTGGTTGTTTAAAGGTGAGAAGTGGAGGTGTCTATTAACTGTGCCCTCACCAGCATCTTGTACAGCTGCAACAGAATCTCACTGCTTTTAAACTCAATCCCTTTAGCAATGAAGGACAACATTCCATTTGCCATTTTAATGGCCTGTTCCACCTGCAGACCAATCTTCTGTGATTCATGCACAAGGACACCCAGGTCCCTCTGCATAGCAACATGCTGCGAATTTTTAACTATTCAAGTGTGGCGACCTCTCAGTCCGACATGGAGATCTCTCAGCCCATCATGGAGATCTCTTAGCTCAGTGTGGTAATCTCTCAGACCAGCGCGGAGATCTCACAACCCAGCATGGTAATCTCTCAACCCAGCATGGACATCTCTGACTGGCATGTTGATCTCTCAGCCCAGTGTGGTAATCTGTCAGCCCAGTGTGGTAATCTGTCAGCCCAGCATGGGGATCTCTCAGACTAGCATGGCGATCTCTCGGTCCAGCATGGTGATCTCTAATCCTGGCGTGGCATCACTCAGCCTGGCACGGTGATCTCTTGGGGGCATGGTGGTTTTTCAGGCTGGCGTGGAAATCTCTCAGTCCGGTGCGGTGATCTCTCAGCCTGGTGTGGTGATCTGTTAGCCTGGCCTGAGGATCTCTTAGCTCGGCACAGTGATCTCTCAGCCTGGCATAGCCATCTCTCAGTCTGGTGTGGTGATCTCTCAGCCCAGCATCGTGATCACTTAGCCCGGTCTGAGGATCTCTTAGCCCAGCATGGTGTTATCTCAGCCCGGCCCACCAATCTCTCAGCCAGGTGTGGGGATCTCTCAGCCCAGCCCACGGATCTCTCGGCCCAGTGTGACTATCTCTCGGCCCAGTGTGACTATCTCTCAGCCCGGTGTGGGGATCTCTCAGCCCAGCCCACGGATCTCTCGGCCCAGAGTGACTATCTCTCGGCCCAGAGTGACTATTTCTCGGCCCAGTGTGACTATCTCTTAGCCCGGTGTGGAGATCTCTCAGCCTGACACGATGATCTCTCAGACCAGCATGTGCAGTCTCTTGGCCAGCTGTGGCCTTAGCGTGGGCCTCTGATCTCACCAAGGCTACGCACTTAAGAAAGGCTGTAATGTTTGAACTTGCACTTTATTTATTTATTTTCCATTGAAAACTGGGAAGGTCTGCAACATGTAGCTTTGAACCTCACTTCATTTTTTAAAAATTCATTTTGTGGGACTTGAGCATCACTGGCTGGCCAGCACTGATAGCCCATCCCTATTTGCCCTTGAGAAGGTGGTGGTGAGCTGCCTTCTTGAATCACTGCAGTCTACTTGCTGTGTGTTGACCCACAATGCCGGTAAGGAGGGAATTCCAGGATTCTGACCCAACGACTCTGAAGGAATGGTGGTATATTTCCAAGTCAGGGTGGTGAGTGGCTTGGAGGGGAACTTGCTGGTGATGATCCCAGATACTTGCTGCCCTTGTCCTTCTAGATGGAAGCAGTCATGGGTTTGTGAAGGTGCTGCCTAAAGATCTTTGGTGAATTGCTGTGGAGCATCTTGCAGATAGACACTGCTGCTACTGAGCACCGGTGGTGGAGGGATGTAATGTTTGTAGATGTGGTGCCAATCAAGTGGGTTGCTTGGTTCTGGATGGTGTCAAGCTTCTTGAGTGTTGTTGGAGCTGCACCCATCCAGGCAAGTGGGAAGGATTCCATCACACTCCTGACATCATATATTTTATGCAGCACTATTATTACTGTAAACATAAAAAAAGTTTAATTTTTAAGTTTGTTCTTTCTTTCTACCTTCTTCTTAGGATTCTATACAAAGTATTTGTCCCTAAGATAGTACATTGTGTGGTGACATTATACACTTCTCACTGTATTCCTGTACCTTTGTACTGAGTACAGGTGACAATAAAATCAAAATCAAATTACAGACAAAAGAAAGAAGAGTTGGAATAACTATTGGAAAACTTAGCAGGATAATGGGTTATTTATCTCATAAATAGCAATTGCTCCAATAGCGTAAGATCCCATAAACACATCCTTGACGCAGGCAAATTCAGTAAAATAGATTGTCTCAAATGCAATTCTGGACAAGGACTGTAATAGAGTTGTTCAAGATTACATTTACTTTCAGTATTCTGGAAACAGTTCAATATTTATTTATCCCTTTAAATCTTTCCTATTCATGTCCCTGTCCAAATGTCTCCGAAATGTTGGCAGCCCATTCCATACCCACCCCGCCTCTGCATGAAAATGTTGTTCCTCAGGTCCCTTTTAAATCTTTCTCCTCTCACCTTAAACCTGTGCCATCTGGTTTTGGACTCCCCTGCCCTGGGGAAAAGACCTTGGCTATTCATCTTGTCTCTGGCCCCTCATGATTTTATAAAGCTCTGTACAAGAAGCTGTGTAAAAGATGCTGCATAAGATATTGTTGCATTTTGCCAGTGATGATACAGAAGCAGGGTAGAAGATGAAAGCCTGATTACCAGGAAACAGAGAATCAGAATAAAGGTTTCAGTTTCAGACTGGTAACTAGTGGAGTGTCACAGGGATCAATGCTGAGACCTCAACTATTTATAATCACATTAAACTACTGGGTTGAGTAAATGGGAAGGAAAAGGAACCTGGAATATAATGTGGCTGTGGCATGAGGTTGTTTGATTGACAGGAATAACAGAGAGCAGAACATGATTTAAAAGGATACAGACGACAGAATTCTGTAGGAGGGGGAATCAGCCTGTTCTTGTACAGGAATCTAAAAGAGTAGTATACAGGTACATCAAAGAGTTTGGTCATCAGATGGAATATTGACCTTTAATGTAAGGGAGTAATGTATAAAAGGAGGGAGATCTTACAACCGCACAGTCACTGTTCAGACCACACATTGAGTATTGCATTCTGTTTTGGTTTCCTTTACTAAAAGGATATACTTGTATTGGAAACAGTTCAGAGAAGTCTCAGTTCCCGGAGGAAGGGATCCTTGTTTCAAATACCTAGTGACACTGGATTAAAAATGTTAACTCTCTTATCCCCCCACAGATGCTGCCTGACCTGCTGCGTTTCTCCGGTAGTTTTTTTCTTGTGTTTTCCAACACGTTTCTATATCGAATAGTAAATATCCTGGAGTGAGTTACAGACTGGAATCTAATCAAGGGGTTCGGAGTAGTGATCTGACTGGAAAGACACTGGAGTTCTGAAAATATGATTGCACAGATATTTTTATCTCAATAGTATCCAGGGGAGGGGTCTTTTTAAAAGTAAAACTCAATAATCAAACTTCCGTGTGCACTAGTCTGGGAAAGCCACATCTGGGACTGTATCCTCCAAGGTGGGTCTGTATCTCAGTGACCTGGAGTTGTTTCATAGCATCCCTGTTACAGTGTTTTAAATGCAGGAAGAGCTCACTGAACAGAGAAGAACAAAGAACAATAGAACACAGGAACAGGCCCTTCGGCCCTCCAAGCCTGTGCTGACACATGTTACCCTTCCATACTAAAACCGTCTTCATTTCCAGGATCCGTATCCCTCTATTCCCTTCCTATTTGTGTATTTGTCCAGGTATTCCCTTGAATGCTACTAATGTGTCTCCTTCCACCACCTCCTCTGGCTGTACATTCCAGGCACTCACCACCCTTTGTGTGAAAAATGGGCCTTGCACATCTCTTTTAAACTTCCCTCCTTGTGGTTTGAACCTGTGTCCCTTGTAATTGACCCCTCCACCCTGGGAAAAAGCCTCATATTTCCACTTCATCCAATGTCATTCACAATCTTATAAACTTCTACTGGGTCAGCCCTCAATGCCCTGCATTCCAGTGAAAACAAATCCAGTCTATCTAACCTTTCTTCAAAATCCCCCAAACCAAGGCAACACCCTGGGAAACCTGTTCTGTACCCCCTCCAAAGCATCTATATCCTTCTCGTAGTGTGGTGATCAGAATTGGACACAATATTCCAAGTGCAGCCAAACTGAAGTTCTATAAAGCTTTAGCATAACTTACCTGACATAGAAATCATAGAATGCCTACAGTGTGGAAACAGGCCATTTGGCCCAACATGACCACACCGATCCTGTGAAGAGTATCCCACCCTGACCCACTCCCCTCCCCTATTACTCTATATTTCCCCTGACTAATGCATCTAACCTACATAACCCTGAACACCATGGGCAATTTAGCTTGACCACTTCACCTAACCTGCACATCTTTGTACGATCCATATACTCAATGCCCCTTCCGATGAAGGTAAACTTGCCATAGGCTTTTTTAACCCCCTTATCCACCAGCACTGCTACTTCAGTGATCTGTGGACCTGCACACCCAGATCCCTCTGCATGTTAATGCACCGAAGGGTTCTGCCATTCACTGTATAATTTCCAACTGTACTTGACCTTCCCAAATGTATCACCTCACATTTGTCTGGATTAAGCTCCATCTGCCATTTTTCTGTCCATGCCTCCAACTGATCTATATACTGTTGTACCCTCTGACAATCCTCTTCAATATCTACAACTCCATCAATCTTTGTATCATCCCAATCTTTTTATCGTCTACAAACTTAGACCAGCCACGTATTCCTCCAAATTATTTATAAAGACCATGAACAGTAGAGATCCCAGCTCTGATCCCTGTGAACACCACTAGTCACAGCACTCCATTCTGAAAAGCTTCCTCCATCACACCCCTCTGTCTCCTATGATTGAGTCAGTTCTAAATAGGAAACTCCATCTTACCAGCTCACCCCTAATACCATGTGACTTCACCTTTTGTACCAGTCTGCCATGAGGGACCTTGTCAAAGGTTTTACTGAAGTCCATGTAGACAACATCAATTGGTTTTCCCTCGTCAATCATCTTCATCATCTCCTTAAAAAACGTGGTCAAGTTAGGAAGGCACGACCGCTCCCGTACAAAATAATAATAAACAAGTGTCACTAATAAATCCATTTTCTTCGAAATGCATAGAGATCTTGTCCGTCTGAATCGTTTCCAATCATTTCCCTAACACTGACATAAGGCTCACAGGTCTGTAATTCCCAGGATTATCCCTGCTACCCTTCTTAAACAATGGGACAACATCAGCTAGTCTCCAGGCCTCTGGGACCTCACCTGTGGCCAGAGAGAATACAGAGATGTCTGTCAATGATGCAGCAATTTGTTCTCTTGTCTCCCTCAATATTCTGGGATCGATCCCATCAGGACCCAGGGACTTATTTACCTCAATACTTTTTAAGACACACAGAATGTTTCCGTGTCCATGTTTAACCTGATGTCATGAGGCTTCATGGGGTCTGCCATCAATGCTGAGCACTTCCAGAGCACAGCCCTCTTGACTGTATCCCATAGAGCTGTTCCCTCTGCTGGCTCTGTCCTGCCAGTGGGACAGGACCTGCCCTGAGATGGTCACTGTGTTGTCTGGGACATTGTCTGTAAAGTGGGATTCTGTGAGTGTGACTATGTTCGATTGTTGCTGGATTAGTCTGTGAGGAATATGCTGCAGGGCGATTTTATTTGTTTTCTATAATAAAGAGTTAACATGTCTTGATTTCTTTCAATTTTAAAATCAAGCCAGACCAAACTATCTTTTTCAGTTGAAGACAATTTAACTATTTTTCACTTCAATAAGCCGAGAACACAATTCAATTCAATAACTGCAGTAACCAGCTGGGTCACCTTCCGAACACACTGCCCGACCAAATACATTGAAAACGGCTTCGGAAAGGCCTGAATTCAAATATAGTGCTGCTGCACCTCACTGTCCCTCCAATAAAGAGTGAGTCAATGATGGGATCTGAAATCTGTCCAGAGAGCTTCCAAACTGAATCCAGGCAGTTATTCAAATATCCCCTCACTCCAGACAATTCAGAACTATCTCAGAGAGGGTGCAGAATATTCCCAAAGGGGAGAGGGACCAGCAGGATGTTGCTGTACACATTGGAACCCATGATACAGGATGGGAAAAGGATGAGGTTCTGGGGAGAGAAAATAGGAATTTAGGCAGGAACTTAAAAAGTCATTTCCGAGGGTAGTTGTAGGAGGGGGATGAGGGTGTGAGTCCTTTTAGGGTAGAGAGTATGAGAAAGAATATCAGGCTTATATGATTTAACCAAATCAGAAATTATAAATGTACTTATTAAAAGCAGAGGGGTGAGTAAACGGATTCCCGAGGCTGGGTTTTGAGATTTCACTCCCTATTGTCGGTCTCCTCCCTCATTCATTCCATTTCACGGAGGCTCGATTTGACAGTAACTTTCTTAAAGGGGACAGACACCCCATTCAATCTGTATCTAACAGGTCCGTGCTGATGGAGACAACTTGTTTGGCTTGTAGCTTTAAGGAATGCTGAGTGACAAGAGAAAATGAGATTTAGCTCAAGAATAAGCAAGAAGCATATGTCAGATGTAGACAGCATGGATCGAGAGAATCCCTAGAAGAGTATAAAGTCAGTAGAAGTATACATAAGAGGGAAATCAGAAAGTCAAAAAATGGGACATAAGATAGAGTTGGCAAACAGGGTTAAGGAGAATCCAAAGGGATTAAATTAAGGAGAAAAAGGTAATTCAGGAGAGAATAGGTCCCTTTAAAGATCAGCAAGACCACCTGTGGAACTACAGGAGATATGGGTGATGCTAAACAAATGTTTTACATAAGTGTTTCTTGTCAAGAAGAAGATGGAATCAAGAGAATTTGGGGAAATAAGTAGTGACATCTTGATAAATGTCCTCATGACAGAGGAGGAGGTGCAGGACATCTTAAAACATATAAAGGTTGGTAAATCCACAGAAACTGTTCAGGTGTACCTTGAACTCTGTGGGAATCTAGAGAAGTGATTGCTCTGCCCCTTGCTGAGATATTTGTATCATCTGTAGTCACAGGTGAGGTTCCAGAAGACTGGAGGTTGGCTAATGTGGTGCCATTATTCAAGAAATGTGGTAAGGAGAGACAAGAGAACTATAGACCGATGAGTCTGACATTGCTGGTGGGCAGCATGTTGAGGGGGGATCCTGAGGGACTGGATTTACATATATTTGGAAAAGCAAGGGCAGATTAGGGATAGTCAACATGGGCATTGTGTGTGGGAACTCATGTTTCACTAACTTAATGGAGTTTTTTGAAGAAGTAACAAAGAGGATTGATGAAGTCAGAGTGGTGAACATAATCTATAAGTACTTCGGTAAGGCGTTCAACAAAGTTCTGCATGGTAGATTGGTGAGCAAGATTAGGTCACATGGAACACAAGGAGAACTAGCCAGTTGGATACAGAAGGTTGGAGATGAAGGGTGGTGATAGAAGGTTGCTTCTCCAGAAGACTGGAGACCTGTGACCACCAGTGTGACACAGCGATTGAAGCTGGGTCCACCATGTTTTGTCATTTATAAAAATGATTTGGATGTGAACATGGGAGGGATAATTAGTAAGTTTGCGATGACACCAAAATTGGAGGTGTAGTGAACAGCGGAGAAGATTCCCTCAGAGTACAACAGGACCTTGATCAGATGGGTTGCTGGGCTGGGGAGTGGCAGATAGAGTTAAATTTAGATAAATGTGTGGTGTTGCATTTTGGAAAGGCAAGTCAGGGTGGGACATATGCAGTTAATGGTAAAGTACTGGGGAGTGTTGCTAAACAGAGCCCTTGGAGCGCTGGTTCATAGATGTTTGAAAATGGAGTCACAGGTAGACGGGGTAATGAAGAAGGTGTTTGGTATTTAGATATAGACTTAAGCTTTATTGTCACATGTACAGTGAAATGTGTACAATCTGATCAAGCACGGTGCCATCTCAGGTACGAAGGTACCTTACTACAAGACGTAGGTGCACGTAGAAACGCAAAAAACTGAGAAGGAAAGCATTGCTGTGTTTCTTTTATTGGTCAGTGCATTGAGTATGGGAGTTGGGACATCATGTTGTGGCTGTGAAGGACATTGGTTAGCACACTATTGGAATGCTGCTTTCGAATCTGGTCTTCCTCCTATAGGAAGGATGTTGTGAAATGTAAAATGCTTCAGAAAACATTTACAAGGATGTTGCCAGGGTTGCAGGGTTTGAGTTATAGGGAGAGGCTGAATAGGCTGGGGCTATTTTCCCTGAAACGTCAGAGGCTGAGGGGTGACCTTATAGGGATTTATAAAATCAGGTGTGGCAGGGATAGAGTAAATAGACTATGTCTATATTCCAAGTGATAGGAGTCCAAAACTAGAGGTCATAGGTTCAAGGTTCGAGGGGAAAGATTTAAAAGGGACCTAAGGTGCAGTTTTCTTCTTGCAGAGAGTGATGTGTGTAAGGAATGAGCTGCCAGAGGAAGTGGTGAAAGCAAGCTTTATTACAACATTTAAAAGGCACCTGGATGGGTATATTAATAGGAAGGGTTTAGAGGGATGTGGGCCAAGTGCTGGTGAACGGAACTAGATTAATTTAGGATATTTGTTCAGCATGAATGAGTTGAACTGTAGGGTCTTTTTCCATGCTGTACATCTCTATGATTTTATAACAACTCGGAAATACATGGGGTAGACTGACTAAGTACTGGCACAGGGCTGACCTAAACATTTTTCAACATTTAGTCAAATGACCTGCCAATAACCATGCCTCATGGTTTTCTCTATACTGATGACTTAGAGTCATAAACGTGTACAACGCCGAAACAGACCCTTCCATTAAAGCCATCCTCCCAGAACAGATCTGGTCCCATTTGTCAGCATTTGGCCCTTATCACTCTAAACACTCCTTATTCAAATATCCATCCAGATGCTTTCGAAGATGCTATAATTGGGGAAGAGTTCCCTGGAGGATGAATGCCTCATATTCTGCCTTGGGAGCCTGCAGCCACTCGGGTTAAAATGTGGATTTCAACAGTTTCCTCATTTACCCGCCCCCGATATTATCCCAGTCCCAAGCCTCCAACTCAGCACCGCCCTCCTGACCTGTCCATCACCTTTCCCATCTGTCTGCTCCACCCCACAGCCCCCTGACCTTTACACCTTCTCCCTCACCTTCACCAACCTATCGCTTTCCCAGGTCAGGCAGCATCTGAGGAGTCAGAGAATGTTGATTCTCCTACTCCTCAGATGCTGCCTGACCTGCTAAGCTTTTCTAGCACCCCACTCTCAACTCTGATCTCCAGCATCTGCAGTCTTCACTTTCTCCATGCTGTTAGGCAGAGTCATGCTACTGTGTACCACAGGAGAGTCATGACTGGTCGAGTCCCATAGAGACAAATGTAACCCATTGGGTCATTGTTTCTGGAAGGTTTATTCTTCTCGAACAAGTCTGCAGGGTTAGTGGTTTGACCAGACCCTCCCACCTACCATTTTCTGTTGTCTCCATGATGTAGGTTAGAAGTGGATGGAAGGCAGACTGTTTGTTGACTTCACATCACACATTCTGGAATAAAATGATGCTGTGATTTTGTAAAATGTCAGATTGCGAAGGAGTTGGGGAACAGATAGCTGGGCCTTTCACTGAGATATTCGTATAATTGACAGCTAAGGCTGAGGTGCCAGAAGACTGGACAGTGGCTACCATTGTGCTATTATTTAAGAAAGGTGGTAGGGTAAAGCTGGGGAACTATAGATCTGTGAGTCTGCTGTCAGTGGTGGGTATGTTTTGAGAAAAAAGAAGTTAAAAAGGTACATGAAGAGGGACAGGTTGTTTATACATGGAGCTTAAGGAGAGGCCTGGATATGGATGGCTCTGGAGAGTTTTTTTTGTATCTGGACAATATTACTGAGGGCCTGCAAGAGACATTGAGGTGAGATGACTACTAGATTTCGAGGGGTGTAATTACAGCACGATCATTCAGATCGATAACTGCCCATCAGGAAGGATATGAAGGTGGTTTTCGAAATCTCCTATGGCTATTCCTCTCTCAAACAGATATTCTGTTTTGGGTGTCATTCAATGGGAAAAATAGGAGGGGTTGTCAGATCTTGGGCACTAAGAGTGAATCTTATGTTAAATAGGTTTGTCAAGATTTAAAAGATTAATATTTTTTGGGAACTCACCTGCGAGGGGCACAGACAGGAGATTCTGCAGTAGTGAGTGTGAATCTAGGATAGTACGTTGCTTTTCTGGTGCCAGGGTGAAGGATGTCTCAAAATGTTTGATGCAGATTGTCAAAGGGAAGAGTGAGAAGCCGGAAGTTGTTGTGCACATCGGTAAGAATGACATTGTTCAAGAAAGGGTTGAAGAATTACAGGGTGAGTGTAAGAGGTTAGGTAGATGGTTAATAAACAGAATATGAAAAGTAGTAATCTCTAGTTTACTTCTGGTGCCAAGTTCTAACGAGGAAAGGAATAAGAGGATAGGGCAGATAAATCAGTGGTTGAAGAGGTGCTGCAATGTGCAGGGATTCAGTTACTTGGATCGTTAGGATCTCTTCTCAGACAGAAGAGATTTCAAAAGGATGGGGTTCACCTGAACTATAAGGGGACCAATGTCCTGGTGCGGAGATTTGCCAGTTCAATATTAGGAGCTTGTAAACATTTAGAGAGGTGGGTGGGGGCTTCCTAAGTAACATTGAAAATGGAAAGAAAGATGGCAATGGTTCTGAATCAGAAAACAGCAAGATATTTAGAAAAGACAAACAAGAACAAGTCAGAAAAGGGAAACTCTGAACACTTAAACTGTATTTATTTCAATGTAAGAGGCCTTATTGATAAGGCTGATGGACTTAGGACATGTAAGGGAACTTGGGACTGGGATGTCATCGCCATTACAGAACTTGACTGAGGAATGGAGAAGAGTCGACAAGTGTGGTGCTGGAAAAGCACTGCCGGTCAGGCAGCATCCAAGGAGCAGGAGAGTAGCTCTTCACCAGAAATGAGGGGATGACCCAAGGGAAAGATAAATGGGAGGGATCTCGGTCTGGGAGCAATGTAGCTGGGAATGTGATAGGACGATGGAGGAGGGGGGTAATGGTGATAGGTCAGAAAGGAGGGTAGAGTGGGATAGGTGGGAAGGAAGATGGATAGGTAGGACAGTTCAAGAGGGGTGTGCCAAGTTGGAATGTTGGATCTTGGATAAGGTGGCGGGGGGAATGAAGAAACCGAGGAAATGGTTTGAGGGGCCCAAGGTAGAAGATGAGGCTTTCTACCTCCAGGTGGTTAGAGTTTGGCAAACACTTTAACTCCTCCCCCACCCTGACTCCTACTCTGCCAAGGATATACCAGTACCGGACCCCCTCCACCGCCAAACTCCAGCCACCCGAAATCTGGAGGAAGAATACATTATCTTCCGCCTTGGGACCATCCAACCACACGGGATCAATGTAGATTCCACCAGCTTCTTCATTTCACCTCCCCCCTCCTTATCATCGAGCCAAACATCCAACCAGGCACCACCCTCGGGAACTGTCCTACCAGTCCATCTTCGAATGGTAAGGGATTTAAATTTTCTAAACATTGATTCAGATTGCCAGAGTGTTAAACAGTTTTGATGGTGAAGGATTTGTTAAATTGCAAGAAAATTTCCTTTGTCAAGATATAAATGTTCCTTCTAGAGAAGGATCAAAACTGAACTTCTCTTGGGAAATAAGACAGACCAAGTGACTGAGTGTTAGTCAGGGAACACTTTGGGACCAGTGATCATAAAACTATCAGTTTTAAAATTGTTATGGAAAGGAACAGGTCTTCCATAAAAGTTAAAGTTCTTAATTAGAGTAAGGCAAATTTTAAAAATATGAAACAAGAACTTTCAAAAGTTGATTGGAATAGACTGGTCACAGGTAAAAGGAACGAGGAGGAAGTGAGGATGCAAATGCTGGAGATCAGAGTCACGAGTGTGGTGTTGGAAAAACATAGCAGGTTTCCTACTCGTGGGATGCTGCCTGACTTGCTGTGCTTTTCCAGCACCACACTCTCGACTCTGTTCGCAGGTAAAAGGATGACTGACAAGTGGGAGGTCTTCAAAAGTGTGATGACAAGAGTTCAGAAACATTCTGTTCCTGTTAGGGTGAAAGGCAAGGCTGATAAGATTAGGGAACAATGGATGAATAAAAATGCTGAAGTTCAAGTCAAGAATGAAAAAAACTATCAGAGAGATAATTGGGATGAACTGAATGTCTTGAAGAGTATAAAGAGTGAAGAGACATCCTTAAGAAGGAAATGAGGAAGGCAACGAGGGGACAGGAGATAGTCTTGGCAAATAAGGGAAAGATAATCCAAAGAGATTCTGGAAATACATTAAGAATGAGGGAGCAACTGGAGAGAGATAGGACCCCTTAAAGATCAACCAGGTTGTCTTTGTGTTGAACCTCAAGAGATGGGAGGGATATAAATGAATAATTCTGTTTTACTGTTGGGAAGGAATTGGGTGCGAAAGAAATCAGGGAAACAAATACTGATGTTTTGGAAACAGTTTACAGTACAGAAGAGGAAGTGCTGGAGATCTTAAAAAACATAAAGGCAGATAAACCTCCAGAACCTGATCAAGTGTGTCCCAGGACACTGTGGGAAGTTAGAGAGAAAATTGCAGGGCCCCTAGCAGAAATATTTGTATCATCAATAAACACAGGTGAAGAATTGGAGGACTGGGGTGTGTCTAATATGCCATTGTTTAAGAAGGGATGTGAGGAGAAGCCTGGGAACGATCGACCCGTGAGTCTCACTTTGGTGGTGGGTACGTTTTTGGAGATGAATCTGAAAGATAGGATTTACACAGAGTGGAGAGGAAAGGATTGATTCGAGGTGGTCAATATGGTTTTGTGTGAGGAAAATCATGTCTGACACACTTAGTTAGGTTTGTTTTCTGGAAGTAACAAAAAACAATGAGGAAAGAGTGATTGATGGTGTTTGCTTGGCCTTTAGCAAAGACTTTGACAAGCTTAGACTAATTAGTAAAGTTAGATCACATGGGATTCAGGGTGGGCTTGCCAATTGGATATGTAGAATATAGAACATAGAACAATACTGCGCAGAACAGGCCCTTCGGCCCACGGTGTTGTGCCGAACATTTGTCCTAGCTTAAGCACTTATCCATGTACCTATCCAATTGCCGCTTAAAGGTCACCGATGATTCTGACTCTGCCACTCCCATAAGCAGTGCTGTCATGGCCCCCACCACTCTCTGGGTAAAGAACCTACCCCTGATATCGCCCCATACCTTCCACCCTTCACCTTAAATTTATGTCCCCCTGTAACACCCTGTTGTACCCGGGGAAAAAAGTCTCTGACTGTCTACTCTATCTATTCCCCTGATCATCTTATAAACCTCTATCTAGTCACCCCTCATCCTTCGCCGTTCCAATGAGAAAAGGCCGAGAACTCTCAACCTATCCTCGTACGACCTATTCTCCATTCCAGGCAACATCCTGGTAAATCTCCTCTGCACCCTCTCCAAAGCTTCCACATCTTTCCTAAAATGAGGCGACCAGAACTGCACACAGTACTCCAAATGTGGCCTTACCAAGGTCCTGTACAGCTGTAACATCACATCACGACTCTTGAATTCAATCCCTCTGCTGATGAACGCTAATAAACCATAGGCCTTCTTACAAGGTCTATCCACCTGAGTGGCAACTTTCAAAGATCTATGTACATAGACCCCAAGATCCCTCTGCTCCTCCACCTTACTAAGAACCCTACTGTTAACCCTGGATTCCGCATTCTTATTTGTCCTTCAAAAATGGACAACCTCACACTTGACAGGGTTGAACTCCATCTGCCACTCCTCAGCCCAGCTCTGTATCATATCTAAGTCCCTTTGCAGCCGACAACAGCCCTCCTCACTATCCACAACTCCACCAATCTTCCTATCATCTGCAAATTTACTGACCCACCCTTCGACTCCCTCTTCCAAGTCATTAATAAAAATTACAAACAGCAGAGGATCCAGAACTGATCCCTGCAGAACTCCACTTGTAACTGGGCAACAGGCAGAATATTTACCATCTACCACCACTCTCTGACTTCGACCGGTTAGCCAGTTCTCTGTCCAACTGTCCAAACTTACCACTATCCCATGCCTCCTGACTTTCTGCATAAACCTACCATGGGGAACCTTATCAAATGCCTTACTATAATCCATGTAATTGGCTTTACGGTAGGAGACAGCAGGTGATGGTGGATCATTGTTTTTCAGACCGGAGGACTGTGACCAATGGTGTTCCACAGGGAGTGGTACTAGCTCCACTTCTGTTTGTCATTGAAATGAATGATTTCGATGACAATATCCGAGGCATGGTTAGTAAGTTTGTGGATGACACCAAAATTGGTGAAACAGACAATGAAGAATGTTACCCGAGATTACAAGGAGATCTTGATCAATTGGGCTAAAGGGCTGAGGGATGGCAGATGGAATTTAATTTGGATGAATGTGAGGAATTGTTGTGGTAATACAACCAAGAACAGGACTTACTGGTAGGGCCCTGGGTAGTGTTGCAGAGCGGAAAGAGCTCGGGGTTCAGGGACATATTTCTTTGATGTTTGCATCATAGGTAGACAGGGGAGTTAAGGAGGTATTTAGCACACTTGCTTTCATTACTCCTAAACTCAAAGGTCTGTGCACTGTCAGAACTGTCATTATTTTGAAGTTCTACAGGGCATTGGTGAGGCCTCTTCTGGTTTAATATATGCAATTCTCATTATTTTGTGATAGGAAGGATATTTTGAAACTGGAGAGGGTTCAGTAAAGATTTACCAAGATGTTGCCAGGAATGGAGGGTTTCAGATAAAAACATGGACTGGAAAGGTGAGGACTTTTTTCACTGTTGTATTGGAGGTTGAGGAGTGACCTTATTGATGTTTAAAAAACCTTGAGGTACATCGATAAGGTGAATGACAAGGGTCTTTTCCCTCGGGTGGGGAGATCAAACCAAAGGGGTATATTTTTAAGGTGAGAGGAGAAAGATTGAAAAACGACATGAGGGGCAAAATCTTTAGTAGTTTCGGTTTAGAATGAACTGCCAGAGGAAGTGCTGGATGCAGATACAGTTACAATGATTAAAATACATTTGGATAAGTTCATGAATAGGAAAGGTTTGGAGGGATATGGGACAAGCACAGGCAGGTGGGAATAGTTTAGTTTTGGAACATGGTCGGTGTGGCCTGGTTGGTCCGAAGGGTCTGTCTCCGTGCTGGATGACTCTATGACTCCATGACATTACGGTACACAGTCAAAAGACAAGATAGTCTCTGCACATGCTCACTTTGTCCTCCAGACCAGGGGCTGGGACACAACACGGGGGAAGGGTATTGTTGACGAATGGAGATACTGAGGGGCTTTTATCTGCAGTGGGTGTGAAATAGAGAAACTACAGAGGGACAGTTCAGGATAAATGGAGCTGCACAAGGGAGAGCAATTAAACAGGGGCCATGGAGGGGGACAGGGGCTAAATTTGCAGTGGGGGGCGGGGGGTTGTCCAAAATTGAAGGGGGGGGGGTGGGGCGCAGATTCAGGATTGAACGACAGAAATCAAGAAGAGAGGGGAAGACAGAGAGAGAATGAGAGAAGAAGAAAGAGAGCAAGAGAGTGGGAAAGAACATAGACAAAGGAAGAAGGAAGAGAGAAAAAGATGAAAGGAGAGTCTGTCAGGAGAGAGAGAGAGAAAGATAATGTGAGAGAGAAAGGTTGAGAGGGAGAGAGATATATGAAGTGATACAGACAGTGAGTGAGAATCAGAGGCAAAGAGAGAGACAGAGAGAGGGAAAATAGGAAAAATCAGACAGGTACAAACAGGAGATAAGGAAAGATGTGGCGAGATTAAAGAGTTGATATTCACCATTCTGGTTCGTCTGAGCTCTCTTGATGGTCTCTCATACTTCCTCCCTCCCATTTGGGACAGACTCTGCTCCAGGGGCTGGCTTTAGGAGGGGCTGGTTCAGGGAGGGGGTGAGGTTAAAGGATCAAAACTGGGATTGAGATTCAAATACTCCCCACACTCTCTCACACACAGACAGACAGAAACACACCGATACTCACCCCCTGCTTAGTGCACACGGTGAAAGTGACAATGGCTGCCAGAACCTGTTTGAAATATCCGCAGCTCTCTCACTCAGAGCCCCTTCTCTGCCCAAGTCCCAGCTTCCTGTACCCAAGGCATACCTCCTCCAGGGATGGAGCACAGCCAGAGCCATCTCAGTGGTTTAGAGGGGGGAGGGAGGGAGGAGGTGTGAGAGAATGCAGCAGGGAAACAGTTTCATCCAGTCTGCCTTTGTCTACTCCCGCGTTGCATTTTATTATCTTGGAATGAAAGCCAAATGTATTTTCAAAATGATCCAAATCCTTTTGTCTTTGGGGTTTCCTATTGATTATTGTAAAAAATCCCAACTTGCGATTGCCAAGAATCTAACCCAGGTCACCTGTTTGGAAGACAGCTACACTAACCACGAGAGCACCATCACCGTGCACTTTACCACAACACAGTCCCCAAACATAGTTAAAAAGAGCTTTATCATGACAAATTAAACAGAGGTAATGTTGATTCACTGAATGTGATATTGGGTCAGGTGACAATAACTTCTATGAAGAGGTAGATTTGAAGAAGCATCTGAAATCGGAGAGCTAGCTGGGTCATTGGGTGGGTGCAGGGAGGGAGTCCAGAAATCCCTCTGGTTGGGCTTCGATTCCCCTGGCAACGCTTCAGCTGGTTCATCGAAAGGAACAAATAAAGAACCGGGATGATATCAGAGAAATAGTTTAGTACAGACTGCCTTTGACTTCCTCTGCTTCCAGAGATGGTAATGTGGGATATAGGTAAAGTAGTGTTACTTCTGCACTCATAATTACTTATGCAAGGTAAATGAACTCACACCAGTGTGTAATTGTTTCAACCAAGAGCTGAGTCAACAAGAATGAAAACTATGTGAAGGAAATAGATAATTGTTTTTATATTAGCTAAAATGTGCATACAAGAATGAAATGTGCCTGCAAACAATGGTAGATGTTCCAGACAAATAGATAAGGTGCTGTGAGGGGAGGGGGTTCAGCTTGATATACCTGTACAAACAGTAGTTATAATCATCTATTTCCCGATTCTGCAAAAACAAGAACAAACCACAATCAAGAAGTCATGAGGTCATAAGGTCATAACAAGTGAGGGAAACAGAAGATAGTGAAGGAGGATATACCTAACAATGACCTACAGCAGGATGTGGTCAAACAGCCTTGTGAGGCCAGAAATAAGCACTTTGTCACAGACAAGGCCGGATAAGGCAAGAGATAAACAAGAGTCATGGGCACCGGTCTTAGAGAGGTGGGAGATGTAAACATGGGAGGAGAGAATAGGAACAAATTACATAAATATTGTGTACTAGTTGAATTCCGTGTGTGTGTGTGACTGCCGTTGTACACAGTTTACACCACACCCATCTTGCAAGAGTGAAATAAATGACACTACTGATTCAGATCTTGTCTCCGATTGAAATTATTGAAGTGATTGAGCTTCGTTTCTCACAATTGGGGGCCGTCCGGGATATTCTTCCATTGCTGGGGGGAGTGGCTGGTCCTGGACATTGGGAAGACACGTCCCGTTCCCAATTGAGGGGTCTCATGTCCCGGTTTGGTCCGCTCCCTTGGGCGACTGGTACGAATCTCACAAGAGAGACATCTGAATCAGACAGTGAAAGGAGGTTGATAGGAAATACGGCAAAAAGGGGCCAGGCAACTCTGTGCACAGACCAAGGTAAGAAAATTGACTTTTAAGTACTGCCTTGGTGGTTGGGATTGAGTTCTAGTAGTTCATAAGGGACAAACAAAGGAACTCAATATGGGCTGTGCCGTGGGTAAGGAAAAAAGCCTCCGGGAAAACAAAGGAAAAAGGCAATGGAAATGGAGATGGAGTCCCTTCCAACATACCTGCAGAAAGTCCGTTGGGCAGGATGTTGTGGAATTGGAAAAATATTACTTGTACAAGGGAAAAAGATAGGAAAAAGATGATTAAATATTGTTGCTTTGTATGGACTAAGGAATCTATTCTTCGTCCCGACGTCTTCTGGCCAAAGTACGGGTCAGACGAAGACTGGGTTTGTAAATATTTGAATTTATATGTCAATGAAAAACAGCCTGACAGACAGTAGGAATCAGATCATGCTTCAAGTTGGAAGGACTGGTAGCTGGAGGGCTACTGAGAGTACACTTTGTAACTAAATCATGGCCAGACATCCAGAAAAATATTCAAAAGATAGAGGGGTGAAGCGAAGAGCACCCAGAGGTGTTGTTGCAGGAAGCTCAGAAAGTGTCTGTGAGATATGGTGTGTAAGAGAGAGAGAACGAAAAGTGCTGTACAGCTGGGAGAAAGTTTAACCCTTTGTGATTCGGTTTGAATGCACATTTGTTTGTTGGTGACTGAATGTTTGTGCTTTATTACCTGGACTGTTTTGAATCTGATTTTTATTATGGAAACTTAACATGATTTCTTTTAAGGTTGAGGATTCTCTCGGGATTATGAAATAAAATGATAACTCCTGTTCTTTTTACAGGTCAGGACTGCCTTACTATCAGTTTTGAACTAATCTCTTTTCTCCTTACATAAAAGCGACTTATGGAGGACAGTTGAAGTTTCAGTTCAACATGAGATTGTAATATTAAAAAAAATCCGAAGGTTAATATCTGTGACCTTGGATTCGGCCATTGTTCATGCATAAGAATTTTTTTTTAACTTGAATAGACAAATCCTTTTAAGGCAGCTCCAATTATTTCACGACCTATAGCATTGTAATTGAGCAATGATTGGTCAGGACTATCTATGAAAACTAATTTTGGATTTAAATTAAGGGACTAAAACTGGGTAATTATAGTCGATTTCAAAGTTGGGAACGGTATGCATTTTAAATTTTAAATATTGAATACTGAATAAATGAATTTATGATATATAAATATATATTTACAAGTTAGGAACAGGCTTTAAAGTTAGACAAGCATAAATTGATGAATTGGTATTTGAAGTTATAGGGAGCACAAATAATGCAATATCTCTTAAAAAAACACATTTTCAACATGCAAACAAAACATTGGGTGATGAAGGACGGCCATTAGGTGGCCCTAAGGCTGTTCAGTTGGTTAAATCGGGTCAGCAATTGGTCTGGTAATGTAACATGAGAAGGAGAAACAAAAGACAAAAATAATGATAGCCACGGTTGATGAGATACTAAAGAAAAGGGACAAAACTAAAAGGAGAAAGAAACTGTTTTGGTCATTGAGGAGATGTTAAGGGGTCTGGTGGACAGGAACAAGGGTCGAAGTGGAAATCCCCACAGATTATGTTATTACTGTGAAAGGACGGGTCACTTTAAGAGAGAGTGTCCAGATTTGAAAAAGGAAGTAAAGACAGTACCATTTATGAACCTTGATGAAAAATAGGGGTGTCAGGAGTTCCTGCCCCCGGGGACCCAACAGGAACGCTTGATAAATTTAAAGGTGACACTTTATGAAGAGGACATAGTTTTCCTAGTCGATACGGGGGCAGTAAGGTCATCCTTAAAATTTAAGCCCAAGACAGTGGGAACGAAAGAGTTAATTGGATTATGGTGACAGTTTTGTGATGAGAGGCAAGAAGAATCAGTTTTGCGCTCATGACAAAATACTGCCACCAAATTGGGATTAAATTAACTGCAAATGGTGCTATGAAATCTGTTGAGGTTCTTAAAAATGAATGTGCTCGAGCAAAACAATTACAGAAACAGATTGAGAAGTCACAAGTGGGACTATTTCTATAGGATTGTATATTAAGTCTTTTGGTGCTTCAACACGATTTTTAGAATGCAGGGGAAGCTTAGGGTTATGATACAAGCTCTCTTAGTATTGGGATTTTGTGAAACATCATTTTCATATGTGTTATTAATGGTTCTTGAGTCTGATAGTCCGCAAGTAATAGACCTGATGCACGTAGCTTTGTAAATTGATGGGATGTAGATAATCAGAGACAGTACAGTAGCTCAGAGTCCTTTGGGGATGGTACTTGATATAATGGTCTTGTCACAGTACACCGGCCCCCCTTCCGATCAGGTCTCGATTGTCCCGATAAAGAGCATAACCCAATGTACCTAACGATAAAGAAAACCACATGGCACAATGCAATTCTTGGGGGGGGGGCACCTGTCAGGTACAATTAAATGAAACATTTGGGATAGAAATGAAAACAAACGAGAAGGATTTCTTCGGCTGTTGTTTTTGAATTAGCGTCGGGCAGGGAAAACGGACAGAACTACTGGATAATAAGATACAACCTTTCACCCCTCCCGATGTCCCTAAAGTAGTACAAATTATCGAGGTGAAGGACTTGAAACAGACCATTGAAATAGAAACTGGATATGGGGATGCAAATGCCTGGGTAGAATGGGTAAAGTATACTGTAAAAAGTCTGAACAAAAGCAATTGCTCTGCATGTGCCTCCAGTAGGCCAGTGGCCCAGCCCTTTCCACTCGGGTGGAAGTGAGACAGGAAGGGCATGAAATATACGATAGCACTGTACCAGGATGAGACTGCATGGAATGATAGGAATTGTACCTCCCTATCTCTGATGTTCCCTCCCTTGGAGAAGAAAGATTTAAAAGCAGCCGCCCACCACCACATTTTCAGCTGCAGTTGGAAATCACACGTCATGTGTGCGTAGACGAGGTACAAATCGGTCGAGAGATTTGGGGGAGCTGAAATTATGTACAGAGATTAAGAATGTTACCGAAATGGACAAAGGAGGGAACTACTTAGCACTAAAGGTTCCCGGAGAGGATCTGTGGTAGTCCTGTAGAGGCAAAATATTGAGATCCACCCTACCTCCAGATTGGAGAGGGATATGTGCAACTGTACAATTGGCAATTCCACTTACCATGGCATTTGAGAAGGAAAAGATAGTAGAGAAAAACAGAAGGAGTAAGAGATCACTGTAAGACACCTCTTTTGATGGCAGGATTTATCTAAACTCTATATGAGTCCCTGGTGCGGGGGGGGGGGGGGGGGGGGGCGGGGGGGGTGGGGTGGCGGGGTGAGCTGATGAGTTCAAGGCTCGCAACCAGATTGCAGCAGGCTTAGAGTCAGCTCTCTTCTGGTGGGTAACAATTAATAAAAATATAGATTGGATAAATTACATTTTCTATAATCAGCAGTGATTTATAAATTATACAAGAGATGCGGTTAAAGGAATATCAGAACAGCTTGATGCGACAAGTAGGATGGCATGGGAACACAGAATGGCCCTTGATGTGATTCTAGCGGAAAAAGGGTGTGTGTGTGTGTGTGTGATGTTAGGAGGAAGCTGTTGTACCTTTATTCCTAATAATACTACGCCTGATGGTTCAATTACTCAGGCCGTAAGAGGATTGACTACCTTAGTAGAGGAACTGGCTGAGAATTCAGGGGTAGACACATCTCTCACGGGATGGCTTGAATCATGGTTTGGAAATGGAAGGGGGTGGTGATTTCCATCCTTACTTCCCTGAGAGTAGTAGCAGGGGTATTGATAGCCATTGGCTGTTGCATCATACGAGGTCTCACCCAAATACTGATTGAGACGGCCTTAATGAAACAAATGCCCCTAAAGAGCAATCAGACAGAAGGGATTCATTGTTAAACAATGAAGGAATAAGTGACCTCAGTGAGATTTCCAAAATAAATGAAATTTTGGGTAAGATGCTCGTCAATTTGGAAGCGACATAAGAAAAATGCAGAAGGTAACAAATGGTAATTAACGAAAAGGGGGAAATTGTGGGGATATAGGTAAAGTAGTGTTACTTCTGCAATCATAAATACTTACGCAAGGTAAATGAACTCACACCAGTGTATAGTTGTTTCAGCCAAGAGCTGAGTCAACAAGAATGGAAATTATGTGAAGGAAATAAATAATTGTTTTTGTATTAGCTAAAATGTGCATACAAGAATGCAATGTGCCTGCAAAACAATGGTAGGTGTTCCAGACAAATAGATAAGGTGCTGTGAGGGGAGGGGGTTAAGCTAGATATGCCTGTACAAACAGTAGTTATAAGCATCTGTTTCCACAATCAAGAAGTTATGAAGTCATAAGGTCATAACAAGTGAGGGAAACAGAAGATAGTGAAGGAGGATATACCTAACGATGGACCACAGCAGGATGTGGTCAAACAGCCTTGTGAGGCCAGAAATAAGCACTTTGTCACAGACAAGGCCGGATAAGGCAAGAGATAAACAAGAGTCATGGGCGCCGGTCTTAGATAAGTGGGAGATGTAAACAGGAGGAGCAAAGGGAGGAGAGAATAGGAACAAATTACATAAATATTGTGTACTAGTTGAATTCCGTGTGTGTGTGTGACTGCCTGTATACACAGTAGACACCACACCCATCTTGCAAGAGCGAAATAAATGACACCACTGATTCAGATCTTGTCTCGGACTGAAATTATTGGAGTGAGCTTCGTTTCTCACAGTAAGAATTCACGTGGAGGAACAGAAAGTTCAGGAAGTGAGAAGGGCAGTAGGATTAGCAGATGAGTACGTGTTGGCACATAAGACAAGCTGCTGGCCAAAATTTTGTCCAGTGAGGGATAGAAGTTGGGAGAAAGGGAGTTCCTACAGTATGAAAGGACATATGTAAGAATCAGATGGGGAGGACTAATGCTATTGTCTATGAAGTAGACGTAGGGAATACTGCTCCGATAAAACTGCTCCCCTATCAGCTTAATCCTCTCAAAGCCAGATAGGTCTAGAAGGAGGTGAAGGTTATGCTTGACGAGGACATCATCGAACCAAGCCAGAACGAGTGGAGTTCGGTGAGTGTCTTAGTTCCTAACCAGATGGGACTCAATGATTCTGCATGGAGTGTCGAAGGTCAACGCCAACTCATATCGAATTCCCTGATTGGAGGACTGCATTGAGAAATTCGGACAAGTCAGTTACACCACCAGGTTGGACTTAATGCCTGCTTACTGGCAGGTACCTTTATCAGAGTTGGTGAAATAAATTTCTATGTTTGTAACTCCAAATGGGCTCTATCAGTTTAAAGTGAATGAAGAATGTGCCCACCACATTTCAAATCTCATGAACAAAGTTGTAACTGGGTTAACAAACTGTGCAGTCTATTTGGACGATGGAGTGATCTTTAGTAATTCCTGGAAAGATCATATGGTACAGTTGGCAGAGCTCTTTGAACGACATTGTGAAAGATGTTGTGAAACTTGAAAGGGTTCAGAGAAGATTTACAAGTATGTTGCCAGGGTTGGAGGATTTGAGCTGTCGGGAGAAGTTAAATATGCTAGGGCTGTTTTACCAGGAGCGTCGGAGGCTGAGTGGTAACCTTATAGAGGTTTATAAAATCAGGAGAGGCGTGGTTAGAATCAATAGACAAAGTATTTTCCCTAGCTTCGGGGTGTCCAGAACTAGAGAGCACAGGTTTAGGGTGAGAAGGGAAAGATAAAGAAGAGACCTAAGGGACAACTTTTTTCACACAGAGGGTGGCAAGTGTATGGAATGAGCTGCCAGAGGACGTGGTGGAGGCTGGTACAATTGCAACATTTAAAAGGCATCTGGATGGGTAGAAGAATAGGAAGGGTTTGGAGGGATGTGGGACTAGATTGGGTTGGGATATCTGGTCAGCGTGGACGAGTTAGAGCAATGGGTCTGTTTCCATGGTGTACATCTCTATGACTCTTTGACTATGAGAGGCAAAACTGGTGATAGACTGAAATAAAATGGAACTTGCAAAAACAGAGGTGACATTCTTGGGACGTAACATCGGTCATGGAAGGTGATCCCACAGAACGCAAAGACGAAAGCCATCTAGGAATTTCCACAACCAACCTTGAAGAAAGAGGTGCTTCAATTCTTTAGACTCAGCGGATTCTATCGGAAGTTTGTTCCAAACTTTAGCAGTGTAGTGGTACTGTTAACCGATTTACTGATGAAGAACACAAAGTTTCAGTGGTCAGAACCATGCCAAGAGGCATTCAACCATTTCAAATCGATATTACCCACCAAACCAGTTTTAGCTACAACAAATGTTTCAAAACCTTTTAAAGTCGCCATCGATGCTAGTGACAGTGGAGTTGGAGCTCCTCCAGGAAGATGAGGATGGGATTGAACTGCCAGTTGGTTACTTTTCGAAGAAGATCAACATCCACCAGAGAAAACACTCCACAATCGAAAAGGAACTACTGAGTTTGGTACTGGCCTTCCAACATGTTAATGTGGATGTCATGAACAATGTGTCGGAGACGGCTGTATACACTGACCACAATCCACTTACATTCTTGGAAAATTTTAAAGATAGGAATCTGAGACTATTTCATTGGAGACTTTTAATTTAAAAATCATACATGTTGTGGTCAGAAGTATGTAATCACAGATGCATTATCCCCCCAAATGGAATACCTGCCTACCAACCCCGCCCCCTCCCAGCAGAAGCCCCCTCTGGTTGAGTGTGTGCTCTCTTCCCCCACAGTAAAAAAAAAACTGTCTCGTTTTGTAGCTCAAGCAAATGACACGGCGACCTCGGGGAATGTAAAAGTTAACTATTCAAAAACTGTGAAGCAAAAATGAGTAAACATGTACATGTAATAAAAATATTTACTGTATGTAGTTAAACAATTAAATTCTACATTCTTTGGTACTATTAGTGCAACCTCTCAAAAAAAATAAAATCTTGAGTAAGGAAACATGTACTTCTTGGTGGATGAGGTCAAATGTAAAAAGAAATCAAATCCAAGTCTGTAAACACAGCATATCTTAAAAATGTATTGCTGGAAAAGCGCAGCAGATCAGGCAGCATCAAAGGAGAAGGAGAATCGATGTTTCGGGCAGAAGCCCTTCTTCTTCTTCTCCTTTGATGCTGCCTGACCTACTGCACTTTTCTAGCAACACATTTTCAGCTCTGATCTCCAGCATCTGCAGTCCTCCCTTTCTCCTAGTTGATTTTAAACACAGGATACCGTCCATTTTAATCTCCCCAGTGGGAAATGCAGTCTTTGTCCATAGGAGCATAAAACTAATGTCTAACTGACCTAGTTAGGCCCAAACATCAAACCGGCTCTGGAACTGCATTTTTGAAACGTTTTTATTCACAAGGTCCAGAGCCCGACCCAAGCCATCAAACCTATGTGTTAGCCTGCTCGGCAAGATGATATGTAATATCTCTGGATAACAAAGGCCAAATTTAATGTGAGGACATGAGTGAGGCTCCTTCTTTACCTTGGCAAAAGCCGCATGCTGCTTAGCAACAGTCGGGTGAAATCAGGAAAAATATATCCTCTCTTTCCATTACACACAAGGAGAGAAGCTACTCCAGCACAGCACAGAATGTGATTTCTCATTTGAAACTGGTTCACCCTGACAACCATCGGGCGAGGTAACTCACCTTCTTTCAGGTTAGCACGCAGCATACAAGGAGCCTCGTCCAACACGGGTTTAGCCTCAAGTCTGAGCAAGTCCTGTAAAAGTCAGGCTATAAATTCTGTTGAATGAAAATCCTTCGATTCTTTGGGTAAACCCACAAGTCGAATATTATTCCTGGAGCAGGCCTCCAAGTCTTCACATTTCTTCGTCAGAGACTCAATCATAGCAGATAACATTAGCTTGGAGGTTAGTTATCTGGTTATCATGCTCATGAGCCAAATGTTCCAGGTTCAAAAGACTCCTGCATTGCGAAGAAACGTTTTCCTCCAACAGCTTCAGAGTAGCTGTTACCTCCTGGTTCAGAAATATAAAGAAGGAACCAGGTCAGACTTATGTTGAGTTTGAAGGAATTGAACATAATCATTTTGATAGATGGATGTGAGCCTTAAAGATTGATAAGACCTATGAGGCTCTGAGAGATTACTCTGCTGGAGGAGTTTAAAAACTCACTTCCAGAGATGGTAAGAATTCAGGAGGAGGAATAGAAAGTTCAGGAAGTGAGAAGGGCAGCAGGATTAGCAGATGAGTACGTGTTGGTGCAGGAGAGAAGCTTCAGGGCAAATGTGAGGGATAGAGGTTGGGAGAAGGGGAGCTCCTACATGAGGAAACAAAAAGTAGAGAACACGTAAATATTTCCCACAGGTTCGAAAACAAGCCCAAGATGGTGGAAAGGAGGTGAAAGGCTTCAGGTGTTCCCACGGTGGGAAAGTGACACATGTAAAGTGCTGGTTGTTGAAGAAAGGCACTGTGGGAAAAGAAGCTAAGCCAGTGGCATTAGTGAAGGTGGTAAAGGAAACCCCAATAAGAGCCGAGGAGCTGCAGGAGAGGCAGGGGCTGGGTATGGGGTTAGTACCTGATCTCTACAAAGAATTCGCCTCTGTGGGTGAAGTTTACTCTGAAAGAACAGGGGGAGAAGGACAAGAAATTATAATTTTGAGAAACACAGTATCTAACCAGTCTCTAATTGTAAGAGTTGAGTGAAATTGCACTGTTCCTGATCTGTTACCCGAGAGTTTGGTAATTTGTGGGATAGACGGACAGAAATTTAGCATTCCCTTACGTAAGATCAGGTTGGAGTGCCAAC
The DNA here is from genome assembly GCF_047496795.1 of Chiloscyllium punctatum. Taxonomy (NCBI): domain Eukaryota; kingdom Metazoa; phylum Chordata; class Chondrichthyes; order Orectolobiformes; family Hemiscylliidae; genus Chiloscyllium; species Chiloscyllium punctatum. The sequence goes on from NC_092767.1 coordinate 26,281,171, forward strand.
TCAAGGCTGGGAGAATAACAGTCAGAGTTTGACAGAGTGTTAGTTCCAGGAATTCAGTTTGTTCTTGTGAATGATTTGGCAGGATCCAAGATGGGAGTGACATCCCTTCTTGTGGTGAAGCCCAAGGAAGATCACCAAACTGAGGAATTAAAAGGAAAATATCCTGATAACTTCCCAGACTGAGTAGTAACAAGATCTCACTAACATAAGTCACAGCACAAAGCAAAAACTGAAGAGAAGGATGAAGGAGTTGAGGTTCAGTTAGCAGACACCCTGTTTGACGTAATGGTGCAGGAAAAACCTGAACAGGCAGAGGGTCAGAAGGGGGCAGAGGGTCAGACAGAAGTGAAAGGACTTGCAACAGAAAGATAAGATGATAAAAGATACATAAGTGGATGTGTACTCCGAAAAGGAGGCAAAGAGTATTCCGGAGGGTTATTATCTGAAGGATAGAATCCAAAGACGGAAATGGAGACCACGGCAGGTTAGTACAGAGGAGAAATGGGCCGAAGTTCACCAGATTGTGTTGCTGGTCGCACACAGACAGGAGATGTTATGGGTAGCACTTGAACTACCTGTAGGAGGTCACCTAGGGGTACGAAAGATTCAGGCTAAAGGTACAAAAACATTTTTATTGGACTGGAATTAACAAGGATGTGGTTAACTTTTGTCGTACGTGTCATACATGCCAAATGGTCGGTAAGCCACCGGCGGTAATAAAACCAGCACCTTTATTGCTAATTCCCTTTTGTGTGGGTTGTAATTGATTGTGTAGGTCCCCTCCCGAGAACTCAAATTGAGAACCAGTACTTATTGACCATAATGGATGTGACTACCAGATTTCTGGAGGCAATTCCATTACAGAGTATGAAGGCAAAAAATGTGGGAGAAGAGTTAGTAGCTTTGTTCACATGGTATGGGCTCCCCAGAGAGATTCAGTCCGACCATGGATCGAATTTTACTGTTAGGCTGTTTCAAGAGGTTACGGATAGCTGAGGTATACAGCACTTTAAATCCAGTGAATATGATCTTGAATCCCAAGGAGATTTAGAAAGGTGGCATCAGTCCTTGAAGACCATGTTGACAACATACTGTCAGGATTACCCGAAGGATTGGGATAAAGGTTTCCCATTCATATTGTTTGCCTTTAGACATGCCCCAAATACATTTTCTCAAATTACTCCCTTCTAGCTAACATTCCACATGAAGTGAGACGCTGTTTGAAATGAATCAAAGAGAAATTAACAGGACCAAAGTCATCGATCTCACACTTAGATGATGTATCAGAGGTGATGAAGAGAGTAAATCGACTAGGTGAGTTAGCTAACCAGCGCATAAAGAGGGCACAGCGTAGAATGAAGCAGGTGGCAAATGAAAAACTCTGAGACTCAAACATTTTCCCAAGGGGATGATGTGTTAGTATTGTTACAAGCAATAGGCGATCACTTCAAAACCAGGTTTAGGGGACCTATCAGATTGAGAAAAAGTTAAGTCAGGTGATCTATCTAGTAAAGATGGCAGATGGAAGAAAAACTGTACTGGGGATGTCATGTGAACATGTTGGAACCTCATTATGGTAGAGAGAAAGACCAGGAGAAATGGGTGTTAGTTACTGCCCCACAGAGCGAGGAATCAAATCCAGATATTGTGAATTTTGATGTGCCTCAAAATATGTTAAAAATGAACAAGTCCTTGAGAAGTTGTACATGTTAGTAAGCTGTCAGTCTCAGGAGCATAGAACACAGTTGAAAGGTTTATTATTACAGTTTGAAGACATATGTGAGAATCAGATGGGGAGGACGAATGCTGGTGTACTTGAAGTGGACATAGGGAATACTGTTCTGATAAAACAACACCCCTATCAGCTTCATCTTTTCAAAGCCAGACAGGTCCAGATGGAGATAGAGGCCATGCTTGACAAGGACAGCATTGAATTGAGACAGAGTGAGTGGAGTTTGCTGATCGTCTCAGTTCCCAGACCAATGGGACTCAATGATTTTTTGTAGATTATTGGAAGGTGAACACCGTTACAAAATCAGAATCATATCAGACAAGCCAGTTACATCACAAAGTTAGACTTACTGCGTGGTTACCTTTGTCAGAGAAGGTGATAGAAATTTCTGTGTTTGTAACCCCAAATGGGCTACATCAATTCAAGGCGAGGCCTTTTGGAATGAATAATGCACCCAACACATTTCAAAGACTCCTGAACAAAGTTGTGGCTGGGTTAACAGACTGTGCAGTCTATGGGGACGATGTAGTGATCTTTAGTAAGTCCTGGAAAGGTCACATGGTACAGTTGGCAGAACTCTGAACAACTATTAGAAGCAAAACTGGTAACAAACTTCAACAAAACTGAATTTGCAAAAGCAGAGGTGACATTCTTGGGATGTAACATCAGTCATGGAAGGTTGACCCCCATGGGATGCAAAAACGAAGGCCATCAAGGAATTTCCACAACCAACCTCGAACAAAGAGGTGCATCAATTCTCGGGACTAAGCGGGTTCTACCAGAAGTTTGTTCTGAACATCAGGAGTGTAGTGGCACTGTTTACTGATTTGCTGAAGAATAACACAACGTTTTGGTGGGCAGAACAATGCTAGCAGGTATTTGGCCATTTCAAAGCAATAGTAACCATCACACCAGTTTTAGCTGCACCAAACCTTTCAAAGTTGCCATCGATGCTTGTGACACAGGAATTGGAGATGTACTGCTACAGGAAGATAAGGATGGGATTGAACTGCCAGGTGGTTACTTTTCAAAGAAACTCAACACCCACCAGAGAAAATATTCTATGTTCGAAAAAGAACTATTGAGTTTGGAATTGACCTTACAACACTTTAATGTGTTCATCACAAACAATGTGTCAGAGATGGTTGTGCACACGGATCACAATCCGCTTTTATTCTTGGAAAGCACTGAAGACAAGGATATGAGACTATTTCATTGGAGTTTTATGTGACAGACTTTTGATTTAAAAATCATACATGTTGCAGGTCATAAGAATGTAATCACAGATGCGGTATCGCAGATTTAATTAATAATGTATTGGTATCTATTCAATGTTTCATATATATGGGAAGAAGTTAATATGAACTTCGATCAAAGAAATAGAGAAATAAAATGAAGCCATCTTTTCATTATGATGGTTCATTTTCTTCTTAAAGGGGGAGGTGTTATGAAGGGTAGGTGTGTCCTGTACCTTTAAAAGAGAGAGTAAGCTAGCAAGGCCTGACTGAAAGCACAGAGTGTCCTGAACAATTTAAAAATGTAACACTTGATTGAAACAAATAACTGGAGTTGCATTGCCATGGAACAAAAACAAATTCAAATTCGACCAATCAGTTTATATTCTGCCCCAGATACCAAAATCAAATCAAATTTGAATTTAGTGTTTTGATAACATCACACCAATGAAATGATCCAATGTTTTGGGGTTTAAAATCAGACATTTTGAACAGTTAGGGGGAGCACTGTCACAAACACCAACAAGAATAGACTGCTAATCGAATCGTTCTCTGAAAGGTACCTGTCCATGAAAAGCTGTGCAGGAGAAGACTGAGGAAAAGCCAACCTCGAAAAATCTGCAGAGGAAAGTCTACAAAAGAGAATCGACACAGCTGACTGGTTTTGAAATGTGACTTTTTTTTGTAAACTTCATCGAGTTTTTGTAATCAGCCCAGTATTGTGGAGTGGGCGGTAAAAGACAGGTTTAAGAAAAAGGAGTTGTAAATAGTTGTCTAATGTTCTCTGTTGAACTTAAAGAATAAAATAGTGAATTTTTATTTGAAGTAGCGAAAACTGGGATGATCCTTTGCCTCTTGCAATTTAACGGGTTACAGCAAGAGGTGAACATGTCTGTCTGCTGGGTTTAAATTAACAGAGGGGTTTATTCCGTGTTATAACACCCTGCTGACTCCATCTGTGGGAAGTGCACCCAACTGCAGCTCCTTGAAAAACACTTTAGGGATCTAGAGCTGGAGCGAGATGAATTTTGGGTCATTCCGGAGGTGGGGGGCGGTGGGGTGGGGGGGGGGGGGGGAGGCGTGTGGGGTTACAGGGAGGTGGTTGCAACTCAGGTACAAAAAAAGGGCAGATTATTTACAGTCAGGGGATGGAAAGGGAACTATCAGGCAGTGCAGGGATCCCCTGCAGCCGTTCCCTTCAATAGTCTGTCCCTGTTGCTCAGAAGGGAGGGGGAAGATGAGCAGAGCATTAGTCATTGGGGACTCCTTAGTTAGGGGGAAAGGCAGGAGGTACTGTTAGAATGAGAGAGACTCACAGTTGGCATGTTACCTCCCAGATGCCAGGGTTCAGGATGTCTCGGATCATGTTTTCGGAATCATAGAATCATAAATTTCCTACAGGATGGAAACAGGCCCTTCTGTCCAACACGTCCACACCAATCCTCTGAAGAGTAACCCACCCAGACCCATTCCCCTACCCTATTATCCTATATTTCTCCTGACTAATGCACCTAACCTACACATCCCTGAAAACTATGGCCAAATTAGCATGGCCAAGTCACCTAACCTGCACATGTTTGGATTGTGGGAGGAAACTGGAGCACCTGGAGGAAATCCATGCAGACACAGAGAGAATGTACAAACTCCACACAGACCGTCGCCCAAGGCTGGAATCAAACCCAGGTCCCGGGTGCTGTGAGGTGACAGTGCTGACCACAAAGTCACTGTGCCGCCCATAAGGACTCCCTTGAGGGTGACGGGTAGCAGCCCCAAGGTGCGGTCCACCTCGGCACTAACGACATTTAAGGCAGAAATTCAGGGAGATAGGGTAGAAGTTTGGAGCTAGAACAAAGAGAGTTGTTATCTCTGGTTTGTTGCCCGTGCCAAGTCTGGCGAGGTGAGGTATTGGGAGAGAGAGAAGTTGAATATGTGGCTAATGATACAGGAGGCAGGGTTTCGGATACCCAGATAATTGGGGCTCATTCTGGGGTAGGTGGGGCCTCTACAAACAGGATGGTGTACACCTGAACGAGAGGGGTTCCAATATACTTGGGGGAGGGGGAATTTGATATTACTCTTCGGGGGGGTTCAAATGAATTCAGCCGGGGGATGGAAACCGAAATTGTAGTTACAATGTCCAGGAGGGGGAGAGTAGTGAGGTCAGAAATATGGTTTCAAAGTCGCAAGAATCCACCAGCCAGCAGGAAAATGGTTTCAATGTCAAGAGCATCCGGAATAAGGTGGTGAACTTGCAGGATGGATTGGTACCTGGGATTTCGATGTCGTGGCCATTTTGGAGACATGGATAGAACAGGAACAGGAACGGTTGTTGCAGGATCTGGGGTTCAGATGTTTCAGTAACAACAGAGAAGATGGTAAAAGAGGGGGAGGCGTGGCGATGTTAGTCAAGGACAGTATTATAGTGGCAGAAAGGACATTTGAGGACTCATCTACTGGGGTAGAATGGGCTGAGGTTAGAAACAGGAAAGGAGAGGTCACCATGTTGGGTGTTGTCTATGGGCCTCCTAATAGTTCCAGAGATGTCAAGGAAAGGAAAGATGTCGAGGAAAGATGATTCTGGAGAGGAGTCAGAGCAACAGGGTAGTTATTATGGGGGACTTCAACTTCCCAAATATTAACTGGATATACTATAGTTTGAGTACTTCAGATGGATCAGTTTTTTTCGAATGTGTGCAGGAGGGTTTCCTGACACAGTATGTAGACAGGCCAACAAGGGGCGATGCCACAGTGGACTTGGTACTGGGTAATGAACCCGGCCAGGCGTTAGATTTGGAGGTAGGTGAGCACTTTGATAGTGACCACAATTCATTTATGTTTACTTTAGCAATGGAAAGGGATAGGTATATATTACAGGGCAAGAGTTATTGCTGGTAGAAAGACAATTATGATGTGATTAGGCAAGGTTTAGGATGCATAGAATGGGGAAGGAAACTGCAGGGAATGGGCACAATTGAAATGTGGAGCACATTCAAAGAATAGCTACTGCATGTCCTTGATAACTACATATCTATCAGGCAGGAAGGAAGTGGCTGAGTCAGGAAGCTGTAGTTTACAAAGGAATTTGAATCTCTTGTCAAGCGGAAGAAGGAGGCTCATGTTAGGATGAGACGGGAAAGCTCAGTTAGGATGCTTGAGAGTTACAAGTTAGCCAGGAAAGACCTAAAGAGAGAACTAAGAAGAGCCAGGAGGGGACACAGGAGAAGTCATTGGCAGATAGGATCAAGGAAAGCCCTCAAGCTTTCTACAGATATGTCTGGAATAAAAGAATGACTACAGTAAGATTAGGACCAATCAAAGACAGTAGTGGGAAGTTGTGCATGGGGTCTGAGGATATAGAAGAAGCACTAAATGAATATTTTTCACCGGTTTTCGCTCTGGAAAAAGATGACACTGAGATACAGGGTACTAGACTAGACAGGACTGCGGTTCACAAGGAGGAGAGGTTAGCAAGTCTGGAAAGTGTGAAAATAGTTAAGTCCCCTGGGCTGGATGGGATTTATCTTAGGATTCTCTGGGAAGCCAGCAAGAAGATTGTAGAACCTTTAGCTTTGATCTTTATATCATCAATGTCGACAGGAATAGTGCCATAAGTCTGGAGGACAGCAAATGTCGTCCCCTTTTTCAATAAGGGAAGTAGGGACAACCCTGGTAATTATAGATCAGTGAGCCTTATTTCACTGTGGGTAAAGTGTTCAAAAAGTTTACAAGAGATAGGACTTATAATCATTTGGAAAGGAATCAGTTAATTAGGGATAATCAACACGGTTTTGTGAGAGGCAAGTCATTGCTACTTCTCCTTCATTGAGTCATAGAGTCATAGAAATGTACAGCATGGAAACAGACCCTTCGCTTCAACTCGTCCATGCCGACTAGATATCCCAATTTAGTCTAGTCCCACCTGCCAGCACCTGGCTCATATCCCTCCAAACCCTTCGTATTCATATACCCATCCAGATGCCTTTTCAATGTTGTAATTGTACCAGCCACTACCACTTCCTTTGGCAGCTCATTCCATACACGTACCACCCTCTGAGTGAAAAGGTTGTCTCTTAGGTCTCTTTTATATCTTTCCCCTCTCAGCCTAAACCTATGCCCTCGAGTTCTGGACTCCCCCACTCCAGAGAAAAGACCTTGTCTACTTAACCGATCCATGCCCCTCATGATTTTATAAACCTCTATCAGGCCATCCCTCAGCATTCGACACTCCAGGGAAAACAGCCCGAGCCTATTCAACCTCTCCCTATACCTCAAATCCTCCAACCCTGGCAATATCCTTGTAAAGTTTTTCTGAACCCTTTCCAGTACAACATCTTTCCAAAAGGAAGGAGACCAGAATTGCACCCAATATTCCTAAAGTGGCCTAACCAATAACCTGTACAGCTGCAACATGGCCTCCCAACCCTTGTACTCAATACTCTTGACCAATAAAGGGAAGCATAACAAACGCTGCCTTCACTATCCTATCTACCTGTGACTCCACATTCAAGGAGCTAGAAACCTGCACTCCAAGGTCTTTTTGTTCAGCAACACTCCCTCGGACCTTACTATTAAGTGTATAAGTCCTGCTAAGATTTCTGGCTGTAACACTTGCTCCATTTGTGAGGTGTTTTAGGTGTTTGAGGTGATTTCCTCAAATTCCAGGAGGAGCAATTACTGTTTTATTTGCTGTTGTATTGTTATGGAACTTTGGAGAGTTATTGATTAGATTCCCTACAGTGTGGAAATAGGCCCTTCAGCCCAACCAGTCCACACCGACCCTCCGAAGAGTAACCCACTCAGTCCCATTTCCCTCTGGCGAATGCACCTAACATTATGGGCATTTTAGCATGGCCCATTCACCTGACTTGCACATCTTTGGACCTGTGGGAGGAAACCGGAGCACCCGGAGGAAACCCACGCAGACACGGGGAGAATGTGCATACTCCACACAGACAGTCGCCTGAGGCTGGAATCAAACTTACGACACTGGTGCTGTGAGGCAGCAGTGCTAACCACTGAGGCACCGTGCCTCACAAACTGAGAAAGTGACCAAACTGATGGAGGAAGGTAAAGCTGTTGATGTGGTGGATACGGATTTCAGTCAGACGTTTGATAAGGTTCCCCAGGGTAGGCTATTTCAAAAAAATATGGAAGCATGGGATTGAGGGTGATTTAGTGGGTTGGATCAGAAATTGGTGAGCTGAAAGAAGACAGAGGGTGGTGGTTGATGGTAAATGTTCATCCTGGAATTCAGTTACTAATGGTGTACTGCAAGGACCTGTGTTGGGTCCATTGCTGTTTGTCATTTTATAAATGACCTGGAAGAGGGCACAGAAGGATGCATTAGTAAATTTGCGGATACCACTAACGTCGATGGAGTTGTGGACAGTGCTGAACAATGTTGCAGGTTACAGAGGGACATAGATAAACTGCAGAGCTGGGCTGAGAGGTGTCAAATGGAGTTTAATGTGGGAATGTGTGAGGTGATTTACTTTGGAAGGAGTAACAGGAATAAAGAGCACTGGCCTAATGATTAGATTATTGGGAGTGTAGATGAGCAGAGATCTCAGTGTCCATAGACAAAGACCCCTGAAAGTTGCCACCCACGTTGATAAGGTTTAAAGAAGGCATATGGTGTGTGAGGTTTTATTGGTAGAGGGATTGGGTTTTGAAGCCACAAGGTCATGTTGCAGCTGTACAAAACTCTGGTGCGACTGCATTTGGAGTACTGTGTACAATTTTGGTCACTGCATTATAGGAAGGATGTGAAACCTTTGGAAAGGTTTCAGACAAGATTTACTAGGATTGCCTGATATGGAGGGAAGGTCTTTTGAGGAAAGGCTGGGGGACTTGAGGCTGTTTTCATTAGAGACAAGAAGGTTGAGAGGCGACCTAATTGAGACATATAAGATAATCAGAGAGTTAGATAAGGTAGACAGTGAGAGCCTTTTACCTCAGATGGCATTGGCTCATACGAGGGGACATAACTTTAAATTGAAGGGTGATAGATATAGGACAGATGTCCGAGGTAGTTTCTTTACTCAGAGACTAGTAGGGGCATGGAAAGGCCTGCCTGCAACAATAGTATACTCACCACCATCGAGGGCTGAAGGACCTGTCTTGCGCTGTAATGTTCTGTGTTCTATGTTCACCGTGAGGAATTGAATGGAAACTAAGTTCGCTATTGTTGAATATAAATGTGCAATCAAAAGACACAGAGTCCTGACACTATGTTATTTCCTCTTTTAAACTTCTCATGTATTTTGTTAGTTTGCCCAGATGTGTGGGTCAGAGAATTCAGTGAGGACAGGGGCCTGTCGTTGCATTTCCCTCTCTGGCCTGCAGTGAACGATTACATTCCTGCCTCAGGTAACTGTCTGTGTGGGGTTTGCACATTCTCCCTGTGTCTGCGTGGGTTCCATCAGGATGCTTCAGTTTCCTCCCACAATCTAAAGATGTGCGGGTCAGGTGAAATGGTAATGCTAAATTGCCCACAGTGTTAGGTGCATTAGTCAGCGGTAAATATAGGGGAATGGGTCTGGGTGGGTTACTCTTCAGGGGGTCAGTGTGGATTTGTTGGGCCAAATGGCCTGCTTCCATACTCTGAGCAATCTCATCTCATCTCATCTAATACTCACCTTCCTCCATATCATTTATTTTTCTCCCCACTTCACTCACTGTGAACAGATTACTTGATATGAATGTCGCTTTTGTGCATTGCTAATTCATCTTTTGGTTTTGCTTTTGTTGACCCACTTCCGACTAATTGTTGCTCAGTACTAACAGCACTTTATACGAGGGGACATAACTTTAAATTGAGGGGTGATAGATATAGGACAGATGTCTCTTTCCCCCTCCAGTCTCTGTCATTTTGCCCCTCAGATGGAGTCAGTCCTTGCCCATGAGGAAAGGAGTGTTATCATGTTGCTGCTCCTCCTTCTCCTTTCGGTCCATTCCGCACGTGGACTCCTCGTTCCGTTATCTGCTGCATCCAACGTTGGCTCTGAGTTACTTGGATTGATTCACCAATTGAATTATTGTTCTAACTGGATATGTCACGGCATACTTTAACTGGTCTCTGAAATATTTCTGTGTCACCACATAAATAAGGGCATTTGTGCAGCAACTTAAGTTCCTCAGCATATATCCAATCTGAACAAAGAGACGAAAAGAAACATAATCCAAGGAATAGCCAGCATTAAAGAAATATAAAATATGCAACAACCAGAGAAGTATGAAGCTGGCAGATATGGCAAAGAGTAAAATCACAGAATTCTTCCTGCTCTTTACCTCTGGATCATTCTCTGTTTTTCTCTGACCTCTCAGTTCCTTCCGCACCTTAATAGCCTCAAAGATATGTCTGACAGTCAGAATGTTGTAAAAGAGAATAAAAGTGAATGGGAACATTGGTGTTAAAAAAGTCTGAAAATATTTAAAACTGATCCACCGAGGGTCATGATAATATCTGTACCTTTTATAACAGTACCATGGAACATTGTTGATCATCTTTCGAGGGTAATGCACAAAGTAGTTGGGAATATTCTTTAAACAAAAGAAGATGCAGATTGTTGTTAGAACCCTGGTTGCAGTTTTCCCTGTGCAATACTTAGTTTTCATCTCATGTAAACAAATGGCAACAAATCGATCAAAGGAAAAAGCAATGGTGAACCACGCAGAACAATCAATGGTCAAGCGGTTGAGGACATAGAGAACACTACAAACAGGAGTGATTTGCAGGAAACATAGTGGATAATAATAACGGTTAAATCGGTGAAGGACGATACAAACAACAATGAACAGTAGATCCGAAATTGTCATGGCCACCAGATAGCGAGTGGTGCATGTAGAAAGGCCACATTTGCCCCAAGCTAAGTTTACAATCACCACTAGACTTACTGTAAGAGAAAAAAAAAAGTTATTACTCAAAGATTCTTTGTGCCTGAGCCTAGACTGTAGGTAATTTCACAAAGATAATTGTTGTTCCATGTTATATGAAGTTTAAAGAATCTGAACCACATCAGCAAACACTGTCTAAATTAATCATTTGCTCTTTTAAAGGACATCGGGAAGAATATGGGCAGCAGATTACTCACAGAAACACAGTCAAGTACCTAAGGTGGTTTTAGTTCAGCAGCTGCTTTACTGGTTAGTCTAACTGGCTGACATTTCCCATAAGTCCCCAGCATCCACACAAAGACACCTGGGATCAGGAAAACAAAGAATAGCAAAAACCTAACATGGACATTGATCGCAAAATTTCTGTATTCGGTTTTGGAGTCTCCACAGTTCAGTTTGCCTCCAGAATTCTATATCTACACTGTATGAACTACAGGACAAAGCATTGAATCAGACCACAGTGTCCAGGAAGGATGGGCTCTATATGATGGATGAACAAATGAGAAGGCATTGAATCTCTCCCTTGTGCACAGGATTGAACATCCTGACCATCGGAACCATGAAGGTGTTCAGCAGCAAATCCAGTCACATTGTACCAGGTTGGATACACAATCAGGAAGACTTCAACATTTGACCCAACTCCTCCAGCTGTCCACGTTTGTACAACATAGCCCTCAGTGAATAAAACCTGAATTCATGCAACTTTGGTCACTGTAACTGTCCTGAAGAACAGCCCTGCTTGAAACTTCTACTTTCTTCCTCCTGAGATGCTGCCTGACCTGCTGTGCTTTTCCAGCACCATGTTCTATCTGCAGCCCCCATTGTCTCCTCATTCCTAATGACCTGCTGAACCCACCCATTGCCCTGATGTATCTGCACTCCCATTTGGAGCGAGTTGCCTGAACAAGACCCACCAACACAATCCCTTTCCATCAAGGAATGGGAAACACCAGGTTTCACTGAGAGGTGGGTTGTCACAAAACCCATCTGACCGATAGCAGGCTGTGAACTACCACAGAGAGAGGGTGGTCTTCCGAAACCCTTTCTAGGTACGTGGTGCTGGAAGAGCACAGCAGTTCAGGCAGCATCCAAGTAGCTTCGAAATCAACGTTTCGGGCAAAAGGCCTTCATCAGGAATAAAGGCAATGAGCCTGAAGCGTGGAGAGATAAGCTAGAGGAGGGTGGGGGTGGGGAGAAAGTATCATAGAGTACAATGGGTGAGTGGGGGAGGGGATGAAGGTGATAGGTCAGGGAGGAGAGGGTGGAGTGGATAGGTGGAAAAGGAGATAGGCAGGTAGGACAGGTCTGGACAAGTCATGGGGACAGTGCTGAGCTGGAAGTTTAGAACTAGGGTGGGGTGGGGGAAGGGGAAAATGAGGAGACTGTTGAAGTCCACATTGATGCCCTGGGGTTGAAGTGTTCCGAGTCGGAAGATGAGGCATTCTTCCTCCAGGCGTCTGGCGGTGAGGGAGCGGTGGTGAAGGAGGCCCAGGACCTCCATGTCCTCGGCAGAGTGGGAGGGGGAGTTGAAATGTTGGGCCATGGGGTGGTGTGGTTGATTGGTACGGGTGTCTCGGAGATGTTCCCTAAAGTGCTCTTGGAGGAGGCACCCAGTCTCCTCAATGTAGAGGAGACCACATCGGGAGCAACGGATACAATAAATGATATTGGTGGATGTGCAAGTAAAACTTTGATGGATTTGGAAGTCTCCTTTCGGGCCTTGGATGGAGGTGAGGGAGAAGGTATGGGTGCAGGTGTTACAGTTCCTGCGGTGGCAGGGGAAAGTGCCAGGATTTGAGGGTAGATTGTAGGGGGACGTGGACCTGACCAGGTAATCACTGAGGGAACGGTCTTTGCGGAAGGCAGAAAGGGGTGGGGAGGGAAATATATCCCTGGTGGTGGGGTCTGTTTGGAGGTGGCGGAAATGTCGGCGGATGATTTGGTTGATGCGAAGGTTGGTAGGGTGGAAGGTGAGCACCAGGGGCATTCTGTCCTTGTTACGGTTGGAGGGGTGGGGTTTGAGGGCGGAGACGCGGGATGGAGACGAGATGCATTGGAGGGCATCTTTAACCACGTGGGAAGGGAAATTGCGGTCTCTAAAGAAGGAGGCCATCTGGTGTGTTCTGTGGTGGAACTGGTCCTCCTGGGAGCAGTACGGCGGAGGCAGAGGAATTGGGAATACGGGATGGCATTTTTGCAAGAAGTAGGGTGGGAAGAGGTGTAATCCAGGTAGCTGTGGGAGTCGGTGGGTTTGTAAAAAATGTCAGTGTCAAGTCGGTCATCATTAATGGAGATGGAGAGGTCCAGGAAGGGGAGGGAGGTGTCAGAGATGGTCCAGGTAAATTTAAGGTCAGGGTGAAATGTGTTGGTGAAGTTGATGAATTGCTCGACCTCCTCGCGGGAGCACGAGGTGGCGCCAATGCAGTCATCAATGTAGCGGAGGAAGAGGTGGGGAGTGTTGCCAGTGTAACTACGGAAGATCGACTGTTCTACGTAAACAACAAAGAGACAGGCATATCTGGGGCCCATACGTGTGCCTATGGCTACCCCTTTGGTCTGGAAGAAGTGGGAGGATTCAAAGCAGAAATTGTTCAGGGTGAGGACCAGTTCGGCCAAACGAATGAGAGTATTGGTGGAAGGGTACTGTTGGGGACGTCTGGAGAGGAAGAAACAGAGGGTTTGGAGGCCCTGATCCTTGCGGATGGAGGTGTAGAGGGATTGGATATCCATGGTGAAGATGAAGCATTGGGGGCCGGGGAAATGGAAGTCTTGGAGTTGGTGGAGGGTGTGGGTGGTGTCTCGAACGTATGTGGGGAGTTCCTGGACTAGGGGGGATAGGACAGTGTCAAGGTAGGTAGAGATGAGTTCAGTGGGGCAGGAGCATGCTGAGACAATGGGTTGGCCAGGGTGGTCAGGCTTGTGGATCTTGGGAAGGAGGTCGAACCTGGCAGTGCGGGGTTCCCGGACTATGAGGTTGGAAGCTGTGGGTGGTTGATCTCCTGAGGTGATGAGGTTCTGTATGGTCTGGGAGATGATGGTTTGGTGATGGGGGAGGTGGGGTCATGTTTGAGGGGGCAGTAAGAAGAGGTATCCTCGAGTTGACGTTTGGCTTCAGTGGTGTAGAGGTCAGTGCGCCAGACTACCCCTGCGCCCTCTTTATCCGCTGGCTTGATGGTGAGGTCAGGATTGGAGAGCTGCGCGTTGTGAGGGTGAGAGGTTGGAGTGGGGGAGGGAGGTAGACAGGTTGAGGCGGTTAATGTCCCGACGGCAGGTGGAAATGAAGATTTCGAGGACAGGTAATAGGCCAGCGCGGGGTGTCCAGGTGGATGCAGTGTGTTGGAGGTGGGCGAAGGCTACTTGGATGCTGCCTGAACTGCTGTGCTCTTCCAGCACCACTAATCCAGAGTCTGGTTTCCAGCATCTGCAGTCATTGTTTTTACCTCGAAACACTTTCTAGACCAGCCAGAGCCCGGTGCTCAGCCAAAATCCATCAAGGTGGTCTCCCAATCTGCACAGTATAGGGAAACACACAAGGCTGAGGACTCTCCTAACTGACAAACTATTCACTTCAAACTCAGTCAGTGAGGACACTATTATCTGACAGCGGGATTTGCCTTCCTGAATGGAAATATATTGTTATCAGTTGTTGATAGAGCATAGAAAATTACAGCGCAGTACAGGCCCTTCGGCCCTCGATGTTGCGCCGCCCTGTCATACGAATCTGAAGCCCATCCCACCGACACTATTCCATGTACGTCCATATGCCTGCCAATGACGACTTAAATGCACTTAAACTTGGCGAATCTACTACCATTGCAGGCAAAGCATTCCATACCCTTACTAATCTCTGAGTAAAGAAACTAATTCTGACATCTGTCTTCTACCTATCTCCCCTCACTTTAAACTTGTGTCCCCATGTGTTTGCCGTTCCCATACTTGGAAAAAGGCTCTCTCTGGCCACCCTATTTAACTCTCTGATTACCTTGTATGTCTCTATTAAGTCACCTCTCAACCACCTTCTCTCTAACGAGAACAGCCTCAAGGCCCTCAGCCTTTCTTTGTCAGATATTCCTTCCATACCAGGCAACATCCTAGTAAATCTCATCTGCACCCTTTCCAAAGCTTCCACATCCTTCTTATAATGCGGTGACCAGAACTGTACACAATACTCCAAGTGTGGCCGTACCAGAGCTTTGTACAGCTGCAGCATAACCTCCTGGTTCCGGAACTCAATCCCTCTATTAATAAAGGTCAAAACACCGTACGCCTTCTTAACAACCCTGTCAATCTGGGTGGCAACTTTCAGGGATCTGTGTACATGGACACCAAGATCTCTCTGCTCATCTGCACTCCCAAGAATCTTACCATTAGCCCAGTACTTTGCATTCCGATTACTCCATCCACACTTGTCCACATTAAACTCCATTTGCCACCTCTCAGCCCAGCTCTGCATCCTAACAATGTCTCTCTGCAACCTCCTCCATCCTTCTTCACTATCCACAACTCCACCGACCTTAGAGTCATCTGAAAATTTATTAACCCACCCTTCTAATCCCTCATCCAGGTCATTTATGAAAATGATAAACAGCAGTGGACCTTACACTGACCCTTGCAGTACGCTGCTCGTAACTGCACACCAAGATGAACATGTTCCATCAACTACAAAACTCTGTTTTCTTTCAGCAAACCAATTACTGATTCAAACTGCTATAGAACATAGAACATTGAACATAGAACATAGAAAAATACAGCGCAGTACAGGCCCTTCGGCCCTTGATGTTGCGCCGACCGAAGCCTACCTAACCTACACTAGCCCAATAACCTCTATATGCTTATCCAATGCCCGCTTGAATGACCATAAAGAGGGAGAGTCCACCACTGATACTGGCAGGGCATTCCATGAATTCACAACCCGCTGAGTAAAAAATCTACCCCTAACATCTGTCCTATACCAACATCCCCTTAATTTAAAGCTGTGTCCCCTAGTAACAGCTGACTCCATACGCGGAAGAAGGTTCTCACTGTCAACCCTATCGAAACCCCGAATCATCTTGTTCACCTCTATCAAATCTCCCCTAAACCTTCTTTTCTCCAATGAGAACAGCCCCAAGTGCCTCAGCCTTTCCTCATACGATCTTCCTACCAAGCCAGGCAACATCCTGGTAAACCTCCTCTGCACCTGTTCCAGTGCCTCCACATCCTTCCTATAGTATGGCGACCAGAACTGTATACAATACTCCAGATAAGGCCGCACCAGAGTCTTATACAACTGCAACATGACCTCAGGACTCGGGATCTCAAATCCTCTACCAATAAAGCCCAGTACGCCATATGCCTTCTTCACAGCACTATTTACCTGGGTGGCAACTTTCAAAGATCTGTGTACATGGACACCAAGATCCCTCTGATCATCGACACTACCAAGCTATATCTCCCACAATCCGATTC
This sequence comes from Chiloscyllium punctatum, assembly GCF_047496795.1. NCBI lineage: Eukaryota > Metazoa > Chordata > Chondrichthyes > Orectolobiformes > Hemiscylliidae > Chiloscyllium > Chiloscyllium punctatum. Next base: position 26,297,482 of record NC_092767.1, read on the forward strand.
CTCCGCATTCTGAATAATAGCCTACCGAGGGGAACCTTCTCGAACGCCTTGCTGAAATCTATATACACCACATCAACTGGTTTACTCTCATCTATCTGTTTGGTCACTTTGTCAAAAAAGTCAATAAGATTCGTTAGGCACGACTTACCCTTCACAAAACCGTGCTGACTGTCTTGATCAGATTATTCTTTTCTAGATGGTTGTAAATCCTATCTCTTATAACCTTTTCCAACACTTTACCAACAACTGAAGTGAGACTCACTGGTCAGTAATTACCAGAGTTGTCTCTACTATCCTTTTTGAACAAGGGAACCACATTTGTTATCCTCCAGTCCACAGGCACTATTCCTGTAGACAATGATGATTTGAAGATCAATGTCAAAGGCTCGGCAATCTCTTCCCTTGCTTCCCAGAGGATCCTAGGATAGATCCCATTTGGCCCAGGGGACTTATCTATTTTCACACTCTGCAGTATTTCTAATACCTCTTCCTTGTGAACCCCAATCTCCTCTAATCTTGATGCAAGTATCTCTGTATCTTCCTCACCAACGTTTTCATTTTCTATAGTGAACACTGTCAAACAATATTTATTTAGTGCTTCCCCATCTCCTCTGACTCCACACACAACTTCCCACTATTATGCTTGATTGGCCCTAATTTAACTCCCGTCATTCTATTATTCCTGACATACCTGTGGAAAGCCTTAAGGATAACCCTGATCCTATCCACCAACAACTTCTCATGTCTCCTCCTGGCCCTTCTGAGCTCTCTTTTTAGGTCTTTCCTGACTTCCTTGTAACCCTCAAGTGCCCTAACTGGGTTTTCACATTTTGTCCTAACATAAGCCTTCCTCTTCTTCTTGATCAGGGATTCCACTTCCTTAGTAAACCACAGCTCAAGTGCGATATATCTTCCTCCCTGACTGACAGGTACATACTTATCTTTTCCTCGAATAAGCTCCACATTTCTGATGCGCTCATCCACTGCAGTTTCCTTCCCCATTCTACGCTTCCTAAATCTTTCCTAATTGTATCGTAATTTCCCTTCCACCAGCTGTAACTCTTCCTCGGTGGCGTACACCTATCCCTTTCCATCACTAAAGTAAATCTGACAGAATTGTGATCGCTGTCTCCAAAGTGCTCACCTACTTTCAAATCTAACACCTGGCCAGGCTCGTTACCCAGTAGGTTAGGCCTGTCTACATACTGTGTCAGGAAGCCCTCCTGCACACACTGGACAAAAACTGACCCATCTATAGTACTCGTACTGTAGTGATCCCAGTTAATATTTGGATAGTTGAAGTCCCCCATGACAACTACCCTGCCTCTCTCACTCCTATCGAGAATCATCTTTGCTATCATTTCCTCTACATCTCTGGGACTATTCGGAGGCCTTTCGAAAACTCCCAGCTTGGTGACTTCTCATTTCCTGTTTCTAACCTCAGCCCATACTACATCAGTTAACGAGTCCCCAAACATCCTTTCTTACAACTGTAATATTGTCCCTGATTAACAATGCCACACCTCCCCCTCTTTTACCATCTTCTCTGTTCTTACTGAAACATCTGAATCCTGGAAGCTGCAACAGCCATTCCTGTCCCTGCTATATCCATGTCTCTGTAATGGCCACAACATCGAAGTCCCAGGTACCAACCCACGCTGCCAGTTCACCCACTTTATTTCGAATGCTCCTCGCATTGAAGTACACACACTTCAATCCAGGTTCCCTACTCTCATCCTCTTCTGTACCTGTCTTACAATTTTGGTTCCCATCCCCTGCTGTATTAATTTAAATCCACCTTAATCACTTTAGCGAATTTCCCATCCAGTACATTGGTACCCCTCTGGTTTAGATGAAGACCATCCTGCTTGTAGAGGTCCCACCAACCCCAGAAAGAGCTCCAATTATTAAAAACCCGAAACCCTCCCTCCTGCACCATTCCTGCAGCCACGTGCTCAACTCCTTTCTCTCCCTATTCCTCACCTCACTAGCACGTGGCACGGGCAGCAAACCAGAGAAAACAACGCTGTTTGTCCTAGCTCTAAGCTTCCATCCTAGCTCCCTGATGTTCCATCTCTCTTCCGATCTATGTCAATGGTGCCAATGTGGACCACGATTGGGCTGCTCTCCCTCCCCCCGCTCCCCGGAAGGATCCCAAAAACACGATCAGAGACATCACGGACCCTGGCAACCGGGAGGCAACACACCAACCGTGAGTCTCTCTTGTCCCCACAGAACCTTCTATCTGTCCCCCTAACTATCGAGTCCCCAATGACTACTGCTCTGCTCCTCTTCCCCCTTCCCTTCTGAGTAGCAGGTGCCCCACAGCTTTCCGCTGGTAAGTCATCCCCCCCAACAGTATCCAAAATGGTATACTTATTGTTGAGGGGAATGACCACAGGAATAAGGATGATTCAGTGCAGAGTTTTGTATGAGCTAAGTTGTTCCAAGACTTACCAGGAACACCAACCACAGCGAGGATGGTGTCAAACACCTGATCCACCCTTTCTCTGAGAAGATGCATTTCGTTGTTTCTTTCCCTTCCTGCTGCTGGCAACCTGTCGGAATTGGAGAATTCTCTCGGAGATGGAGCTAACACAGTTCCAGAGACTTTGTTTTATATTGTGTGGTATCTCCACTGGGAAACCATGATTACATCTTCAAATTTTTTTATCATTTTGAACAAACAATTAATGACAACACATTTATTTTAATGATATGATATCATTGAGATTTAAGTCTGTATTTGAATACCCCAAAGACTAGATTAATCTGATCCTGTTAGGTCTCAAATGTTGATTCCAATTTGTCTTCAACAACAATTCTTGCAATATTTCACTCACTATCAGTCCCATCAATATCTGAATATCTTTTGATATTCTTTTCAGTGATGACTTTGATTCTGCTGAGGTTATTCAGTCATTCAATACCTCATGTTGTCGAGCTCCTTGAGAGCTGTTCCACCGCACACTGTTATCCCACAGCTTTCCTTGTTAATTCAGTTATCTGACTGATTTGGGAAATTCTCTCTGTGAATGAGCACTCTAATACAGAACCTGAAGCTGATACAGACCACACCAACAGCTGGAACTTCCACTCGGTCACATTTTCTCAAAACAAAGACAACACAAAAATCAGAACCTTACATTCAAATTAATAGCGTGATGGCATCATACAGGGTAAATGTCCCCTTTGGTCCATCAGGTTTGTACCTCCAAAATTACACTAAAAGCAACACGAGTCTCAGTCCCCAGCACTTAGTCCATGGTCTTGAATGTTATGACCTTTCAGTGCGAGTCCAAGTACTTTGTGACGGTTTTGAGGATTTATACCTCAACTCCCCTCTTGGACGATGCAGCACAGGCCCCTACAATCCTCTGGGTGGCATGTCCCATCTAAACCTTTTGCCATTCAGCTTATAATTACACCACTTTGTTAATTGCCCTCTGATTAAGGGGAAAAACTGCTTTCCATTCACCCAGTCCACATCCCCCTTGGTCTTATATACCCCGATCTCTGCTCTAAAGAAAGCAGCCTGAGCTTATCCAGCCTCCCCCTTCACAGCGACACTGCTGCAGCCCAAACCATGTTCTGGTGAATGTCCTTTACCCTCCCTCCAGTGAAATCACATCCATCCCATGGTACAGTGACCAGAACTGTACACAATACTCCAACTGTGGCCTATCCAAATGGCTGTAGAGCTCCAACAGGCCCCTCCCTGCTCTGATCATCTCTGCCTCAATGGGTAAAGGCATGTTTCCTAACTGCCTTCTTAACTGCTCACTTAACTCACTGGCCTCTGCACTGGGACTCGAGTCCCAGTGCAGAGGTCAGTGAGGGGAATCGAGTCCCAGTGCAGAGGTCAGTTAGGGGAATCGAGTCCCAATGCAGAGGTCAGTGAGGGGAATCGAGTCCCACACACACACAGACACACAAACAGACACACACACACACTGACACAGACAGGTAGACACAGACACGCACACACAGACACAGACAGAGAAACACACACACACTCACAGACAGAGAAACACACACACACACTCACAGACACACTGACAAACACAGATACACAGACACACACTGACAAACACAGACAAAGACAGACACACACACATAGACTCACCACAAAGACACTCACACACAGACGGAGATACACACACACGGACACACACACAGACGCACACACACAAATTCCCCGATTCTCTGACTCCTCGTTTCCCTTCCTTAACATTTCTGTTTATATTTCATGGGATAGACTGGATGCCAATGTCTATCATAAACATACATCCTCACATCCTGCATCCTGCAAAGACTGTATTCCATTCTCCAACTTGGCAGTGGTCTTCAAAGCAGGCCAATTCTTCCAGAGTAGTCCCACCTCCTTGCAAGCATGACACCGCACAGCCTTCAACTGACCAGAATGCCTGGTCAGCAAAGACCTCCTTCAGACCAAGCAGTACTGACACCATACCCAACATATCTTCCTGAGCTGGCAAAGGTGTGATGGAAGTAAATCAAATGGAACAAAGGGCAGGATGTTCATCAAAATGACCCTCTGGGATATTACCTCCAGAGGGTCAACAGGCAATACCATCTTAGCGACAGTAAGGCCCTTCTCCAGGGTGAGTTGCACCACCTGCTCAGTCTTCAGGAAGAACACTGCCTTCCCATACATCTTTGATGTAGTGACAATGGTGGGGAACCAGACTAGCCCCACCAAGGCCGCTGACAGGTCTTAATGGTCATGTTGGGGTGAATGTAACATTTCGTCCTGAGCTGGTTTGTTCAATAAGGAAAGGGTGACGAGGCCCTGGGAGGGGCTGGGGTGGGGGGGGGGGGGAGGTGGAAGATGCATCCACCCCCACGTAAGAATGACTGGGCCCCACCCTGGGTATTGTTTTACAGAGTCCAGTGATTGCCATCGCCACTCCCAAACCAAGACCAACACCTCCCCTCACATAAATAGTCAGTAAAGGAAACTGAGAGAGTCCTGTTAGGCTTGACCTGCCAGTCCAGTCACCCAGGCAACCATGCCCTGACCTGCTACCCAAACCATAGGTGCAAAGCAATTGTTCCCCAGTGCCCTGAGCAATAGTCACTGGCAGCAAATAGGTTACAGTCACAAAGCAGCAGCAATAAGGCGATTGTCCAGGCTCCAAATAGTTCCAGGTCCCAGACTCCAACACACAGCCACTCATTGTAAGTGTTCAGCACCCCCCCCAAGAAATTAGTGTCCAGGCCAGAATCCCCAAACTGAAGAAGACATCCAGGCTCCAGAAACACATCTCCCAGTCACCGGAGAATAGAATTGCAGACCATCAGGCTCCTCAGGGCAGCAGCAGCAGTGACAGCAAGTCCCAAGTCTGGTCCCCTCCAAGCTGCAGTACCTAAGGCACAGGCTGTAAGCCCCAATCCTCAGCATTTTCTCCCCAGCACTGGAGGTGCAATTACAGCAGTATTCAACTCATTGAGGAAAAATACAGGCCACCAGGCAGTAAAAGGATCAGAGAATCCCAGGTTCAAGTGCTTCCAGGCAGGCAGGCTGCAGCGCTAGAGACTCCATGTTCTGGGCCTCAACCTACTCCAGATGCTCTCAGTTGCAACAACTCAGCATCTATTTTCCTTTTCAGCAGCAGCAGAGTGCAGACTCCCGACATACTGCCCTCTATGGGAGAACAATCTTCTGCCGTCACTCTGTCTCCTGACATGAAGCTAGTTTTGTATCCAAGTGGCAAGATCACTCTGAACCGCTTGCGATCTAACTCCATTAATTAGTCTACTTTGTGGAACCTGATCAAAGACTTTATTAAAGTCCAAGTATACAACATCTACTGCTCTGTCCTCATCCACCTTTTAGATAACTTCTTCAAAAAGCTCAATTACATTTGCAAGACACGATTTTCCTCATACAAATGGATGCTAACTACCCTAAATCAAATTCTGCCTCCATAAATATCCAAAACTCTTAGCTTTTAAGCTCACCTTCAACAATTTTCCACAATAGATGTCAGTCTCACAGGTCACTAGTTCTCCTTACAACCCTTCTGAAATAAAGGCACGATATTAAACACTGTCCAGTTATCAGACACCTCACTCGTAGTTATAGATGATGAAAACATTTTGCAAGGGGCCCTGTAATTTGTTCCCTTACTTTGTATACTGAGTGGGATGCATTAGACCAGGTCCCAGAGATTTATCCATCTTTATATTCCCTAAAACCTCCAGAACTTCTGTGATGTGAATTGTTTTTAAAACATCAATATTTATTATTACATTAAAGGAAGAGACTAATTAAAATATCAGATATCATTTTATGACAGTGAATTCAGAGAAATTTAGAACCCAGCAAAGGAGAACCAAGAAACTGCTCAGAAAATCAAAAGGAGAACGTGAATGCAAACAAGAAACAAACAAATGGACAAAAAGTTCCAATCGATATTTGAAAGGAAAATGAAAGCAAAGTCCAATGTGGAGCAGTGAATGTGTGGACAGGATAAATTATTGGAGAGAACAGGGAAATTACTGGAAAAATAAACAGTTACTTTGTGTCTGTCTTCATGGAGTAAGATCCAGAAAATCCCCCAGATACACCAAGTGACCGTGGGCCTTGTGCAAATAAAGAAAATAAAATCCTTCCTATCAGGGAGGAGGTAGGATTTGGAAACAAAGCTGGATTGTGCTTTGCTAAATCTGACGGACAAAATGTACTTCATTCCAGAATTCCGGAGGAAGCAGCAATAGAAACATTGATTGCATTTGACAGCATTGGGTTTTACTCTGGTCATTCGCAAAGGCAGGAGTCCATTCTGGGTAAGTGGAAGGTGATTAACGTGGGAGACAGTAAGGACTGAAGATGGTGGAAGGCAGAGTCAACAAATGTGAAGCTGGAACAGCAGAGCAGGTCAGACAACCTCCAAGGAACAGGAAAATCAATGCTTCCGGCTAAAACCCTTGGATAACCGGAATGTTATGAACTTAATCCGACTATTTGCAAAGGGAAGAAGAGGGAGATTGGCGACCTACAGATCTGCTAACTTGTTATCCACAGTCAGGAATCTGTTAGATTCTATGATAAAGAATATGATCTTAGATATTTAGAATGTAACAGGAAAATTGGAGATAATGATTATACATTTATGAAAGGGAAATCATTACTGAAAAATGTTTTTTTTAATTATTTGAAGATGTTTCTTGTAAACCTGGACAATGGAGAACCAGAGATATGGTATCGATGTGTATTCCGGATGCTTTTTGAAGAACTCACACAGTGAGTTCGCAAATAAAGTTAAAGGTGGGAGTATTGGCAAGAACATGTGCAAATGGAAAAGTAAAAGTTAGGTTTGCCTTCATTGAAAGGGATTTGGAATATCGCAGTAAAGACATCCTGCACCAGTTGCACAGAGTGTTGGCCAGACTTTATCTGGAGTGTTGTGTTCTGGTCTCCTGATCTGAGGAAGAATATGCTGAGTACAGACGAACTACAATGGAGATTCTCCAGATTAATTCCTCTGTTGAGGAAACGTGGCCTGTGCTATTGAGAGGTTCAAATGAATGAGGCATGATCTCGGTGAAACTCAGAAACTTCACACAGAGGAGCCCGACTAACACAAAGACATGGAGAAGTGCTGGCAGGCAAGATTAGGAAGAATCCCAAAATATTCCAAATGCACATCAAGCAGAACAGAGAACCAGGAGCAATTAGGGCCCATTAAAAACCAGCAAGGTAATCTTTGTTTGAAGCTGATGAACATTGGCAGATACTTATATGACGCTTCATATCTGTTTTACTTGGGAGAAGGAGGATGCAAGTACAGAATTCGAGAAGGTGGACTATGAAGCTCTTCAGTAGATTGGTATAAAATGCGAGCAGGGATTGATGGTTATAGCTGGCATACAATTGGTCACATCCCCTGATCCGAATGACTTGTGTCTCAGGATACTGTGGGAGAGATGAGAGACGAAAAGGCCTAACCAAAAGTTTTAAGTCAACTTTTGTCACAGATGTGGTGCCAGAAGGATAGAGAACAGCTGATGTGGTTCCACATCACAGGAAGGATGCTGGAGATAGACCAGGCAACTTTCAACCAGTGAATATCAGATCAGTGTCAGAGAAACTCTTGGAAAAAGCAGGGAAGGAGAAAATCGATCTCTGTTTGGAGAGGCAATGTTTGATCAGGGAGAGACCACATGAACTTTATCAGAGGGTAGTCTTGCCTAACGGATTTGAGTGACTCATTTTCGAGAAAGCCGTTCATCTTGATTCTTAGCAAGATCTTGAGAAAGCCCCACATGGGAAATTGATAAACAAAATAAAGTTACATCCAAAATTGTCATCGTGGCAGGAGACAGAGGGTGGTGGTAGAAGGCTGTGTGACTGGCGACCAGTGTCCGGTGGGTGTACCACAGCGATCAGTGCTGTGTCCCATATTATTTGTGGTATTCATGATGTAGAATGTGCGGGGGGGGGGGGGGAAGCGTGGGGGTAGTTTTTGGGGACTGTGATGAGTAAGTTTGCATTTGACACCAACATTGGCTGATGGTTGACAGTGAGGAGGAAGGTCTTATGTTACAGGAAGATATAGATGGAATGGTCAGATGGCAGATCATTGACAGATGGACTATAATCCTGATAAATATGAGGGGATGTACTTTGGAAGAAGGAAGCAGACAGGGGCATACACAATGAATCGCAGTACTTGAGGAAGTTCAAAGGTTGCTTCTCCAGAGATCCCTGATTTGAAAGGTTATTAGGTTACTCAAGAAGGCATATGGGACCATAGACAGAACCATTCTTCATTGAGCCATAGATTTTCAGAGCTTTTTGGGACTTTGGTTCGACCACAAATGGAATACTGTGTGCATTTCAGGATTGCACAGGAAGAGGAGTTTTACTAGGGTGTTCTCTGGGATGGAACGTATCAGCTATCAAGAGCAACTGGGTAAACTTGGGTTGTTTACTCTGAAGCAGAGGAGGCTGATGGGGATGTGATTCAGAAGGATAAGATTACGAGAGGCATGGACAGGGTGGATAGACAGCACCTGTTCCTTTTAGTCCAAGGGTCAAGAACAAAGGAACACACTTTTAAAGTAAAGAATTTGAAGGTTAAAGAGGTTTTGAGAATTGTTTTTCACTCAGAGGTTGTTTGGGGTCTACAATGCACTTCCTGAGAAGGTAGTTGTCACGGGTAAACTCACAATCGTTAAACAGGACTTGGAGGAGGACTGGAAGTGCCATAACGTTCACAGCTAAGGGCCTCGTGAAGGAAAGTGGGACTAATGCAGACTGTGCTGGATTCCAGATGGTACGGAGACTGTGTGTCTGTGGCTGTGGAAGATCAATTAATGAGAACCTTAAGACAAGAATTGATGTGTTTCTGAAGAGGAGATGAACAAGGGTTATAAGAATGAACTGGAAAATCTTCTAAAAATATGTCAATGGGAAAGGTTAATGAAAACAAGTGCAGCTTCTTTCCAGTCTGAAACCCGAGAATGCAGAACAGGGAAATGGCAGAATGATGAAGCAACTACTTCAGGTCTGACTTACAGGAGAAAACAAAACAAAACAAAAACTTCCTAACAAGAGAAGGAAACCTCAGTCTGGTGAGAAAAACAATGAACAGAATGGAATGAGGAAATAAACGGTTTTGGGAGAAATGGTTGGGAGTGAAGTTATGGACAGAGACAAAGTGAACACAGATTGATGAAATGGGAATTATATTTGAGAAAATGACTGGGACCGAAATTACAGAGAAGGAATGGATGTGATGCATTTGGATTTTCAGAATGGTTTTTGATAAAGTTACAATCCTAGTTTGTAAAATCATTCTTTGGGATTGGGGCTAATGTATGGACATGACTTTAGAATTAGAGAACTGTCAGGAAACAGTGAATAAGAATAAAATAATCTTTTTGGAGGATAAGGCTCATAGGCTGTCACAGGGATGGGTGCTTGGCCCCCAGCTGTTCACAATACTGATCAAACATGTGGTTGAGGGACTCCCATGTAATATTTCCAAGCCTGATGATGGCTCTAAACAATGTAGGATTGTGTGTGGGTCAGGAGGAGGTAAAATAACCCCAAGGTGATTGAGACAAGTGGAGTGAATGGGTAAATACGCGGGAGAACAAGAGCAATGTGGATAGATGTGACATTGTATACTTTGGAAGGAAACATAGATAGGCAGCCTACTGTTTGATAAGGGATTGATTGAACGACCGAGATCTATAAAAGGACTTACGTTCCCTTTTTTGTTTGCTTCTGTGCAGGCCTCAGAGGTCCATGCTGGGCAGTGAGTTCTGAAGCTCGAAGTCAATACTGGGAATGGCATTGTCACACTGACCAGTGTACATAGACCCCCGCCAAGTGGGGAGCTGTAACATTGAAAAGGAACTGGGTCACCTTATACACTAGTCACTGAAAACAACACTATGGGAGCAGAAAACAGTGCCGGAGATAAATGGTGTGTTGACCTTCATTACGAAGGAATGTGAGTACCGGAGTAATGGGTGTCTTATTGTCGCTGTGCAGGGCCTTGGTGAGACGTCATCTCAAACATTGTGCGGTATTGTGTGCCATCTGGGTCTCCATACTGAATGAAGGACAATCCTGACATTGAGGGAGTGCAGTGAATGATGGCCAGACTGATCTCTGGGATGACAGGCTTGTTGTGGGAACAGTTTGGGTGGACTGGGCCTGTATTCCATGAGGTTTAGGAAAATGACTGGAGGATACAGTGACATATACAAATCTCTGAGTGGATGAGACAGAGTGGAAAGAGTGATGATAATTCCCCTGACTGGCACCTCTAAAACAACAGGCCACGGTATTAGGTACAGGCAGGTTACTCTGCACTGAGATGAGAATAAATGTCTGCACTCAGAGACTGGTGAACCTGAGGAATTCTCTACCACATAAGGCCATGGAAGTAAGGATCTCTAGAGACTAAAGGGATGGGAAGAGAGCAGGAGTAAGGTGGGGAAATGAAGCATCACCTTTTTTGTATTTAATGGAGAGAAAAATCAATAGACTGAAGGGACCACCACTGTAGTTCCTATTTTATATTTTTTACAGTCAATGATCACAGTAAGAGATATGTACCTTGGGAAAAGTGCATAGAGGCGATGTTCGGCAATATGGGTGACTCTTAACTGACTTCAAGATATCATGAAAAGGGAGAGATGAATCACCCATTCAATAGTTTTGGCTGAGGATGGTGCATATACTACATCCTAGTCTTTTACACTGATGGACAGGGCTGTTCCGTTATTCAGGATGGGGATGTTTGTAGATCCCTCTCCTCCAGTGAGTTGTTTAACTGTCGATGACTATTAATTGAGATCACAAATACTCTGTCACTATTTATGACGGGACCACACATGATCATTGGTCAATTGGTATTGGGATCATTTTACATTCTGTATCAGATGTTTGTCCTGCTGCTTGGAATGCAAGCAGCCAAGTGCAGTAGCTTTCATGGGGTTGCCATCAGTTTTCAGTAGACATGGTTTTGGCACTGGCATATTCACCCACACTCTTCACTGAACCATGGATTGATGGCAATGGTAGATGGAGGGATTATCGGGGAGAAAAGTTACAGACTGTGGTTAAACCTGAATCTGTTGCTGTTGTGGTTTACAGCACCACATGAATGGCCAGTCTGAGCTGCAATATCTGCAATGCATTCTGCTTCCTATCCCCCAGTTCACACCAAGACCCATTCACCCATCGTCCCTGTACTCAGTGACCTACTCTGGTTTCTGATGGAGGAACACTTCAATTTTAATATCTTCATTCTCGTGAGGGTCTCTTCGTAGTGTCATACCTCCAATTTATCATATCACACAAAATCCTTTAACATGTTCATCTGAATCTCTTCCCTTCCAATAATGCCACCTTCTGTGTTTAAAGTGAATGTCTTCCCTTCTGTTTCACTCCCTGACCATGATTAAGAGCTCTTTAGGGTCAGTGACGACAGCCATGTGTAGTTTCAGAACCAATGAAGTAGTGCACATTGTGCTAGTGTTCACTTCCCGGTGTATAGTGCTCCATGTTGGACAGGGCGTTGGAGCAACTTTTTGTACACATCACTGAGACGTGTTCAAAAACAGAAATTGGTGGAGATCCTAAGCAGGTCTGGCAGCTCCTGTGGACTGAATACTGAGTTAACATTCTAGGTCCAGTAACCCTTCTTCACAGCTCCCATTTTCTCCAGCAATTTAAGTTTTTATTTAGAGTTCCAGTATCTACAGTTACTTGTTTTATTGAAAATTGGTTCTGTGCCTCAACATTTCCGGAAATAGTCAGGTCTGGCAGCATCTGCAGGGACGGAGAAAATGATTGAATGTTTCAAGTCCAGCGTGACATTTCTTCAGAACTGGAAAGTGATTGGGAAATTTGTTTTTTAATCCCTTGACAGGAAGAGGGTGATGGAAAACAGAGGGTGTGGAGCTTAGTTATGGTGAAAGAGAAACAGCTGGAAGGTGGGTCTCAGTTAAGGTGGACACTGTTAAGAATCACACAACACCAAGTTCGAGTCCAACAGGTTTATTTTGACCATAACCTGGTGTGGTGTGATTTTTAACTTTGTGTACCCCAGTCCAACATAGGCACCCCTTCATCATAAATTAAGGTGGGACTGGGGGGGAATCGGTTCTCACCATTGAGTGCAAGATAAACAAGACACAGACAAGAAAAGGTCATAGGGAAACCAGGAGAGAGAATGCATTAAAAATGTAGAAAGCAGTCAAAATGTGGTCAGGCTGTGAAGTTATGGAATTGAATATTAACTCCTACAGGCTGTAACGTACCCAAGTGTAAAGTGAGTTGTTACTCAAGCTTGGGTTTTGCTTCTGTGGAACATTGCAGCATACCCAGGACTGAAATGTTAGCATGAGAGCAAGGGAGGTTATTGAAATGGGAAGCAATGAGAAAGTCTGACAGACAGAGTGGACGGGTTCCCCAAAGTCATCTCTGTTTGGTCTCCCCAATGTAAAGGAGACTGCATTGTGAGCAGCAGTGACAGTCGACCGGATTGAAATGGTACAAATGAAATGTTGCTTCATCTGGAAGGTGTATTCGGGGCCTTGGATAGGGAGGAGGGAAGAGGTGAATCAGGAAGTGTAACAGCTTCTGTAATTGCATAGGAAGGTGCTATGGGGGAATGGGGAAGTGTTCGGGGTGACGGAGGGTGCCTCTGAGGGAACGCTCTGAGGGAATGCCTCTGATGGAACGGACCTTATGAAAAAGAATAAAGGACAAAGAACAAAGAAAAATTACAGCCTAGGGACAGGCCCTTTGGCCCTCCAAGCCTGAGCCAATCCAAACCTACTGTCTAAACCTGTCGCCCAATTCCTAAGCATCTGTATCCCTCTGCTTCCCACCTACTCATGCATCTGTCCAAACGCATCCTAAATGAATCTACCGTGCCTGTCTCTACCACCCCTGCTGGCAACATGTTCCAGGCACCCACCACACTCTGTGTGAGGTACTTGCCACGTGTATCCCCCTTAAACATTTCACCTTTCACCTTCAAAGCGTGACCTCTTGTTATTGAATCCTTCACCCTGGGAAAAAGCTTATCCACCCTGTCTATACCCTTCACGATTTTGTAAACCTCAATCAGTTCCTCCCTCAATCTCCTTTTCCCTAATGGAAACAAACCGAACCTACTCAACCTCTCTTCATAGCTAGCACCTTCCATACGAGGCAACACCCTTGTAAACCTTCTCTGCAACCTCTCTAAAGCGTCCACATCCTTTTGGTAATGTGGTGACCAGAACTGTACACAGTATTCTAAATGTGGCCGAACCAGTGTCTTGTACAATTTTAACATGAATTGCCACCCCAATTCCTCCACTTCCGCCGTATCTGCTCCCAGAAGGACCAGTTCCACCACAGACTCCCACAGCTACCTGGATTACACCTCTTCCCACCCTACCTCTTGCAAAAATGCCATCTTGTATTCCTAATTCCTCCACCTCTGCCGTATCTGCTGCGAGGAGGAGCAGTTCCACCACAGAACACACCAGATGGCCTCCTTCTTTAGAGACAGCAATTTCCCTTCCCACGTGGTTAAAGATGCCCTCCAACGCATCTCGTCCACATCCCGCACTTCTGCTGTCAGACCCCACCCCTCCAACCGTAACAAGGACACAACGCCCCTGGTGCTCACCTTCCACCCTACCAACCTTCGCATAAACCAAATCATCTGCCGACATTTCTGCCACCTCCAAAAAGACCCCACCACCAGGGATATATTTCCCTCCCCACCCCTTTCCGCCTTCCGCAAAGACCGTTCCCTCCGTGACTACCTGGTCAGGTCCACGCCCCCCTATAACCCACCCTCCCATCCTGGCACCTTCCCCTTCCACCGCAGGAACTGCAAAACCTGCGCCCACACCTCCTCCCTCACCACCATCTAAGGCCCTAAAGGAGACTTCCACATCCATCAAAGTTTTACCTGCACATCCACCAATATCATTTATTGTATTCGTTGCTCCCAATGTGGTCTCCTCTACATTGGGGAGACTGGATGCCTCCTTTCATTTGCCACCTTTCTGCCCAGCTCTGCTACTTATCTATATCCCGCTGTAACCTGCCACATCCTTCTTCGCTGTCCACATCTTCACCGACTTTCGTGTCATCCGCAAACTTGCTCACCCAGCATTCAAGCCCCTCTTTCAGGTCATTTATAGAAATGACAAACAGCAATGGTCCCAAAACAGATCCTGTGGAACACTGCACTCCAAGGTGAACCTTTTCCATCAACTACTACCCTCTGTCTCCTTCCAGCCAGCCAATTCCTAATCCAAACCTCTAATGCACCCTCAATGCCATACCTTCGTAGTTTTTGCATTAAACATCGATTTTACTGCTCCTCGGATGCTGCCTGAACTGCTGTGCTCTTCCAGCACCACTAATCCAGAATCTGGTTTCCAGCATCTGCAGTCATTGTTTTTACCTACCTGATACTCAATACCCCATCCAATGAAGGCAACCATACTATATGCCTTCTTGACCACTCTATCCACCTGTGCAGCAACCTTCAGGGTACAATGGACCTGCACTCCCAGATCTCTCTGCCCATTAACTTATCCCAAGGCTCTTCTGTTCATTGTATAATTCGTTCAAGAATTAGTCTTGCCTAAATGCATCACCTCACATTTGTCTAGATTGAACTCCATCTGCCACTTTCCACCCAACTCTCCAATCTATCTATATTCTCCTGTATTCTCTGACAGTTCCTTATGCTTTCTGCTACTCCACCAATCTTCGTGTCATCTGCAAACTTGCTGATCATACTAACAGTGCCCTCTTCCAGATCATTTATGTACATTACAAACAACAGTGGCCCCAACACTGACCCCTGTGGACCACCACTGGTCACTTTTCTCTATTTTGAGAAACTCCCTTCAACTACTACTCTCGGTATCCTGTTGCTCAACCAGTTCTTTATCCACCTAGCTAGAACACCCTGCACACCATGTGACTTCACTTTCTCCTTTAGTCTACAATGGGGAACCTTATCAAAAACCTTACTAAAATCCATGTATATGACATCAACAGCCCTTCCTTCATCTATCAACTTGGTCACATCCTCGAAGAACTTTATTAAGTTGGTAAGGCACGATCTCCCCCGCACAAAACCATCATTGATAAGATCATTCTTTTCTAAATATAAATAGATCCTAACCCTCAGATCTTTTCCAGCAACTTTCCCATCAGGCGTCAGGCTCACTGGTCTGTACTTACCTGGAATATCCTTACGACCCTTCTTGGACAGGGGGACAACATGAGCAACCTTCCAGCCCTCCGGCACCTCACCTTTGAGGTGTTTAAGAATGCTGACAGGGGATGAGAGGGGACGATGTGTTTGATGGTGCTGTTCTGCAGGAGGTGGTGGAAGTGGCGGGGATGATTGTGTGAATGTGGAAGTGAGTGCAGTGGAGAGTGAGGATAAGGGAACCTCCATCATTGTTCTGGAAAGGAGGTGAAGGGGTGAGGGGATGAGCACAGGAGCTGGGTCCCTCACAGGTGAAAGGCCTGTCCACCAGAGTTGGGGGGGGGGGGAAGGGTTTCTCATTTGAGGGAAAGTGAAGCCATGTCGGAGGTTTCCCACTGGAATGTGGCATCGTCAAACAGAAATAACAGAGAGACGGGGAACCTGGGAGAATGGAGTCACTCTCGGCTGATCATGTGTTCGGGATTAGTGGTGCTGGAAGAGCACAGCAGTTCAGGCAGCATCCAAGGAGCTTCGAAATCAACGTTTCGGGCAAAAGGCCTTCATCAGGAATAAAGGCAGTGAGTCTGAAGAGTGGAGAGATAAGCTCGAGGAGGGTGGGGGTGCGGAGAAAGTAGCATAGAGTACAATGGGTGAGTGGGGGAGGGGATGAAGGTGATAGGTCAGGGAGGAGAGGGTGGTGTGGATAGGTGGAAAAGGAGATAGGCAGGTAGGACAAGTCCGGACAAGTCATGGGGACAGTGCTGAGCTGGAAGTTTGGAATTAGGGTGAGGTGGGGGAAGGGGAAATGAGGAAACTGTTGAAGTCGACGTTGATGCCCTGGGGTTGAACTGTTCTGAGGCGGAAGATGAGATGTTCATCCTCCAGGCATTTGGTGGTGAGGGAGCAGCGGTGAAGGAGGCCCAGGACCTCCATGTCCTCGGCAGAGTGGGAGGGGGAGTTGAAATGTTGGGTCACGGGGCGGTGTGGTTGTTTGGTGTGGGTGTCCTGGAGAAGTCCCCTAAAATGCTCTGCGAGGAAGCGCCCAGTCTCCCCAATGTAGAGGAGACCACATCGGGCGCAACAGATACAATAAATGATATTGGTGGATGTGCAATTAAACCTTTGATGGATGTGGAAGGCTCCTTTAGGTCCTTGGATGGAGGTGAGGGAGGAGGTGTGGGCACAGGTTTTACAGTTCCTGCGGTGGCAGGGGAAGGTGCCAGGATGGGAGGGTGGGTTCTAGGGGTGTGTGGACCTGACCAGGTAGTCACGGAGGGAACGGTCTTTGCGGAAAGCGGAAAGGGGTGGGGAGGGAAATATATCCCTGGTGGTGGGGTCTTTTTGGAGGTGACAGAAATGTCGGCGGATGATTTGGTTTATGCAAAGGTTGGTAGGGTGGAAGGTGAGCACCAGGGGCGTTCTGTCCTTGTTACGGTTGGAGGGGTGGGGTCTGAGGGCGGAGGTGCGGGATGTGGACGAGATGCGTTGGAGGGCATCTTTAACCACGTGTGTAGGGAAATTGCGGTCTCTAAAGAAGGAGGCCATCTGGTGTGTTCTGTGGTGGAACTGGTCCACCTGGGAGCAGATACGGTGGAGGCAGAGGAATTGGGAATACGGGAAGGCATTTTTGCAAGAAGTAGGGTGGGAAGAGGTGTAATCCAGGTAGCTGTGGGAGTCGGTGGGTTTGTAAAAAATGTGAGTGTCAAGTCGGTCGTCATTAATGGAGATGGAGAGGTCCAGGAAGGGGAGGGAGGTGTTTTTGGAGGATCTTGAAGGAGAACTGTTGCTGGTGTTTTTGAATCTGTAGTCTGTCCTGTTTGTCCTGTTCGGGTCTGAACTCTGCTAATTTAAAGGTGGTCTGGAGTCCGTGTGGAATGAGTTGGTGTTCAGCCACATGGAGAAGATCTTCTTGAAAGATTGAAAAGAATCAAGCATTTTAATTGCAGATTTTTGTCTTACACCCAACCTAAAGCGGGATCAAAAATATAGGGTCAGACACTTAAATAGATTTTTCATAACGTTCAGCAATGATTGTTTCTGTTCAAAAAGGAGGACTCAGTAAGAAGATGAACAACCCACAGTTTAAAGACTCTGTCAAAGAGAGTATTCAATCCCAAACTAGAAAATTCAAACTGGCAAGAACTAGTGTAGGCCCGATTTGGAATGCTTATTTTCGGAATAAGAGGCAGATTATATCAAATGAAAAACAAGAAAAATGTGATGAAAATAAATTGGCATGAAATCTCACAACAAGTAGCAAGTATTTCTCCGTGTATCCAAGAAGATAGTTCAAGATGGGTGTGTGATCCTCGGAAGAAAGAAAGTCAGGCAAGTCCACATCTCCATTTTGCCAGAGTGGTGAGGAGAGAAGGACTGGGGAAGCGAGGGCTGCTGGGAAGGGTGAGTTTTCCCACATTAAAAGGGACTTATCTCGGGAGTTGGGCCTCCATTTGCTGAGAGGTGCGAGGGAGGAGCAAAGGACTTCTGGGAAGTCATATATTTGTGTGGTTGCGTTACCCAAAACACTACTCTGATAATGTCTCCCACCCATCTTCCTCCTCTAACCAAAAAAAAAGATTCTGTGCACCAGATTGGTGAGGTCACAAGTTTATTTTTTTATTCTTATTTTTCAACAGTCTCTTTGGGAATTTAGAATCATGGGAATGGAGATTAGGGCAGTTGAATGTACATCCTGCAGAATGTGGGAGCTAAGGGTCACCACTAGTGTCCCTGCTGACGACAGCTGTGGGAAGTGCACCCAACTCCAGCTCCTCGAAAACCACGTTAGGGAACTGGAGCTGGAGCGGGATGAACTTCAGATCATTCGGGAGGCAGAGGGGGTTATTGAGATGAGTTACAGGGAGGTAGTTGCACCTCAGGTACAAGAAAAAGGCAGATGGGTTACAGTCAGGGGATGGAAAGGGAACCAGCAGGCAGTGCAGGGATCCCCTGTGGCTATTCCCCTCAACAATAAGTATACTGTTTTGGATACTGTTGGAGGGGACGACTTACCAGGGGAAAGCAGAGGGGCACAGAGCTCTGGCACAGAGTCTGTCCCTGCTGCTCAGAAGGGAAGGGGGAAGAGGAGCAGAGCAGTAGGTCATTGGGGACTCTATAGTTAGGGGGACAGATAGGAGGTTCTGTGGGGGTGAGAGAGACTCACGGTTGGTGTGTTGCCTCCCAGATGCCAGGGTTCGTGATGTCTCTGATTGTGTTTTTAGGATCCTTAAGGGGGAGGGAGAGCAGCCCCAAGTCGTGGTCCACATAGGCAGCAACAACATAGGTAGGAAGAGAGATGGGGATTGAAGGCAGAAATTCAGGGAGCTAGGATGGAGGCTTAGAGCTTGGACGAACAGAGTTGTTGTCTCTGGTTTGTTTCCCGTGCCACGTGCTCGTGAGGCAAGGAATAGGGAGAGAAAGGAGTTGAACATGTGGCTACAGGGATGGTGCAGGAGGGAGGGTTTTGGCTCCTTGGATAATTGGGGCTCTTTCTGGGGTAGGTGGGACCTCTACAAGCAGGCTGGTCTTCACCTGAACCAAAGGGGTACCAATATCCTGGGGGCGTGGAAATTCGCTAAGGCTATTGGGGTGGGTTTAAACTAATCGAGCAGGGGGATGGGAACCATAATTGTAGTTCAAGTATAGAAAAGGTTAAGAGTAGGGACGTCCAAAATCAAGTTTCAGGGACACAAGATGGCACCGGCAAGCAAGAAGTTGGTTTGAAGTGTGTCTACTTCAATGCCAGGAGCATCCGGAATAAGATGGGTGACTTTGCAGCATGGGTTGGTACCTGTGACTTTAATGTTGTGGCCATTTCGGAGACATGGATAGAGCAGGGACAGGAATGGTTTTTGCATGTTCCAGGATTTAGATGTTTCAATAAGAACAGGGAAGGTGGTAAAAGAGGGGGTGGTGTGGCATTGTTGGTCAAGGACAGTAGTACAGTTGTAGAAAGGATGTTTGGGGACTCGTCAATTGAGGTACTTTGGGCTGAGGTTAGAAACAGGAAAGGAGAGGTCTCACTGTTGGGAGTTTTCTATAGGCCTCCGAATAGTAGAGGAAAGGATAGCAAAGATGATTCTCTATAGGAGTGAGAGAGACAGGGTAGTTGTTATGGGAGACTTCAACTTTCCAAATATTGACTGGGAACACTATAGTACGAGAACTATCGATGGGTCAGGTTTTGTCCAGTGTGTGCAGGAGGGCTTCCTGACACAGTATGTAGACTGGCCAACAAGGGGTGAAGCCACATTAGATTTGGTACTGGGTAATGAGCCTGGCCAGGTGTTAAACTTGGAAGTAGGTGAGCACTTTTGTGATACTGACCATAATTCTGTTATGTTTACTTTCGTGATAGAAAGGGATAGGTGTATACCACTGGGCAAGAGTTATAGCTGGGGGAAAGGCAATTAGGATGCGATTAGGCAAGATTTAGGAAGCATAGGATGGGGAAGGAAACTGCAGGGATGGGCACATTAGAAATGTGGAGCTTATTCAAGGAAAAGCTCCTGTGTGCCCTAGATAAGTATGTACCTGTCAGGCAGGGAGGAAGCTGCAGAGCGCAGGAACCATGGTTTACAAAGGAAGTAGAATCTCTGGTCCAGAGGAAGAAGGCTTAAGTTAAGATGAGATATGAAGGGTCAGTTAGGGTGCTTGAGGGTTACAAGGTAGTCAGGAAAGACCTAAAGAGAGAGCTCAGAAGAGCCAGGAGGAGACATGAGAAGTTGTTGGCGGATAGGATCAGGGTAAACTCTAAGGCATTCTATAGGTATTTAAGGAATAAAAGAATGATGAGAGTAAGATTAGGGCCAATCAAGGATAGGAGTGGGAAGTTGTGTGTGGAGTCAGAGGAAGATAGGGGAAGCACGAAATGAATATTATTCGACAGCATTCACTCGAGAAAACAACAATGTTGACGAGGAGATTACTGAGATACAGGCTACTAGACTCGGTGGGATTGAGGTTCACAAGGAGGAGGTATTAGAAATCCTGCAGAGTGTGAAAATAGATAAGTCCCCTGGGCCGGATGGGATTTATCCTAGGATACTCTGGGAAGCAAGGGAGGAGGTTGCTGAGCCTTTGGCATTGATCTTTAAATCGTCATTGTCTACAGGAATAGTGCCAGATGACTGGAGGTTAGCAAATGTGGTTCCTCTGTTCAAGAAGGGGAGTAAAGACAATCTTGGTAATTATAGACCAGTGAGCCTTACTTCAGTTGTTCGTAAAGTGTTGGAAAAGGTTTTAAGAGATAGGATTTATAATCATCTAGAAAAGAATAATGTGATTAGGGATAGTCAGCACAGTTTTGTGATGGGTAGGTCATGCCTCACAAACCTTACTGAGTTCTTTGAGAAGGTGACCAAACAGGTAAATGAGAGTAAACCAGTTGATGTGTTGTATATGGATTTCAGCAAGGCGTTCAATAAGGTTCCCTACAGTAGGCTATTGTATGAAATGCAGAGGAATGGGATTGTGGGAGATATAGCAGTTTGGATCAGTAATTGGCTAGCTGAAAGAAGACAGAGGGTGGTGGTTGATGGGAAATGTTCATCCTGGAGTCCATTTACTCGTGGTGTACCGCAAGGGTCAGTGTTGGGTCCACTGCTGTTCATCATTTTTATAAACGACCTGGATGAGTGTGTAGAAGGCTGGGTTAGTAAATTTGCAGATGACACTACGGTCAGTGGAGTTGTGGATAGTGACGAAGGACGTTGTAGGTTACAGAGGGACATAGATAAGCTGCAGAGCTGTGCCGAGAGGTGGCAAATGGAGTTTTATGCGGACAAATGTGAGGTGATTCACTTTGGTCGGAGTAACCGGAATGCAAAGTACTGGGTTAAGTGAAAGATTCTTGGTAGTGTAGATGAGCAGAGAGATCTCGGTGCCCAGGTACACAGATCCTTGAAAGTTGCCACCTAAGTTGACAGGGTTGTTAAGAAGGCATACAGTGTTTTAGCTTTTATTAATAGAGGGATCTAGTTCTGGAACCATGAGGTTATGCTGCAGCTGTACAAAACTCTAGTGCGGCCGCAATATAAGAAGGATGTGGAAGATTTGGAAAGGTTCTGCTTGCCTGGTATGGAGGGAAGGTCTTACGAGGAAAGGCTGAGGGACTTGAGGCTGTTTTTGTTGGAGAGAAGAAGGTTGAGAGGTGACTTAATAGAGACATACAAGATAATCAGAGGGTTAGATATGGTGGACAGGGAGAGTTTTTTCAAATTATGGTGATGGCGAGCACGAGGCGGCATCGCTTTAAATTGAGGGGTGATAGATATAGGACAGATGTCAGAGGGAGTTTCTTTACTTAGAGAGTAATAAGTGTATGGAATGCTTTGCCTGCAATGGTAGTGGATTCACCAACTTTAAGTACATTTAAGTTGTCATTGGACAAGCATATGGACGGACATGGAATAGTGTAGGTTAGATGGGCTTCAGATTGGTATAACAGGTCGGCACAACATCGAGGGCTGAAGGGCCTGTACTGCGCTGTAATATTCTGTGTTCTATACCGAGAGAGACTCAATTAAACTGGATAAATTGTGGAGTAATTTTTGGATTGGGTGCCTACTTGTTCGACACCCGTCTTGCAAGAACGTTTCAATAAAATTCGCTGAATCAGAATTTGACTCGGACTGAAATATATTGATACATGAGCTCTGTTTCTCACAATTTGGGTGCTCGTCTGGGATGGCCATCATCACCAGCAGGGTAGGCACCATCGATGGCTGGGAAGGCATGTCCCGTTCCTTTGAGAACAGTCCTGTGTTCCTCGGCGGTGGGTTCCCCCTTCTGGTTGACTGACCGAGATCTGATGAGAATCTATCTGAAGGGCATGGATAGGATAAATAGACAAGGTCTTTTCCCTGGGGTTGGAGAGTCCAGAACTAGAGAGCATAGGCTTAGGGTGAGAGGGGAAAGATATAAAAGAGACCTAAGGGGCAACTTTTTCACAGAGAGTATGGTACGTGTATGGAATGAGCTGCCAGAGGTTGTGGTCGAGGCTGGTACAATTGTAACACTTAAGAGGCATCTGGATGGGTATAAGAATAGGAAGGGTTTGGAGGGATATGGGCCGGTGCTGGCAGGTGGGATGAGATTGGGTTGGGATATCTGGTTGGCATGGACGGGTTGGACCAAAGGGTGTGTTTCCATGCTGTACATCTCTATGAATCTATGAGTGCTTATGAATTGGTCCCAAAAGCGTACAGACAGCAGTTCAGAACCATAAAGAAGGAACCACATCAAATTTAAGTTAAGTTTGAAAGAATGAAACATAATCATTTTGATAGATGGATGTGAGCCTTAACGATAGATAAGACCTATGAGGCTCTGAGAGATTACTCTGCTGGAGGAGTTTAAAAACTCACTTCCAGAGATGGTAAGAATTCGTGTGGAAGAACAGAAAGTTCAGGAAGTGAGATGTGCAGCAGGATTAGCAGATGAATACATATTGGTGTATATGAGAAGTTTCCGGGCAGAATTTCGCCCTGTGTGGGATAGAAGTTGGGAGAAGGGGAGATTCTGCACGAGGAAACAAAAAGGAGAGAACATGTAAATATTTACCAGGTTCGAAAACAAGCCCAAGATGGTGGAAAGGAGGTGAAAGGCCTCAGGTGTTCCCACTGTGGGAAAGTGACACATGTAAAGTCACAGTGCTGGTTGTTGAAGAAAGGCATTGTGGGAAAAGATGTGGTAAAAGGAGCTGAGCCAGTGGCCTTAGTGAAGGTAGTAAAGGAGACCCCAAGAAGAGCCGAGGAGCTGAAGGACAGTGCACAGCCGAGGCAGGGGCTGGGTATGGGGTTAGTATCTGATCTCCTTTGTGGGTAAAGGTTACTCTGGGACAGCAGGGGGAGAAGAACAAGAAATTATAATTTTGAGAAATACACAATCTAACCAGTCTCTAATGGTAAGAGATGAGCGAATTTGTACACTTCCTGATCTGTTACCCGAGAGTTTGGTAATCTGTGGGATAGACAGACAAAAATTTAACATTGCGTTATGTAAGATCAGGTTGCAGTGCCAACCCAAGACTGGGAGATTAACAGTCCTGCTCCTCGGATGCTGCCTGATCTGCTGTGCTTTTCCAGCACCACTGTCTAATCTCGACTCTGGTTTCCAGCATCTGCAGTTCTTGGTTTTACCTGGGAGAATAACAGTCAGAGTTTGACAGAGTGTTGGTTCCAGGAATTCAGTTTGTTCTTCTGAATGATTTGGCAGGATCCAAGGTGGGAGTGACATCCCTTCTTGTGGTGAAGCCTAAGGAAGATCAAGAAACTGAGGAGTTAAAAGAAAAATATCCTGATATTTTCCCAGATTGTGTAGTAACAAGATCCCACTGACATAAGTCACAGCAAAAAGCAAAAACTGAAGAGAAAGATGAAGGAGTTGAAGTTCAGTTGGTGGATACCCTGTTTGATGTAATGGTGCAGAAAAACCTGAACAGGCAGAGGGTCAGACATAAGCGTTTAGTCCTGAAAGGCTAAGGGACTTGCAACAGCAAGACAAGGCAATAAAAGATATATGTGTGGATGTTTACTCCGAAAAGGAGGCAGAGTGTATTCCTAAGGGTTATTATCTGAAAGATAGAATTCTCAGATAGAAATGGAGACCACGGCAGGTTAGTGCAGAGGAGAAATGGGCCAAAGTGCACCAGGTTGTGTTGCCGGTAGCATACAGACAGGAAGTGTTACGGTGAGCACATGAACTTCCTGTAGGAGCTCACCGAAGGGTATGAAAGATTCAGGCTAAGGTACAAAAACATTTTTATTAACCTAGAATGCACAATGATGTGGTTAACTTTTGCTGTATGTGTCATACATGCCAAATGGTTGGTAAGCCCCAGGTCATAACAAAACCAGCCCCTCTGTTGCCAATTCCCTTTCGCGTGGGTTGTAATTGATTGTGTAGGTCCCCTCCCGAAAATTAAAAGTGGGAACCAGTACATGTTAACTATAATGGATGTGTCTCCCAGATTTCCGGAGGCAATTCCATTACAGTGTATCAAGGCAAAAAAGATGGGAGAAGAGTTAGTAGCTTTGTTCACACGGTATGGGCTACCAGAGAGATTCAGTTGGATCAAGGGTCACATTTTACTGCTAGGCTGTTTAAGGAGATTACAGATAGCTTCAGCATATGGCATTTTAATCCCAGTGTATATCATCCTGAATCCCAGGGAGCTTTAGAAAGGTGGTATCAGACCTTGAAGACCATGTTGACAACATACTGTCAGGATTACCCGAATGACTGGGGTAAAGGTATCCCATTCATATTGTTTGCCCCAAATAAATCTACTCATATTACTCCCTTCTAGTTAATATTCCACATGAAATGAGAGGCTGTTTGAAATTAATCAAGGAGAAATTGACAGGACCAAAGTCGGAGATCTCATACTTAGATTACGTATCAGAGGTGATGGAGACACTAAATCGAGTCGATGATTTAGCTAAACAGCACATAAAGAGGGCACAGTGTAGAATGAAGCAGGTTGCAGGTTAAAAACTCTGAGACTCAGACGTTTTCCTGAGGGGAGGATGTGTTCGTATTGTCACAAGCAATAGGCGATCCCTTCAAAACCAGGTTTAGTGGGACCTATCAGATTGAGAAAAAGTTAAGTCAGGTGATCTATCTAGTAAAGATGGCAGATAGAAGAAAAACTGTACTGGGGATGTCATGTGAACATGTTGGAACCTCATTATGGTCGAGAGAAAGATTGGGAGAAATGGGTGTTAGTTACTGCCCCACAGAGCGAGGAATCAAATCCAGATATTGTGAATTTTGATGTCCCTCAAAATATGTTAAAAAATGAAGAGATCCTCGAGATGTTGGACAGGTTAGTGAGCTGTCGGTCTAGGGGCTCAGTTGAAAGGTTTGCTACTGCAGTTTGAAGACATATGTGAGAATCAGATGGAGAGGACTAATGCTGTTGTACATGAACTGGACATAGGGAATACTGTTCTGATAAAACAACACCCCTGTTGGCTTAATCGTTTCAAAGCCAGACAGGTCCAGATGGAGGTGGAGGCCATGTTTGACAAGGACAGCATTGAACAGAGCCAGAGTGAGTGGAGTTTGCCGATTGTCTCAGCTCCCAGTCCAAACAGGAGTCAATGATTTTTTTGTGTGTTATCAGAAGGTGAACAACATTACAAAATTGGACTCATATCAGACAAGCCAGTTACATCACAAAGTTAAGCTTACTGTGTGATTACCTTTTTCAGAGACGGTGATAGAAATTTCTGTGTTTGTAACCCCGAATGGGCTACATCAATTCAAGGTGATGCCTTTTGGAATGAATAATGCACCCACCACATTCCAAAGACTCCTGAACAAAGTTGTGGCTGGGTTAACAGACTGTGCAGTCTATGGGGACAATGTCGTGATCTTTAGTAAGTCCTGGAAAAGGCACATGGTACAGTTGGCAGAACTCTGAATGACGACGAGAAGCAAAACTTGTAACAAACTTCAACAAAACTGAATTTGCAAAAGCAGAGGTGACATTATTGGGATGTAACATCAGTCATGGAAGGTTGACCCCCATGGAATGCCAAGACGAAGGCCGTCAAGGAATTTCCACAACCAACCTCGAACAAAGAGGTGCATCAATTCTCGGGACTAAGCAGATTCTATTTGCTGAAGAGTAACACAGCGTTTGGTGGGCAGAACAATGCCAGGAGGCTTTCGGCCATTTCAAAGCAATATTAACCATCACACAGTTTCAGCGATACTAAACCTTTCAAAACCTTTCAAACTTGCCATCGATGCTCGTGACACAGGAGTTGGAGCAGTACTGCTACATGAAGATAAGGATGGGATTGAACTGCCAGGTGGTTACTTTTCAAAGAAACTCAACACCCACCAGACAAAATACTTCATGTTCAAAAAAGAACTATAGAGTTTGGTACTGGCCTTACAACATTTTAATTTGGATATCACAAACAATGTGTCAGAGACGGTTGTACACACGGATCACAATCCTCTTTCATTCTTGGAAAGCTTTAAAGACAAGGAAATGAGACTATTTCATGGGAGTCTTATGTAACAGATTTTAATTTAAAAATCATACATGTTCCGGGTCATAAGAATGTAATCACAGATGCAGTATCACGGATTTAACTGATAATGTATTGGTATCTATATATAGGGAAGATGTTAATATGAAATTTGGTTAAAGTCATATGTATGTCATGGTAATGTGGTTAAGAAATAGAGACAAGAAGAAGCAATTTTTTCTTTATGATGGTTCATTTTCTTCTTAAGGGGGAAGTGTTACGAAGGTGTGGGCGTGTCCTGTACCTTTAAGAGAGAGAGGAAGCTAGCAAGGCCTGACTGAAAACACAGAGTGTCCTGAATAATTTAAAAATGTAACACTTGGTTGAAACAAATAGCTGCAGTTGCATTGCCATGGAACAAAAACAAATTCAAATTCAGCCAATCAGTTTAAATTCTGCCCCAGATACCAAAATCCAATCGAATTTGAATTTAGTGTTTTGATAACATCAGACCGATGAAATGATTCGATGTTTTAGGGGATAAAACCACACATTTTGAACAGTTAGGGGGAACACTGTCATGAACCCCAACAAGAATAGACTGCTCATCGAATAATTCTCTGACAGGTACCTGTCCAATAAAAAAACCTGAGCAGGAGAAGGCCGAGGAACAGCCAACCTCGAAAAATCTACAGAGGAAAATCTACAAAGGAGAATCGACAAAGCTGACAGGTTTTGAAATGTGACTTTCTTTTGTAAACTTCATCGAGTTTTTTTAATCAGCCCAGTATTGTGGAGTGGGCGGTAAAAGACATGTTTAAGAAAAAGGAGTTGTAAATAATTGTCTAACATTCTCTGTTGAACTTAAAGAATAAAATTGTTAATTTTTATGTGAAGTAGTGAAAACTGGGATGGTCCTTTGCCTCTTGCAATTTAACAGGTTACAGCAAGAGGTGAACATCTCTGTGTGTTGGGTTTAAATTAACAGAGGGGTTTATCCCATGTCATAACACCCTGCTGACTCCATCTGTGGGAAGTGCACCCAACTGCAGCTCCTTGAAGAACACTTTAGGGATCTAGAGCTGGAGCTGGATGAATTTTGGGTCATTCCGGAGGCGGGGGAGTTAATGAGAGGAGTTACAGGGAGGTAGTTGCACCTCAGGTACAAGAAAAGGGCTGATGGGTTACAGTTAGGGGATGAAAAGGGAACTAGCAGGCAGTGCAGGGATCCCCTGCAGCTGTTCCCCTCAATAACAAACAGACCAATTTGGATAGTGTTGGGGGGGAGCAACTTACCAGGGGTAAGTCATGGGGTACAGGTCTCTGACACAGAGTCTGTCCCTGTTGCTCAGAAGGGAGGGGGAAGATGAGCAGAGCATTAGTCATTGGGGACTCCATAGTTAGGGAGAAAAGCAGGAGGTTCTGTGGGAATGAGAGAGACTCACGGTTGGAGTGTTACCTCCCAGGTGCCAGGGTGCAGGAAGTCTCGGATCATGTTTTTGGAATCATCGAATCATAGAATTCCTACAGTGTGGAAACAGGTCCTTCTGTCCAACACGTCCACACCGATCCTTGGGAGATTAACCCACCCAGACCCATTCCCCTACCCTATTATCCTATATTTACCCCTGACTAATGCACCTAACCTACACATCCCTGAAAACTATGGCCAAATTAGCATGGCCAATTCACCTAACCTGCACATGTTTGGATTGTGGGAGGAAACTGGAGCACCTGGAGGAAACCCATGCAGACACAGAGAGAATGTACAAACTCCACACAGACCGTCGCTAAAGGCTGGAATCGAACCCGGGCCCTGAGTGCTCTGAAGTGACAGTGCTAACCATGTAGTCACTGTGCCACCCATAAGGACCCCCATGAGGGTGACGGGGGAGCAGCCCCAGGGTGTGGTCCACATAGGCACTAATGACATTGGTAGGGAAAGGGGTGGGGACGTAAGGCAGAAATTCAGGGAGCTATGGTAGAAGTTTGGAGCTCGAACTAAGAGTTGTTATCTCTGGTTTGTTGCCCGTGCCAAGTGCTGGCGGGGCAAGGTATATGGAGAGAGAGGAGTTGAACACGTGGCTACAGGGATGATACAGGAGGCAGAGTTTTGGATACCTCGATAATTGGGGCTCATTCTGGGGTAGGTGGGACCTCTACAAACAGGATGATCTACACCTGAACCAGAGGGGCTCCAGTATCCTGGGTGGGGAACTTTGATATTGCACTTCGGGACGGTTGAAACTAATTCAGCCAGGGACGGGAACCAAAATTGTAGTTACAGTGTCCAGGAGGATGAGAATAGTGTGGTCAGAAATATGGTTTCATGGTCACAAGAGTCCACCAGCCAGCAGGAAAATGGTTTCAATGTCAGGAGCATCCAGAATAAGGTGGGTGAATTTGCAGGATGGGTTGGTATCTGGGACTTTGGTGTTATGGCTGTTTTGGAGACATGGATATAACAGGCACAGGAAAGTTTGCTGCAGATTCTGGGGTTCAGATGTTTCAGTAACAACAGGGAAGATGGTAAAGGAGGGGGAGGTGTGGCAATGTTAGTCAAGGACAGTATTATGGTGGCAGAAAGGACATTTGAGGACTCATCTACTGGGGTAGAATGGGCTGAGGTTAGAAACAGGAAAGGAGAGGTCACCCTGTTGGGTGTTGTCTATGGGCCTCCGAATGGTTCCAGAGATGTCAAGGAAAGGAAAGGAAAGATGTCGAGGAAAGAAAGCATACGGTGTGTAAGGTTTTATTGGTAGAAGGATTGGGTTTTGGAGCCACGAGGTCATGTTGCAGCTTTCCAAAACTCTGGTGCAACTGTACTTGGAATGCTGTACAGTTCTGGTTGTCGTATTATAGGAAGGATGTGAAACCTTTGGAAAGGATTCAGAGAAGATTTACTAGGATTGCCTGCTATGGAGGGAAGGTCTTATGAGGAAAGGCTGGGGGACTTGAGGCTGTTTTCATTAGAGACAAGAAGGTTGAGAGGTGACCTAATTGAGACGTATAACATAATCAGAGGGTTAGATAAGGTTGACAGTGAGGGCCTTTTTCCTCAGATGGCATTGGCTCATACGAGGGGACATAGCTCTAAATTGAGGAGTGATAGATAACAGACAAATATCCAAGGTAGTTTCTTCACTCAGAGAGTAGGAGGGCCATGGAAAACCCTGTCTGCAACAGTAGTGTACTCACCAACATCGAGGACTGAAGGACCTGTCCTGTGCTGTATTGTTCTGTGTTCTATGTTTCGTGTGAGGAATTGAATGGAAACAAAGTATGTTATTGTTGAAAATAAAGGTGCAATCAAAAGACACAGAGTGCTGACACGATGTTATTTCCTCTTTTAAACTTCTCATGTATTTTGTTAGTTTGCCCAGATGTGTGGCTCAGAGAATTCAGTGAGGACAGGGGCCTGTCGTTGCATTTCCCTCTCTGGCCTGCAGTGAACGATTACATTCCTGCCTCAGGTGACTGTCTGTGTGGGGTTTGCACATTCTCCCTGTGTCTGCGTGGGTTCCATCAGGGTGCTTCAGTTTCCTCCCACAATCCAAAGATGTGCGGGTCAGGTGAATTGGTAATGCGAAATTGCCCACAGTGTTAGGTGCATTAGTCAGCGGTAAATATAGGGGAATGAGTCTGGGTGGGTTACTCTTCAGAGGGTCAGTGTGGACTGGTTGGGCCAAATGGCCTGCTTCCATACTCTGAGGAATCTAATCTAATCTCATTTTATACTCACCTTCCTCCATATCATTTATTTTTCTCCCCACTTCACTCACTGTGAACAGATTACTTGACATGAATGTTGCTTTTGTGCATATCTAATTCATCTTTTGGTTTTGCTTTTGTTGTCCCACTTCCTACTAATTGTTGCTGATTACTAACAGCCCTTTACACTGGCTTTCCCCCTCCAGTCTCTGTCATTTTGCCCCTCAGATGGAGTCAGTCCTTGCCCATGAGGAAAGGAGTGTTATCATGTTGCTGCTCCTCCTTCTCCTTTCGGTCCATTCCTCACGTGGACTCCTCGTTCCGTTATCTGCTGCATCCAACGTTGGCTCTGAGTTACTTGGATTGATTCACCAATTGAATTATTGTTCTAACTGGATATGTCACGGCATACTTTAACTGGTCTCTGAAATGTTTCTGTGTCACCACATAAATCAGGGCATTTGTGCAGCAACTTAAGTTCCTCAGCATGTATCCAATCTGAGCAAAGAGACGAAAAGAAACATAATCCAAGGAATAACCAGCATTAAAGAAATATAAAATATGCAACAACCAGAGAAGTATGAAGCTGGCAGATATGGCAAAGAGTAAAATCACAGAATTCTTCCTGCTCTCTACCTCTGGATCATTCTCTGTTTTTCTCTGACCTCTCAGTTCCTTCCGCACCTTAATGGCCTCGAAGATATGTCTGACAGTCAGAATATTGATAAAGAGAATAAAAATGAATGGGAACAGTGGTGTTAAAAAAGTCTCAAAATATCTAAAACCTATCCACCGAGGGTCATTATAATAACTAGACCTGATATAAAGTACCATGGAACATTGTTGATCATCTTTCCAGGGTAATACACAAAGTAGTTGGGAATATTCTTTAAACAAAAGAAGATGCAGATTTTTGCTAGAACCCTGGTTGCAGTTTTCCCTGTGCAATACTTAGTCTTCATCTCATGTAAACAAATGGCAACAAATCGATCAAAGGAAAAAGCAATGGTGAACCACACAAAACAATCAATGGTCAAGCGGTTGAGGACATAGAGAACACTACAAACAGGAGTGATTTGCAGGAAACATAGTGGATAATAATAACGTTGAAATCGGTGAAGGACGTTCCAAATACAATGAACAGTAGATCCGAAATTGTCATGGCCACCAGATAGCGAGTGCTGCATGTAGAAAGGCCACAGTTTCTCCGAGCTAGGATTATAATTACCACAAGACTAACTGTAAGAGAATGGAAAAAGAGACTTGAGGTTATTGATCAAACATTCTCTGTGCCTGAGCCCAGACTGTAAGTAATGATACAAAGATAATTGTTGTTCCATGTTATATAAAGTTTAAAGAATCTGAACCACAGCAGCAAACTCTCTCTAAAAGGAACATTTGCATTTTAAACATGAGCAGCAGATTACTCACAGAAACACAGTCATATATTCAAGGGTTTTTTTTTGGTTCAGCAGCAGGCGATTTCACCTGCTTTCCAGATTACTCTGACTGGCTGACATTTCCTATAAGCCCACAGCATTCACACAAAGACACCTGGGATCAGGAAAACAAAGAATAGGAGACACCGAACATGGACATTGATCGCAAAATTACTGTATTTGGTTTTGGAGTCTCCACTGTTCAGTTTGCCTCCAGAATTCTATATCCCCACTGTATGATCTACAGGACAGGGCATTGGACCACCCCACAGTGTCCCAGAATGGTTGGCCTTCACAATGATAGGATGAACAAATGAGAGGGCATTGAGTCCCTCCCTCAAGCACAGGATTGAACGTCCTGATGATCTGAACCATGAAGTTGTTCAGCAGTGAATCCAATCATATTGTGGTGAGTATTCAACCTGGTGCAATCAGAAAAACTTCAATATTTGTCCTAACTCCCCCTCCCCTCCACCCCCCCACTCCCCCCACCTGTCCACGATGGTACAGCACAGCCTTTAGCAATTAAAACCTGAATTCAAGCAACATTGGTCACTGTAACTGTCCTGAAGAAGAGTCCTGCTTGAAACCTTGACTCTCTTCCTCCTGAGATGTTGCCTGACCTGCTGTGCCTTTTCCAGCACCATGTTCTATCTGCAGCCCCCATTGTCTCCACATTCCTAATGACCTGCTGGACCCACCCATTGTCCTGTTGTATCTGGGCTTCCATTTGGAGCGAGCTGCCTGAACAAGACCCACCAACACAATCCCTTTCCATCAAGGAATGGGAAACACCAGGTGTCACTGCGAGGTGGGTTGTTACAAACCCATCTGACCAATAGCAGGCTGTGAACTACCACAGAGAGAGGGTGGTCTTCCGAAACCCTTTCTAGACCAGCCAGGACCGGTGCTCAGCCAAACCCCA
This sequence comes from Chiloscyllium punctatum, assembly GCF_047496795.1. Taxonomy (NCBI): domain Eukaryota; kingdom Metazoa; phylum Chordata; class Chondrichthyes; order Orectolobiformes; family Hemiscylliidae; genus Chiloscyllium; species Chiloscyllium punctatum. The sequence goes on from NC_092767.1 coordinate 26,330,270, forward strand.
TCAATGTGGCCTCAGTGTAAACCCATCCTGCACAGTATAGGGAAACACACAATACTGCACATTACTGAGGAGCCCCCGAACTGACAAACTATTCACTTTAAATTCAGTCAGTGAGGACACTATTGTCTGACAGTGGGATTTCCCTACGAAGTGGAAATATATTATCATCAGTTGTTGTCGAAATAAGGATGATTCAGTGCAGAGTTTTGTATGAGCTAAGTTGTTACAAGACTTACCAGGAACTCCAACGACAGCGAGGATGGTGTTGTACACTCTGTCGATCCTTTCCCTGAGAAGATCCATTTCGTTGTTTGTGACACAACCTTTCCCTTCCTGCTGCTGGCAATCTGTCGGAATTGGAGAATTCTCTCGGAGATGGAGCTGACACAGTTCCAGAGACTTTGTTTTATATTGTGTGGTATCTTCACTGGGAAACCGTGATTTTATCTTTTTATATCATTTTGAACAATTAACGACAACAGGTTTATTTTAATGAACTTCCACTTGGTCACATTTTCTCAAAACAAAGACAAAACAAAAATCAGAACCTTACATTCAAATTAATACCATGATGGCATCATACAGGGTAAATGTCCCCTTTGGTCCATCGAGTTTGTACCTCCAAAATTACTCTAAAGCAACACAAGTCTCAGTCCCCAGCACTTAGTCCATGGTCTTGAATGTTATGACCTTTCAGTGCGAGTCCAAGTACTTTGTGATGGTTTTGAGGATTTCTCCCTCAATTCCCCTCCTGGACGATGCAGCACAGGACCCTACCATCCTCTGGGTGGCATGTCCCCTCTAAACCCTTCGCTTTTCAGCTTAAAATTACACCACTTTGTTAATTGCCCTCTGATTAAGGGGGAAAACTGCTTTAACATTCACCCTTTCCACATCCCCCTTGGTCTTATATACCCCGATCTCTGCTCTAAAGAAAGCAGCCTGAGCTTATCCAGCCTCCCCCTTCACAGCGAAACTGCTGCAGCCCAACCCATGTTCTGGTGAATGTCCTTTACCCTCCCTCCAGTGCAATCACATCCATCCCATGGTACAGTGACCAGAACTGTACACAATACTCCAACTGTGGCCTATCCAAATGGCTGTAGAGCTCCAACAGGACCCTCCCTGCTCTGATCATCTCTGCCTCAATGGGTAAAGGCATCTTTCCTATCTGCCTTCTTAACTGCTCACTTAACTCACTGGCCTCTGCACTGGGACTCGATTCCCCTGACTGGCCTCCGCACTGGGACTCAATTCCCCTCACTGTCTCTGCACTGGGACTCGATTCCCCTCACTGGCCTCCGCACTGGGACTCGATTCCCCGCACTGGGACTCGTTTCCCCTCACTGGCCTCCGCACTGGGACTCGATTCCCCACACTGACCTCCGCACTGGGACTCGATTCCCCTCACTGACCTCCGCACTGGGACTCGATTCCGCTCACTGACCTCCGCACTGGGACTCGATTCCCCTCACTGACCTCCGCAATGGGACTCGATTCCGCTCACTGGCCTCCGCACTTGGACTCGATTCCCCACACTGGTCTCCGCACTGGGACTCGATTCCCCTCACTGGCCTCCGCACTTGGACTCGATTTAACTCACTGGCCTCCGCACTGGGACTCGATTCCCCTCACTGGCCTCCGCACTGGGACTCGATTCCCCTCACTGACCTCCGCACTGGGACTCGATTCCCCACACTGACCTCCGCACTGGGACTCGATTCCCCTCACTGGCCTCCGCACTGGGACCCGATTCCCCTCACTGGCCTCTGCACTGGGACTCGATTCCCCTCAATGGCCTTCACACTCGGACACGATTCCCCTCACTGGCCTCCGCACTGGGACTCGATTCCCCTCACTGGCCTCTGCACTGGGACTCGATTCCCTCACTGGCCTCTGCACTGGGACTCGATTCCCCTCACTGACCTCTGCACTGGGACTCGATTCCCCTCACTGGCCTCCGCACTCGGACACAATTCCCCTCACTGGCCTCCGTACTGGGACTCGATTCCCCTCACTGGCCTCTGCACTGGGACTAGATTCCCCTCACTGGCCTCCGCACTGGGACTCAATTCCCCTCACTGGCTCTGCACTGGGACTCGATTCCCCTCACTGGCCACCGCACTGGGACTCGATTCCCCAAACTGACCTCCGCACTGGGACTCGATTCCGCTCACTGGCCTCGGCACTTGGACTCGATTCCCCACACTGGTCTCCGCACTGGGACTCGATTCCCCTCACTGGCCTCCGCACTTGGACTCGATTCCCCTCACTGGCCTCCGCACTGGGACTCGATTCCCCTCACTGGCCTCCGCACTGGGACTCGATTCCCCTCACTGGCCTCTGCACTGTGACTAGATTCCCCTCACTGGCCTCCGCACTGGGACTCGATTCCCCTCACTGACCTCCGCACTGGGACTCGATTCCCCTCACTGACCTCCGCACTGGGACTCGATTCCCCTCACTGGCCTCCGCACTTGGACTCGATTCCCCTCACTGGCCTCCGCACTGGGACTCGATTCCCCTCACTGGCCTCCGCACTGGGACTCGATTCCCCTCACTGACCTCTGCACTGGGACTCGATTCCCCTCACTGGCCTCCGCACTGGGACTCAATTCCCCTCACTGGCTCTGCACTGGGACTCGATTCCCCTCACTGGCCACCGCACTGGGACTCGATTCCCCAAACTGACCTCCGCACTGGGACTCGATTCCGCTCACTGGCCTCCGCACTTGGACTCGATTCCCCACACTGGTCTCCGCACTGGGACTCGATTCCCCTCACTGGCCTCCGCACTTGGACTCGATTCCCCTCACTGGCCTCCGCACTGGGACTCGATTCCCCTCACTGGCCTCCGCACTGGGACTCGATTCCCCTCACTGGCCTCTGCACTGTGACTCGATTCCCCTCACTGGCCTCCGCACTGGGACTCGATTCCCCTCACTGACCTCCGCACTGGGACTCGATTCCCCTCACTGACCTCCGCACTGGGACTCGATTCCCCTCACTGGCCTCCGCACTTGGACTCGATTCCCCTCACTGGCCTCCGCACTGGGACTCGATTCCCCTCATCGGCCTCCGCACTGGGACTCGATTCCCCTCACTGACCTCCGCACTGGGACTCGATTCCCCACACTGACCTCCGCACTTGGACTCGATTCCCCTCACTGGCCTCCGCACTGGGACTCGATTCCCCTCACTAGCCTCCGCACTGGGACTCGATTCCCCTCACTGGCCTCCGCACTGGGACCCGATTCCCTTCACTCGCCTCCGCACTGGGACTTGATTCCCCTCACTGGCCTCTGCACTGGAACTTGATTCCCCTCACTGGCCTCTGCACAGGGACTCAATTCCCCTCAATGGCCTTCACACTGGGACTCGATTCCCCTCACTGGCCTCCACACTGGGACTTGATTCCCCACACTGACGTCCACACTGGAACTTGATTCCCCTCACTGGCCTCTGCACCAGGACTCGATTCCCCTCACTGGCCTCTGCACTGGGACTCGATTCCCCTCACTGGCCTCTGCACTGGGACTCGATTCCCCTCACTGGCCTCTGCACTGGGACTCGATTCCCTCACTGGCCTCTGCACTGGGACTCGATTCCCCTCACTGACCTCTGCACTGGGACTCGATTCCACTCACTGGCCTCCGCACCCGGACACAATTCCCCTCACTGGCCTCCGTACTGGGACTCGATTGCCCTCACTGGCCTCTGCACTGGGACTCAATTCCCCTCACTGGCCTCTGCACTGGGACTCAATTCCCCTCAATGGCCTTCACACTGGGACTCGATTCCCCTCACTGGCCTCCACACTGGGACTTGATTCCCCACACTGACGTCCACACTGGAACTTGATTCCCCTCACTGGCCTCTGCACCAGGATTCGATTCCCCTCACTGGCCTCTGCACTGGAACTTGATTCCCCTCACTGGCTTCTGCACTGGGACTCGATTCCCCTCACTGGCCTCCGCACTGGGACTTGATTCCCCACACTGACCTCTGTACTTGGACTCGATTCCGCTCACTGGCCTCCGCACTGGGACTCAATTCCCCTCACTGACCTCTGCACTGGGACTCGATTCCCCTCAATGGCATCCGCACTGGGACCCAATTCCCCTCACTGGTCTCCGCACTGGGACTCGATTCCCCTCACTGGCCTCTGCACCAGGACTTGTTTCCCCTCACTGGCCTCCGCACTGGGACCCAATTCCCCTCACTGGCCTCTGCACTGGGACTCGATTCTCCTCAATGGCCTTCACACTGGGACACGATTCCCCTCACTGGCCTCTGCACTGGGACTCGATTCCCCTCAATGGCCTTCACACTGGGACTAGATTCCCCTAACTGACCTCCGCAGTGGGACTCAATTCCCCTCACTGGCCTCCGCACTGGGACTCGATTCCCCACACTGACCTCCGCACTGGGACTCGATTCCCCTCACTGGCCTCCGCACTGGGACTCGATTCCCCTCACTGGCCTCTGCACTGGGACTCGATTCCCCTCCCAGGCCTCTGCACTGGTACTCGATTCCCCTCACTGGCCTCTGCACTGGTACTCGATTCCCCTCACTGGCCTCCCCACTGGGACTCGATTCCCCTCACTGGCTTCTGCACTGGGACTCGATTCCCCTCACTGACCTCTGCACTGGGACTCGATTCCCCTCACAGGCCTCCGCACTCGGACACAATTCCCCTCACTGGCCTCCGTACTGGGACTCGATTCCCCTCACTGGCCTCTGCACTGGGACTCGATTCCCCTCACTGGCCTCTGCACTGGGACTCGATTCCCCTCACTGGCCTCCCCACTGGGACTCGATTCCCCTCACTGGCTTCTGCACTGGGACTCGATTCCCCTCACTGGCCTCCGCACTGGGACCCGATTCCCTTCACTGGCCTCCGAACTGGGACTCGATTCCCCTCACTGGCCTCCGCACTGGGACTCGATTCCCCTCACTGGCCTCCGTACTGGGACTCGATTCCCCTCACTGACCTCCGCACTGGGACTCGATTCCCCTCACTGACCTCCGCACTGGGACTCGATTCCCCTCACTGGCCTCCGCACTTGGACTCGATTCCCCTCACTGGCCTCCGCACTGGGACTCGATTCCCCTCACTGGCCTCTGCACTGGGACTCGATTCCCCTCACTGACCTCCGCACTGGGACTCGATTCCCCACACTGACCTCCGCACTTGGACTCGATTCCGCTCACTGGCCTCCGCACTGGGACTCGATTCCCCTCACTAGCCTCCGCACTGGGACTCAATTCCCCTCACTGGCCTCCGCACTGGGACTCGATTCCGCTCACTGGCCTCCGCACTGGGACTCGATTCCCCTCACTGGCTTCTGCACTGGGACTCAATTCCCCTCACTGGCCTCCGCACTGGGACCCGATTCCCTTCACTGGCCTCCGCACTGGGACTCGATTCCCCTCACTGGCCTCCGCACTGGGACTCGATTCCCCTCACTGGCCTCTGCACTGGGACTCGATTCCCCTCACTGGCCTCTGCACAGGGACTCGATTCCCCTCACTGACCTCTGCACTGGGACTCGATTCCCCTCACTGGCCTCCCCACTGGGACTCGATTCCCCTCACTGGCTTCTGCACTGGGACTCAATTCCCCTCACTGGCCTCCGCACTGGGACCCGATTCCCTTCACTGGCCTCCGCACTGGGACTCGATTCCCCTCACTGGCCTCCGCACTGGGACTCGATTCCCCTCACTGGCCTCTGCACTGGGACTCGATTCCCCTCACTGGCCTCTGCACAGGGACTCGATTCCCCTCACTGACCTCTGCACTGGGACTCGATTCCCCTCACTGGCCTCCGCACTCGGACACAATTCCCCTCACTGGCCTCCGTACTGGGACTCGATTCCCCTCACTGGCCTCTGCACTGGGACTCGATTCCCCTCACTGGCCTCCCCACTGGGACTCGATTCCCCTCACTGGCTTCTGCACTGGGACTCGATTCCCCTCACTGGCCTCCGCACTGGGACCCGATTCCCTTCACTGGCCTCCGAACTGGGACTCGATTCCCCTCACTGGCCTCCGTACTGGGACTCGATTGCCCTCACTGGCCTCTGCACTGGGACTCAATTCCCCTCACTGGCCTCTGCACTGGGACTCAATTCCCCTCAATGGCCTTCACACTGGGACTCGATTCCCCTCACTGGCCTCCACACTGGGACTTGATTCCCCACACTGACGTCCACACTGGAACTTGATTCCCCTCACTGGCCTCTGCACCAGGATTCGATTCCCCTCACTGGCCTCTGCACTGGAACTTGATTCCCCTCACTGGCTTCTGCACTGGGACTCGATTCCCCTCACTGGCCTCCGCACTGGGACTTGATTCCCCACACTGACCTCTGCACTTGGACTCGATTCCGCTCACTGGCCTCCGCACTGGGACTCAATTCCCCTCACTGACCTCTGCACTGGGACTCGATTCCCCTCAATGGCCTTCACACTGGGACTCGATTCCCCTAACTGACCTCCGCAGTGGGACTCAATTCCCCTCACTGGCCTCCGCACTGGGACTCGATTCCCCACACTGACCTCCGCACTGGGACTCGATTCCCCTCACTGGCCTCCGCACTGGGACTCGATTCCCCTCACTGGCCTCTGCACTGGGACTCGATTCCCCTCCCTGGCCTCTGCACTGGTACTCGATTCCCCTCACTGGCCTCTGCACTGGTACTCGATTCCCCTCACTGGCCTCCCCACTGGGACTCGATTCCCCTCACTGGCTTCTGCACTGGGACTCGATTCCCCTCACAGGCCTCCGCACTGGGACCCGATTCCCTTCACTGGCTTCTGCACTGGGACTCGATTCCCCTCACTGGCCTCTGCACTGGTACTCGATTCCCCTCACTGGCTTCTGCACTGGGACTCGATTCCCCTCACTGGCCTCCGCACTGGGACCCGATTCCCTTCACTGGCCTCCGAACTGGGACTCGATTCCCCTCACTGGCCTCCGCACTGGGACTCGATTCCCCTCACTGGCCTCTGCACTGGGACTCGATTCCCCTCACTGGCCTCTGCACTGGTACTCGATTCCCCTCACTGGCCTCCCCACTGGGACTCGATTCCCCTCACTGGCTTCTGCACTGGGACTCAATTCCCCTCACTGGCCTCCGCACTGGGACCCGATTCCCTTCACTGGCCTCCGCACTGGGACTCGATTCCCCTCACTGGCCTCCGCACTGGGACTCGATTCCCCTCACTGGCCTCTGCACTGGGACTCGATTCCCCTCACTGGCCTCTGCACAGGGACTCGATTCCCCTCACTGACCTCTGCACTGGGACTCGATTCCCCTCACTGGCCTCTGCACTGGGACTCGATTCCCTCACTGGCCTCTGCACTGGGACTCGATTCCCCTCACTGACCTCTGCACTGGGACTCGATTCCCCTCACTGGCCTCCGCACTCGGACACAATTCCCCTCACTGGCCTCCGTACTGGGACTCGATTCCCCTCACTGGCCTCTGCACTGGGACTCGATTCCCCTCACTGGCCTCCCCACTGGGACTCGATTCCCCTCACTGGCTTCTGCACTGGGACTCGATTCCCCTCACTGGCCTCCGCACTGGGACTCGATTCCCCTCACTGGCCTCCGCACTCGGACACAATTCCCCTCACTGGCCTCCGTACTGGGACTCGATTGCCCTCACTGGCCTCTGCACTGGGACTCAATTCCCCTCACTGGCCTCTGCACTGGGACTCAATTCCCCTCAATGGCCTTCACACTGGGACTCGATTCCCCTCACTGGCCTCCACACTGGGACTTGATTCCCCACACTGACGTCCACACTGGAACTTGATTCCCCTCACTGGCCTCTGCACCAGGATTCGATTCCCCTCACTGGCCTCTGCACTGGAACTTGATTCCCCTCACTGGCTTCTGCACTGGGACTCGATTCCCCTCACTGGCCTCCGCACTGGGACTTGATTCCCCACACTGACCTCTGCACTTGGACTCGATTCCGCTCACTGGCCTCCGCACTGGGACTCAATTCCCCTCACTGACCTCTGCACTGGGACTCGATTCCCCTCACTGACCTCTGCACTGGGACTCGATTCCCCTCAATGGCCTCTGCACTGGGACTCGATTCCCCTCACTGGCCTCTGCACCAGGACTTGTTTCCCCTCACTGGCCTCCGCACTGGGACCCAATTCCCCTCACTGGCCTCTGCACTGGGACTCGATTCTCCTCAATGGCCTTCACACTGGGACTCGATTCCCCTCACTGGCCTCTGCACTGGGACTCGATTCCCCTCAATGGCCTTCACACTGGGACTCGATTCCCCTAACTGACCTCCGCAGTGGGACTCAATTCCCCTCACTGGCCTCCGCACTGGGACTCGATTCCCAACACTGACCTCCGCACTGGGACTCGATTCCCCTCACTGGCCTCCGCACTGGGACTCGATTCCCCTCACTGGCCTCCGCACTTGGACTCGATTCCCCTCACTGGCCTCCGCACTGGGACTCGATTCCCCTCACTGGCCTCCGCACTGGGACTCGATTCCCCTCACTGACCTCCGCACTGGGACTCGATTCCCCACACTGACCTCCGCACTTGGACTCGATTCCGCTCACTGGCCTCCGCACTGGGACTCGATTCCCCTCACTAGCCTCCGCACTGGGACTCAATACCCCTCACTGGCCTCCGCACTGGGACTCGATTCCCCTCACTGGCCTCCGCACTGGGACCCGATTCCCTTCACTCGCCTCCGCACTGGGACTTGATTCCCCTCACTGGCCTCTGCACTGGAACTTGATTCCCCTCACTGGCCTCTGCACAGGGACTCAATTCCCCTCAATGGCCTTCACACTGGGACTCGATTCCCCTCACTGGCCTCCACACTGGGACTTGATTCCCCACACTGACGTCCACACTGGAACTTGATTCCCCTCACTGACCTCTGCACCAGGACTCGATTCCCCTCACTGGCCTCTGCACTGGGACTCGATTCCCCTCACTGGCCTCTGCACTGGGACTCGATTCCCCTCACTGGCCTCTGCACTGGGACTCGATTCCCTCACTGGCCTCTGCACTGGGACTCGATTCCCCTCACTGACCTCTGCACTGGGACTCGATTCCACTCACTGGCCTCCGCACCCGGACACAATTCCCCTCACTGGCCTCCGTACTGGGACTCGATTGCCCTCACTGGCCTCTGCACTGGGACTCAATTCCCCTCACTGGCCTCTGCACTGGGACTCAATTCCCCTCAATGGCCTTCACACTGGGACTCGATTCCCCTCACTGGCCTCCACACTGGGACTTGATTCCCCACACTGACGTCCACACTGGAACTTGATTCCCCTCACTGGCCTCTGCACCAGGATTCGATTCCCCTCACTGGCCTCTGCACTGGAACTTGATTCCCCTCACTGGCTTCTGCACTGGGACTCGATTCCCCTCACTGGCCTCCGCACTGGGACTTGATTCCCAACACTGACCTCTGCACTTGGACTCGATTCCGCTCACTGGCCTCCGCACTGGGACTCAATTCCCCTCACTGACCTCTGCACTGGGACTCGATTCCCCTCAATGGCATCCGCACTGGGACCCAATTCCCCTCACTGGTCTCCGCACTGGGACTCGATTCCCCTCACTGGCCTCTGCACCAGGACTTGTTTCCCCTCACTGGCCTCCGCACTGGGACCCAATTCCCCTCACTGGCCTCTGCACTGGGACTCGATTCTCCTCAATGGCCTTCACACTGGGACTCGATTCCCCTCACTGGCCTCTGCACTGGGACTCGATTCCCCTCAATGGCCTTCACACTGGGACTCGATTCCCCTAACTGACCTCCGCAGTGGGACTCAATTCCCCTCACTGGCCTCCGCACTGGGACTCGATTCCCAACACTGACCTCCGCACTGGGACTCGATTCCCCTCACTGGCCTCCGCACTGGGACTCGATTCCCCTCACTGGCCTCCGCACTTGGACTCGATTCCCCTCACTGGCCTCCGCACTGGGACTCGATTCCCCTCACTGGCCTCCGCACTGGGACTCGATTCCCCTCACTGACCTCCGCACTGGGACTCGATTCCCCACACTGACCTCCGCACTTGGACTCGATTCCGCTCACTGGCCTCCGCACTGGGACTCGATTCCCCTCACTAGCCTCCGCACTGGGACTCAATACCCCTCACTGGCCTCCGCACTGGGACTCGATTCCCCTCACTGGCCTCCGCACTGGGACCCGATTCCCTTCACTCGCCTCCGCACTGGGACTTGATTCCCCTCACTGGCCTCTGCACTGGAACTTGATTCCCCTCACTGGCCTCTGCACAGGGACTCAATTCCCCTCAATGGCCTTCACACTGGGACTCGATTCCCCTCACTGGCCTCCACACTGGGACTTGATTCCCCACACTGACGTCCACACTGGAACTTGATTCCCCTCACTGGCCTCTGCACCAGGACTAGATTCCCCTCACTGGCCTCTGCACTGGGACTCGATTCCCCTCACAGGCCTCTGCACTGGGACTCGATTCCCCTCACTGGCCTCTGCACTGGGACTCGATTCCCTCACTGGCCTCTGCACTGGGACTCGATTCCCCTCACTGACCTCTGCACTGGGACTCGATTCCACTCACTGGCCTCCGCACCCGGACACAATTCCCCTCACTGGCCTCCGTACTGGGACTCGATTGCCCTCACTGGCCTCTGCACTGGGACTCAATTCCCCTCACTGGCCTCTGCACTGGGACTCAATTCCCCTCAATGGCCTCTGCACTGGGACTCAATTCCCCTCAATGGCCTTCACACTGGGACTCGATTCCCCTCACTGGCCTCCACACTGGGACTTGATTCCCCACACTGACGTCCACACTGGAACTTGATTCCCCTCACTGGCCTCTGCACCAGGATTCGATTCCCCTCACTGGCCTCTGCACTGGAACTTGATTCCCCTCACTGGCTTCTGCACTGGGACTCGATTCCCCTCACTGGCCTCCGCACTGGGACTTGATTCCCCACACTGACCTCTGCACTTGGACTCGATTCCGCTCACTGGCCTCCGCACTGGGACTCAATTCCCCTCACTGACCTCTGCACTGGGACTCGATTCCCCTCACTGACCTCTGCACTGGGACTCGATTCCCCTCAATGGCCTCTGCACTGGGACTCGATTCCCCTCACTGGCCTCTGCACCAGGACTTGTTTCCCCTCACTGGCCTCCGCACTGGGACCCAATTCCCCTCACTGGCCTCTGCACTGGGACTCGATTCCCCTCACTGGCCTCTGCACTGGGACTCGATTCCCCTCACTGGCCTCTGCACTGGGACTCGATTCCCCTCAATGGCCATCACACTGGGACTCGATTCCCCTAACTGACCTCCGCAGTGGGACTCAATTCCCCTCACTGGCCTCCGCACTGGGACTCGATTCCCAACACTGACCTCCGCACTGGGACTCGATTCCCCTCACTGGCTTCTGCACTGGGACTCGATTCCCCTCACTGGCCTCCGCACTGGGACCCGATTACCTTCACTGGCCTCCGAACTGGGACTCGATTCCCCTCACTGGCCTCCGCACTGGGACTCGATTCCCCTCACTGGCCTCTGCACTGGGACTCGATTCCCCTCACTGGCCTCTGCACAGGGACTCGATTCCCCTCACTGGCCTCCCCACTGGGACTCGATTCCCCTCACTGGCTTCTGCACTGGGACTCGATTCCCCTCACTGGCCTCTGCACTGGTACTCGATTCCCCTCACTGGCCTCCCCACTGGGACTCGATTCCCCTCACTGGCTTCTGCACTGGGACTCGATTCCCCTCACTGGCCTCCGCACTGGGACCCGATTCCCTTCACTGGCCTCCGCACTGGGACTCGATTCCCCTCACTGGCCTCCGCACTGGGACTCGATTCCCCTCACTGGCCTCTGCATAGGGACTCGATTCCCCTCACTGGCCTCTGCACTGGGACTCGATTCCCCTCACTGGCCTCTGCACTGGGACTCGATTTCCTCACTGGCCTCTGCACTGGGACTCGATTCCCCTCACTGACCTCTGCACTGGGACTCGATTCCCCTCACTGGCCTCCGCACTCGGACACAATTCCCCTCACTGGCCTCCGTACTGGGACTCGATTCCCCTCACTGGCCTCTGCACTGGGACTCGATTCCCCTCACTGGCCTCCGCACTGGGACTCAATTCCCCTCACTGGCTCTGCACTGGGACTCGATTCCCCTCACTGGCCACCGCACTGGGACTCGATTCCCCAAACTGACCTCCGCACTGGGACTCGATTCCGCTCACTGGCCTCCGCACTGGGACTCGATTCCCCTCACTGGCCTCTGCACTGTGACTCGATTCCCCTCACTGGCCTCCGCACTGGGACTCGATTCTCCTCACTGACCTCCGCACTGGGACTCGATTCCCCTCACTGACCTCCGCACTGGGACTCGATTCCCCTCACTGGCCTCCGCACTTGGACTCGATTCCCCTCACTGGCCTCCGCACTGGGACTCGATTCCCCTCACTGGCCTCTGCACTGGGACTCGATTCCCCTCACTGACCTCCGCACTGGGACTCGATTCCCCACACTGACCTCCGCACTTGGACTCGATTCCCTTCACTCGCCTCCGCACTGGGACTTGATTCCCCTCACTGGCCTCTGCACTGGAACTTGATTCCCCTCACTGGCCTCTGCACTGGGACTCAATTCCCCTCAATGGCCTTCACACTGGGACTCGATTCCCCTCACTGGCCTCCACACTGGGACTTGATTCCCCACACTGACGTCCACACTGGATCTTGATTCCCCTCACTGGCCCCTGCACCAGGACTCGATTCCCCTCACTGGCCTCTGCACTGGGACTCAATTCCCCTCACTGGCCTCCACACTGGGACTTGATTCCCCACACTGACGTCCACACTGGATCTTGATTCCCCTCACTGGCCCCTGCACCAGGACTCGATTGCCCTCACTGGCCTCTGCACTGGGACTCAATTCCCCTCACTGGCCTCTGCACTGGGACTCAATTCCCCTCAATGGCCTTCACACTGGGACTCGATTCCCCTCACTGGCCTCCACACTGGGACTTGATTCCCCACACTGACGTCCACACTGGAACTTGATTCCCCTCACTGGCCTCTGCACCAGGATTCGATTCCCCTCACTGGCCTCTGCACTGGAACTTGATTCCCCTCACTGGCTTCTGCACTGGGACTCGATTCCCCTCAATGGCCTCCGCACTGGGACTCAATTCCCCTCACTGGTCTCCGCACTGGGACTCGATTCCCCTCACTGGCCTCTGCACCAGGACTTGTTTCCCCTCACTGGCCTCCGCACTGCGACCCAATTCCCCTCACTGGCCTCTGCACTGGGACTCGATTCTCCTCAATGGCCTTCACACTGGGACTCGATTCCCCTCACTGACCTCCGCACTGGGACTCGATTCCCCTCACTGGCTTCTGCACTGTAACTCGATTCCCCTCACTGGCTTCTGCACTGGAACTCGATTCCCCTCACTGGCCTCTGCTCTGGAACTTGGTTCTCCTCACTGGCCTCCGCACTGGGACTCGATTCCCCACACTGACCTCCGCACTGGGACTCGATTCCCCTCACTGGCCTCCGCACTGGGACTCGATTCCCCTCACTGGCCTCTGCACTGGGACTCGATTCCCCTCCCTGGCCTCTGCACTGGTACTCGATTCCCCTCACTGGCCTCTGCACTGGGACTCGATTCCCCTCACTGGCCTCCCCACTGGGACTCGATTCCCCTCACTGGCTTCTGCACTGGGACTCGATTCCCCTCACTGGCCTCCGCACTGGGACCCGTACTGGGACTCGATTGCCCTCACTGGCCTCTGCACTGGGACTCAATTCCCCTCACTGGCCTCTGCACTGGGACTCAATTCCCCTCAATGGCCTTCACACTGGGACTCGATTCCCCTCACTGGCCTCCACACTGGGACTTGATTCCCCACACTGACGTCCACACTGGAACTTGATTCCCCTCACTGGCCTCTGCACCAGGATTCGATTCCCCTCACTGGCCTCTGCACTGGAACTTGATTCCCCTCACTGGCTTCTGCACTGGGACTCGATTCCCCTCACTGGCCTCCGCACTGGGACTTGATTCCCAACACTGACCTCTGCACTTGGACTCGATTCCGCTCACTGACCTCCGCACTGGGACTCAATTCCCCTCACTGACCTCTGCACTGGGACTCGATTCCCCTCAATGGCATCCGCACTGGGACCCAATTCCCCTCACTGGTCTCCGCACTGGGACTCGATTCCCCTCACTGGCCTCTGCACCAGGACTTGTTTCCCCTCACTGGCCTCCGCACTGGGACCCAATTCCCCTCACTGGCCTCTGCACTGGGACTCGATTCTCCTCAATGGCCTTCACACTGGGACTCGATTCCCCTCACTGGCCTCTGCACTGGGACTCGATTCCCCTCAATGGCCTTCACACTGGGACTCGATTCCCCTAACTGACCTCCGCAGTGGGACTCAATTCCCCTCACTGGCCTCCGCACTGGGACTCGATTCCCAACACTGACCTCCGCACTGGGACTCGATTCCCCTCACTGGCCTCCGCACTGGGACTCGATTCCCCTCACTGGCCTCCGCACTTGGACTCGATTCCCCTCACTGGCCTCCGCACTGGGACTCGATTCCCCTCACTGGCCTCCGCACTGGGACTCGATTCCCCTCACTGACCTCCGCACTGGGACTCGATTCCCCACACTGACCTCCGCACTTGGACTCGATTCCGCTCACTGGCCTCCGCACTGGGACTCGATTCCCCTCACTAGCCTCCGCACTGGGACTCAATACCCCTCACTGGCCTCCGCACTGGGACTCGATTCCCCTCACTGGCCTCCGCACTGGGACCCGATTCCCTTCACTCGCCTCCGCACTGGGACTTGATTCCCCTCACTGGCCTCTGCACTGGAACTTGATTCCCCTCACTGGCCTCTGCACAGGGACTCAATTCCCCTCAATGGCCTTCACACTGGGACTCGATTCCCCTCACTGGCCTCCACACTGGGACTTGATTCCCCACACTGACGTCCACACTGGAACTTGATTCCCCTCACTGGCCTCTGCACCAGGACTCGATTCCCCTCACTGGCCTCTGCACTGGGACTCGATTCCCCTCACAGGCCTCTGCACTGGGACTCGATTCCCCTCACTGGCCTCTGCACTGGGACTCGATTCCCTCACTGGCCTCTGCACTGGGACTCGATTCCCCTCACTGACCTCTGCACTGGGACTCGATTCCACTCACTGGCCTCCGCACCCGGACACAATTCCCCTCACTGGCCTCCGTACTGGGACTCGATTGCCCTCACTGGCCTCTGCACTGGGACTCAATTCCCCTCACTGGCCTCTGCACTGGGACTCAATTCCCCTCAATGGCCTCTGCACTGGGACTCAATTCCCCTCAATGGCCTTCACACTGGGACTCGATTCCCCTCACTGGCCTCCACACTGGGACTTGATTCCCCACACTGACGTCCACACTGGAACTTGATTCCTCTCACTGGCCTCTGCACCAGGATTCGATTCCCCTCACTGGCCTCTGCACTGGAACTTGATTCCCCTCACTGGCCTCCGCACTGGGACTTGATTCCCCACACTGACCTCTGCACTTGGACTCGATTCCGCTCACTGGCCTCCGCACTGGGACTCAATTCCCCTCACTGACCTCTGCACTGGGACTCGATTCCCCTCACTGACCTCTGCACTGGGACTCGATTCCCCTCAATGGCCTCTGCACTGGGACTCGATTCCCCTCACTGGCCTCTGCACCAGGACTTGTTTCCCCTCACTGGCCTCCGCACTGGGACCCAATTCCCCTCACTGGCCTCTGCACTGGGACTCGATTCTCCTCAATGGCCTTCACACTGGGACTCGATTCCCCTCACTGGCCTCTGCACTGGGACTCGATTCCCCTCAATGGCCATCACACTGGGACTCGATTCCCCTAACTGACCTCCGCAGTGGGACTCAATTCCCCTCACTGGCCTCCGCACTGGGACTCGATTCCCAACACTGACCTCCGCACTGGGACTCGATTCCCCTCACTGGCCTCCGCACTGGGACTCGATTCCCCTCACTGGCCTCCGCACTCGGACACAATTCCCCTCACTGGCCTCCGTACTGGGACTCGATTGCCCTCACTGGCCTCTGCACTGGGACTCAATTCCCCTCACTGGCCTCTGCACTGGGACTCAATTCCCCTCAATGGCCTTCACACTGGGACTCGATTCCCCTCACTGGCCTCCACACTGGGACTTGATTCCCCACACTGACGTCCACACTGGAACTTGATTCCCCTCACTGGCCTCTGCACCAGGATTCGATTCCCCTCACTGGCCTCTGCACTGGAACTTGATTCCCCTCACTGGCTTCTGCACTGGGACTCGATTCCCCTCACTGGCCTCCGCACTGGGACTTGATTCCCCACACTGACCTCTGCACTTGGACTCGATTCCGCTCACTGGCCTCCGCACTGGGACTCAATTCCCCTCACTGACCTCTGCACTGGGACTCGATTCCCCTCACTGACCTCTGCACTGGAACTCGATTCCCCTCAATGGCCTCTGCACTGGGACTCGATTCCCCTCACTGGCCTCTGCACCAGGACTTGTTTCCCCTCACTGGCCTCCGCACTGGGACCCAATTCCCCTCACTGGCCTCTGCACTGGGACTCGATTCTCCTCAATGGCCTTCACACTGGGACTCGATTCCCCTCACTGGCCTCTGCACTGGGACTCGATTCCCCTCAATGGCCTTCACACTGGGACTCGATTCCCCTAACTGACCTCCGCAGTGGGACTCAATTCCCCTCACTGGCCTCCGCACTGGGACTCGATTCCCAACACTGACCTCCGCACTGGGACTCGATTCCCCTCACTGGCCTCCGCACTGGGACTCGATTCCCCTCACTGGCCTCCGCACTTGGACTCGATTCCCCTCACTGGCCTCCGCACTGGGACTCGATTCCCCTCACTGGCCTCCGCACTGGGACTCGATTCCCCTCACTGACCTCCGCACTGGGACTCGATTCCCCACACTGACCTCCGCACTTGGACTCGATTCCGCTCACTGGCCTCCGCACTGGGACTCGATTCCCCTCACTAGCCTCCGCACTGGGACTCAATACCCCTCACTGGCCTCCGCACTGGGACTCGATTCCCCTCACTGGCCTCCGCACTGGGACCCGATTCCCTTCACTCGCCTCCGCACTGGGACTTGATTCCCCTCACTGGCCTCTGCACTGGAACTTGATTCCCCTCACTGGCCTCTGCACAGGGACTCAATTCCCCTCAATGGCCTTCACACTGGGACTCGATTCCCCTCACTGGCCTCCACACTGGGACTTGATTCCCCACACTGACGTCCACACTGGAACTTGATTCCCCTCACTGACCTCTGCACCAGGACTCGATTCCCCTCACTGGCCTCTGCACTGGGACTCGATTCCCCTCACTGGCCTCTGCACTGGGACTCGATTCCCCTCACTGGCCTCTGCACTGGGACTCGATTCCCTCACTGGCCTCTGCACTGGGACTCGATTCCCCTCACTGACCTCTGCACTGGGACTCGATTCCACTCACTGGCCTCCGCACCCGGACACAATTCCCCTCACTGGCCTCCGTACTGGGACTCGATTGCCCTCACTGGCCTCTGCACTGGGACTCAATTCCCCTCACTGGCCTCTGCACTGGGACTCAATTCCCCTCAATGGCCTTCACACTGGGACTCGATTCCCCTCACTGGCCTCCACACTGGGACTTGATTCCCCACACTGACGTCCACACTGGAACTTGATTCCCCTCACTGGCCTCTGCACCAGGATTCGATTCCCCTCACTGGCCTCTGCACTGGAACTTGATTCCCCTCACTGGCTTCTGCACTGGGACTCGATTCCCCTCACTGGCCTCCGCACTGGGACTTGATTCCCAACACTGACCTCTGCACTTGGACTCGATTCCGCTCACTGGCCTCCGCACTGGGACTCAATTCCCCTCACTGACCTCTGCACTGGGACTCGATTCCCCTCAATGGCATCCGCACTGGGACCCAATTCCCCTCACTGGTCTCCGCACTGGGACTCGATTCCCCTCACTGGCCTCTGCACCAGGACTTGTTTCCCCTCACTGGCCTCCGCACTGGGACCCAATTCCCCTCACTGGCCTCTGCACTGGGACTCGATTCTCCTCAATGGCCTTCACACTGGGACTCGATTCCCCTCACTGGCCTCTGCACTGGGACTCGATTCCCCTCAATGGCCTTCACACTGGGACTCGATTCCCCTAACTGACCTCCGCAGTGGGACTCAATTCCCCTCACTGGCCTCCGCACTGGGACTCGATTCCCAACACTGACCTCCGCACTGGGACTCGATTCCCCTCACTGGCCTCCGCACTGGGACTCGATTCCCCTCACTGGCCTCCGCACTTGGACTCGATTCCCCTCACTGGCCTCCGCACTGGGACTCGATTCCCCTCACTGGCCTCCGCACTGGGACTCGATTCCCCTCACTGACCTCCGCACTGGGACTCGATTCCCCACACTGACCTCCGCACTTGGACTCGATTCCGCTCACTGGCCTCCGCACTGGGACTCGATTCCCCTCACTAGCCTCCGCACTGGGACTCAATACCCCTCACTGGCCTCCGCACTGGGACTCGATTCCCCTCACTGGCCTCCGCACTGGGACCCGATTCCCTTCACTCGCCTCCGCACTGGGACTTGATTCCCCTCACTGGCCTCTGCACTGGAACTTGATTCCCCTCACTGGCCTCTGCACAGGGACTCAATTCCCCTCAATGGCCTTCACACTGGGACTCGATTCCCCTCACTGGCCTCCACACTGGGACCTGATTCCCCACACTGACGTCCACACTGGAACTTGATTCCCCTCACTGGCCTCTGCACCAGGACTCGATTCCCCTCACTGGCCTCTGCACTGGGACTCGATTCCCCTCACAGGCCTCTGCACTGGGACTCGATTCCCCTCACTGGCCTCTGCACTGGGACTCGATTCCCTCACTGGCCTCTGCACTGGGACTCGATTCCCCTCACTGACCTCTGCACTGGGACTCGATTCCACTCACTGGCCTCCGCACCCGGACACAATTCCCCTCACTGGCCTCCGTACTGGGACTCGATTGCCCTCACTGGCCTCTGCACTGGGACTCAATTCCCCTCACTGGCTTCTGCACTGGGACTCAATTCCCCTCAATGGCCTCTGCACTGGGACTCAATTCCCCTCAATGGCCTTCACACTGGGACTCGATTCCCCTCACTGGCCTCCACACTGGGACTTGATTCCCCACACTGACGTCCACACTGGAACTTGATTCCCCTCACTGGCCTCTGCACCAGGATTCGATTCCCCTCACTGGCCTCTGCACTGGAACTTGATTCCCCTCACTGGCTTCTGCACTGGGACTCGATTCCCCTCACTGGCCTCCGCACTGGGACTTGATTCCCCACACTGACCTCTGCACTTGGACTCGATTCCGCTCACTGGCCTCCGCACTGGGACTCAATTCCCCTCACTGACCTCTGCACTGGGACTCGATTCCCCTCACTGACCTCTGCACTGGGACTCGATTCCCCTCAATGGCCTCTGCACTGGGACTCGATTCCCCTCACTGGCCTCTGCACCAGGACTTGTTTCCCCTCACTGGCCTCCGCACTGGGACCCAATTCCCCTCACTGGCCTCTGCACTGGGACTCGATTCCCCTCACTGGCCTCTGCACTTGGACTCGATTCCCCTCACTGGCCTCTGCACTGGGACTCGATTCCCCTCAATGGCCATCACACTGGGACTCGATTCCCCTAACTGACCTCCGCAGTGGGACTCAATTCCCCTCACTGGCCTCCGCACTGGGACTCGATTCCCAACACTGACCTCCGCACTGGGACTCGATTCCCCTCACTGGCTTCTGCACTGGGACTCGATTCCCCTCACTGGCCTCCGCACTGGGACCAGATTCCCTTCACTGGCCTCCGAACTGGGACTCGATTCCCCTCACTGGCCTCCGCACTGGGACTCGATTCCCCTCACTGGCCTCTGCACTGGGACTCGATTCCCCTCACTGGCCTCTGCACAGGGACTCGATTCCCCTCACTGGCCTCCCCACTGGGACTCGATTCCCCTCACTGGCTTCTGCACTGGGACTCGATTCCCCTCACTGGCCTCTGCACTGGTACTCGATTCCCCTCACTGGCCTCCCCACTGGGACTCGATTCCCCTCACTGGCTTCTGCACTGGGACTCGATTCCCCTCACTGGCCTCCGCACTGGGACCCGATTCCCTTCACTGGCCTCCGCACTGGGACTCGATTCCCCTCACTGGCCTCCGCACTGGGACTCGATTCCCCTCACTGGCCTCTGCATAGGGACTCGATTCCCCTCACTGGCCTCTGCACTGGGACTCGATTCCCCTCACTGGCCTCTGCACTGGGACTCGATTCCCTCACTGGCCTCTGCACTGGGACTCGATTCCCCTCACTGACCTCTGCACTGGGACTCGATTCCCCTCACTGGCCTCCGCACTCGGACACAATTCCCCTCACTGGCCTCCGTACTGGGACTCGATTCCCCTCACTGGCCTCTGCACTGGGACTCGATTCCCCTCACTGGCCTCCGCACTGGGACTCAATTCCCCTCACTGGCTCTGCACTGGGACTCGATTCCCCTCACTGGCCACCGCACTGGGACTCGATTCCCCAAACTGACCTCCGCACTGGGACTCGATTCCGCTCACTGGCCTCCGCACTGGGACTCGATTCCCCTCACTGGCCTCTGCACTGTGACTCGATTCCCCTCACTGGCCTCCGCACTGGGACTCGATTCTCCTCACTGACCTCCGCACTGGGACTCGATTCCCCTCACTGACCTCCGCACTGGGACTCGATTCCCCTCACTGGCCTCCGCACTTGGACTCGATTCCCCTCACTGGCCTCCGCAATGGGACTCGATTCCCCTCACTGGCCTCTGCACTGGGACTCGATTCCCCTCACTGACCTCCGCACTGGGACTCGATTCCCCACACTGACCTCCGCACTTGGACTCGATTCCCTTCACTCGCCTCCGCACTGGGACTTGATTCCCCTCACTGGCCTCTGCACTGGAACTTGATTCCCCTCACTGGCCTCTGCACTGGGACTCAATTCCCCTCAATGGCCTTCACACTGGGACTCGATTCCCCTCACTGGCCTCCACACTGGGACTTGATTCCCCACACTGACGTCCACACTGGATCTTGATTCCCCTCACTGGCCCCTGCACCAGGACTCGATTCCCCTCACTGGCCTCTGCACTGGGACTCAATTCCCCTCACTGGCCTCCACACTGGGACTTGATTCCCCACACTGACGTCCACACTGGATCTTGATTCCCCTCACTGGCCCCTGCACCAGGACTCGATTGCCCTCACTGGCCTCTGCACTGGGACTCAATTCCCCTCACTGGCCTCTGCACTGGGACTCAATTCCCCTCAATGGCCTTCACACTGGGACTCGATTCCCCTCACTGGCCTCCACACTGGGACTTGATTCCCCACACTGACGTCCACACTGGAACTTGATTCCCCTCACTGGCCTCTGCACCAGGATTCGATTCCCCTCACTGGCCTCTGCACTGGAACTTGATTCCCCTCACTGGCTTCTGCACTGGGACTCGATTCCCCTCAATGGCCTCCGCACTGGGACTCAATTCCCCTCACTGGTCTCCGCACTGGGACTCGATTCCCCTCACTGGCCTCTGCACCAGGACTTGTTTCCCCTCACTGGCCTCCGCACTGCGACCCAATTCCCCTCACTGGCCTCTGCACTGGGACTCGATTCTCCTCAATGGCCTTCACACTGGGACTCGATTCCCCTCACTGACCTCCGCACTGGGACTCGATTCCCCTCACTGGCTTCTGCACTGTAACTCGATTCCCCTCACTGGCTTCTGCACTGGAACTCGATTCCCCTCACTGGCCTCTGCTCTGGAACTTGGTTCTCCTCACTGGCCTCCGCACTGGGACTCGATTCCCCACACTGACCTCCGCACTGGGACTCGATTCCCCTCACTGGCCTCCGCACTGGGACTCGATTCCCCTCACTGGCCTCTGCACTGGGACTCGATTCCCCTCCCTGGCCTCTGCACTGGTACTCGATTCCCCTCACTGGCCTCTGCACTGGTACTCGATTCCCCTCACTGGCCTCCCCACTGGGACTCGATTCCCCTCACTGGCTTCTGCACTGGGACTCGATTCCCCTCACTGGCCTCCGCACTGGGACCCGTACTGGGACTCGATTGCCCTCACTGGCCTCTGCACTGGGACTCAATTCCCCTCACTGGCCTCTGCACTGGGACTCAATTCCCCTCAATGGCCTTCACACTGGGACTCGATTCCCCTCACTGGCCTCCACACTGGGACTTGATTCCCCACACTGACGTCCACACTGGAACTTGATTCCCCTCACTGGCCTCTGCACCAGGATTCGATTCCCCTCACTGGCCTCTGCACTGGAACTTGATTCCCCTCACTGGCTTCTGCACTGGGACTCGATTCCCCTCACTGGCCTCCGCACTGGGACTTGATTCCCAACACTGACCTCTGCACTTGGACTCGATTCCGCTCACTGGCCTCCGCACTGGGACTCAATTCCCCTCACTGACCTCTGCACTGGGACTCGATTCCCCTCAATGGCATCCGCACTGGGACCCAATTCCCCTCACTGGTCTCCGCACTGGGACTCGATTCCCCTCACTGGCCTCTGCACCAGGACTTGTTTCCCCTCACTGGCCTCCGCACTGGGACCCAATTCCCCTCACTGGCCTCTGCACTGGGACTCGATTCTCCTCAATGGCCTTCACACTGGGACTCGATTCCCCTCACTGGCCTCTGCACTGGGACTCGATTCCCCTCAATGGCCTTCACACTGGGACTCGATTCCCCTAACTGACCTCCGCAGTGGGACTCAATTCCCCTCACTGGCCTCCGCACTGGGACTCGATTCCCAACACTGACCTCCGCACTGGGACTCGATTCCCCTCACTGGCCTCCGCACTGGGACTCGATTCCCCTCACTGGCCTCCGCACTTGGACTCGATTCCCCTCACTGGCCTCCGCACTGGGACTCGATTCCCCTCACTGGCCTCCGCACTGGGACTCGATTCCCCTCACTGACCTCCGCACTGGGACTCGATTCCCCACACTGACCTCCGCACTTGGACTCGATTCCGCTCACTGGCCTCCGCACTGGGACTCGATTCCCCTCACTAGCCTCCGCACTGGGACTCAATACCCCTCACTGGCCTCCGCACTGGGACTCGATTCCCCTCACTGGCCTCCGCACTGGGACCCGATTCCCTTCACTCGCCTCCGCACTGGGACTTGATTCCCCTCACTGGCCTCTGCACTGGAACTTGATTCCCCTCACTGGCCTCTGCACAGGGACTCAATTCCCCTCAATGGCCTTCACACTGGGACTCGATTCCCCTCACTGGCCTCCACACTGGGACTTGATTCCCCACACTGACGTCCACACTGGAACTTGATTCCCCTCACTGGCCTCTGCACCAGGACTCGATTCCCCTCACTGGCCTCTGCACTGGGACTCGATTCCCCTCACAGGCCTCTGCACTGGGACTCGATTCCCCTCACTGGCCTCTGCACTGGGACTCGATTCCCTCACTGGCCTCTGCACTGGGACTCGATTCCCCTCACTGACCTCTGCACTGGGACTCGATTCCACTCACTGGCCTCCGCACCCGGACACAATTCCCCTCACTGGCCTCCGTACTGGGACTCGATTGCCCTCACTGGCCTCTGCACTGGGACTCAATTCCCCTCACTGGCCTCTGCACTGGGACTCAATTCCCCTCAATGGCCTCTGCACTGGGACTCAATTCCCCTCAATGGCCTTCACACTGGGACTCGATTCCCCTCACTGGCCTCCACACTGGGACTTGATTCCCCACACTGACGTCCACACTGGAACTTGATTCCCCTCACTGGCCTCTGCACCAGGATTCGATTCCCCTCACTGGCCTCTGCACTGGAACTTGATTCCCCTCACTGGCTTCTGCACTGGGACTCGATTCCCCTCACTGGCCTCCGCACTGGGACTTGATTCCCCACACTGACCTCTGCACTTGGACTCGATTCCGCTCACTGGCCTCCGCACTGGGACTCAATTCCCCTCACTGACCTCTGCACTGGGACTCGATTCCCCTCACTGACCTCTGCACTGGGACTCGATTCCCCTCAATGGCCTCTGCACTGGGACTCGATTCCCCTCACTGGCCTCTGCACCAGGACTTGTTTCCCCTCACTGGCCTCCGCACTGGGACCCAATTCCCCTCACTGGCCTCTGCACTGGGACTCGATTCTCCTCAATGGCCTTCACACTGGGACTCGATTCCCCTCACTGGCCTCTGCACTGGGACTCGATTCCCCTCAATGGCCATCACACTGGGACTCGATTCCCCTAACTGACCTCCGCAGTGGGACTCAATTCCCCTCACTGGCCTCCGCACTGGGACTCGATTCCCAACACTGACCTCCGCACTGGGACTCGATTCCCCTCACTGGCCTCCGCACTGGGACTCGATTCCCCTCACTGGCCTCCGCACCCGGACACAATTCCCCTCACTGGCCTCCGTACTGGGACTCGATTGCCCTCACTGGCCTCTGCACTGGGACTCAATTCCCCTCACTGGCCTCTGCACTGGGACTCAATTCCCCTCAATGGCCTCTGCACTGGGACTCAATTCCCCTCAATGGCCTTCACACTGGGACTCGATTCCCCTCACTGGCCTCCACACTGGGACTTGATTCCCCACACTGACGTCCACACTGGAACTTGATTCCCCTCACTGGCCTCTGCACCAGGATTCGATTCCCCTCACTGGCCTCTGCACTGGAACTTGATTCCCCTCACTGGCTTCTGCACTGGGACTCGATTCCCCTCACTGGCCTCCGCACTGGGACTTGATTCCCCACACTGACCTCTGCACTTGGACTCGATTCCGCTCACTGGCCTCCGCACTGGGACTCAATTCCCCTCACTGACCTCTGCACTGGGACTCGATTCCCCTCACTGACCTCTGCACTGGGACTCGATTCCCCTCAATGGCCTCTGCACTGGGACTCGATTCCCCTCACTGGCCTCTGCACCAGGACTTGTTTCCCCTCACTGGCCTCCGCACTGGGACCCAATTCCCCTCACTGGCCTCTGCACTGGGACTCGATTCTCCTCAATGGCCTTCACACTGGGACTCGATTCCCCTCACTGGCCTCTGCACTGGGACTCGATTCCCCTCACTGGCCTCTGCACTGGGACTCGATTCCCCTCACTGGCCTCTGCACTGGGACTCGATTCCCCTCAATGGCCATCACACTGGGACTCGATTCCCCTAACTGACCTCCGCAGTGGGACTCAATTCCCCTCACTGGCCTCCGCACTGGGACTCGATTCCCAACACTGACCTCCGCACTGGGACTCGATTCCCCTCACTGGCCTCCGCACTGGGACCCGATTCCCTTCACTGGCCTCCGAACTGGGACTCGATTCCCCTCACTGGCCTCCGCACTGGGACTCGATTCCCCTCACTGGCCTCTGCACTGGGACTCGATTCCCCTCATTGGCCTCTGCACAGGGACTCGATTCCCCTCACTGGCCTCCTCACTGGGACTCGATTCCCCTCACTGGCTTCTGCACTGGGACTCGATTCCCCTCACTGGCCTCTGCACTGGTACTCGATTCCCCTCACTGGCCTCCCCACTGGGACTCGATTCCCCTCACTGGCTTCTGCACTGGGACTCGATTCCCCTCACTGGCCTCCGCACTGGGACCCGATTCCCTTCACTGGCCTCCGCACTGGGACTCGATTCCCCTCACTGGCCTCCGCACTGGGACTCGATTCCCCTCACTGGCCTCTGCATAGGGACTCGATTCCCCTCACTGGCCTCTGCACTGGGACTCGATTCCCCTCACTGGCCTCTGCACTGGGACTCGATTCCCTCACTGGCCTCTGCACTGGGACTCGATTCCCCTCACTGACCTCTGCACTGGGACTCGATTCCCCTCACTGGCCTCCGCACTCGGACACAATTCCCCTCACTGGCCTCCGTACTGGGACTCGATTCCCCTCACTGGCCTCTGCACTGGGACTCGATTCCCCTCACTGGCCTCCGCACTGGGACTCAATTCCCCTCACTGGCTCTGCACTGGGACTCGATTCCCCTCACTGGCCACCGCACTGGGACTCGATTCCCCAAACTGACCTCCGCTCTGGGACTCGATTCCGCTCACTGGCCTCCGCACTGGGACTCGATTCCCCTCACTGGCCTCTGCACTGTGACTCGATTCCCCTCACTGGCCTCCGCACTGGGACTCGATTCTCCTCACTGACCTCCGCACTGGGACTCGATTCCCCTCACTGACCTCCGCACTGGGACTCGATTCCCCTCACTGGCCTCCGCACTTGGACTCGATTCCCCTCACTGGCCTCCGCACTGGGACTCGATTCCCCTCACTGGCCTCTGCACTGGGACTCGATTCCCCTCACTGACCTCCGCACTGGGACTCGATTCCCCACACTGACCTCCGCACTTGGACTCGATTCCCTTCACTCGCCTCCGCACTGGGACTTGATTCCCCTCACTGGCCTCTGCACTGGAACTTGATTCCCCTCACTGGCCTCTGCACTGGGACTCAATTCCCCTCAATGGCCTTCACACTGGGACTCGATTCCCCTCACTGGCCTCCACACTGGGACTTGATTCCCCACACTGACGTCCACACTGGATCTTGATTCCCCTCACTGGCCCCTGCACCAGGACTCGATTCCCCTCACTGGCCTCTGCACTGGGACTCAATTCCCCTCACTGGCCTCCACACTGGGACTTGATTCCCCACACTGACGTCCACACTGGATCTTGATTCCCCTCACTGGCCCCTGCACCAGGACTCGATTGCCCTCACTGGCCTCTGCACTGGGACTCAATTCCCCTCACTGGCCTCTGCACTGGGACTCAATTCCCCTCAATGGCCTTCACACTGGGACTCGATTCCCCTCACTGGCCTCCACACTGGGACTTGATTCCCCACACTGACGTCCACACTGGAACTTGATTCCCCTCACTGGCCTCTGCACCAGGATTCGATTCCCCTCACTGGCCTCTGCACTGGAACTTGATTCCCCTCACTGGCTTCTGCACTGGGACTCGATTCCCCTCAATGGCCTCCGCACTGGGACTCAATTCCCCTCACTGGTCTCCGCACTGGGACTCGATTCCCCTCACTGGCCTCTGCACCAGGACTTGTTTCCCCTCACTGGCCTCCGCACTGCGACCCAATTCCCCTCACTGGCCTCTGCACTGGGACTCGATTCTCCTCAATGGCCTTCACACTGGGACTCGATTCCCCTCACTGACCTCCGCACTGGGTCTCGATTCCCCTCACTGGCTTCTGCACTGTAACTCGATTCCCCTCACTGGCTTCTGCACTGGAACTCGATTCCCCTCACTGGCCTCTGCTCTGGAACTTGGTTCTCCTCACTGGCCTCCGC
Source organism: Chiloscyllium punctatum (assembly GCF_047496795.1). NCBI lineage: Eukaryota > Metazoa > Chordata > Chondrichthyes > Orectolobiformes > Hemiscylliidae > Chiloscyllium > Chiloscyllium punctatum. Next base: position 26,357,842 of record NC_092767.1, read on the forward strand.
ACTGGGACTCGATTCCCCACACTGACCTCCGCACTGGGACTCGATTCCCCTCACTGGCCTCCGCACTGGGACTCGATTCCCCTCACTGGCCTCTGCACTGGGACTCGATTCCCCTCCCTGGCCTCTGCACTGGTACTCGATTCCCCTCACTGGCCTCTGCACTGGTACTCGATTCCCCTCACTGGCCTCCCCACTGGGACTCGATTCCCCTCACTGGCTTCTGCACTGGGACTCGATTCCCCTCACTGGCCTCCGCACTGGGACCCGTACTGGGACTCGATTGCCCTCACTGGCCTCTGCACTGGGACTCAATTCCCCTCACTGGCCTCTGCACTGGGACTCAATTCCCCTCAATGGCCTTCACACTGGGACTCGATTCCCCTCACTGGCCTCCACACTGGGACTTGATTCCCCACACTGACGTCCACACTGGAACTTGATTCCCCTCACTGGCCTCTGCACCAGGATTCGATTCCCCTCACTGGCCTCTGCACTGGAACTTGATTCCCCTCACTGGCTTCTGCACTGGGACTCGATTCCCCTCACTGGCCTCCGCACTGGGACTTGATTCCCAACACTGACCTCTGCACTTGGACTCGATTCCGCTCACTGGCCTCCGCACTGGGACTCAATTCCCCTCACTGACCTCTGCACTGGGACTCGATTCCCCTCAATGGCATCCGCACTGGGACCCAATTCCCCTCACTGGTCTCCGCACTGGGACTCGATTCCCCTCACTGGCCTCTGCACCAGGACTTGTTTCCCCTCACTGGCCTCCGCACTGGGACCCAATTCCCCTCACTGGCCTCTGCACTGGGACTCGATTCTCCTCAATGGCCTTCACACTGGGACTCGATTCCCCTCACTGGCCTCTGCACTGGGACTCGATTCCCCTCAATGGCCTTCACACTGGGACTCGATTCCCCTAACTGACCTCCGCAGTGGGACTCAATTCCCCTCACTGGCCTCCGCACTGGGACTCGATTCCCAACACTGACCTCCGCACTGGGACTCGATTCCCCTCACTGGCCTCCGCACTGGGACTCGATTCCCCTCACTGGCCTCCGCACTTGGACTCGATTCCCCTCACTGGCCTCCGCACTGGGACTCGATTCCCCTCACTGGCCTCCGCACTGGGACTCGATTCCCCTCACTGACCTCCGCACTGGGACTCGATTCCCCACACTGACCTCCGCACTTGGACTCGATTCCGCTCACTGGCCTCCGCACTGGGACTCGATTCCCCTCACTAGCCTCCGCACTGGGACTCAATACCCCTCACTGGCCTCCGCACTGGGACTCGATTCCCCTCACTGGCCTCCGCACTGGGACCCGATTCCCTTCACTCGCCTCCGCACTGGGACTTGATTCCCCTCACTGGCCTCTGCACTGGAACTTGATTCCCCTCACTGGCCTCTGCACAGGGACTCAATTCCCCTCAATGGCCTTCACACTGGGACTCGATTCCCCTCACTGGCCTCCACACTGGGACTTGATTCCCCACACTGACGTCCACACTGGTACTTGATTCCCCTCACTGGCCTCTGCACCAGGACTCGATTCCCCTCACTGGCCTCTGCACTGGGACTCGATTCCCCTCACAGGCCTCTGCACTGGGACTCGATTCCCCTCACTGGCCTCTGCACTGGGACTCGATTCCCTCACTGGCCTCTGCACTGGGACTCGATTCCCCTCACTGACCTCTGCACTGGGACTCGATTCCACTCACTGGCCTCCGCACCCGGACACAATTCCCCTCACTGGCCTCCGTACTGGGACTCGATTGCCCTCACTGGCCTCTGCACTGGGACTCAATTCCCCTCACTGGCCTCTGCACTGGGACTCAATTCCCCTCAATGGCCTCTGCACTGGGACTCAATTCCCCTCAATGGCCTTCACACTGGGACTCGATTCCCCTCACTGGCCTCCACACTGGGACTTGATTCCCCACACTGACGTCCACACTGGAACTTGATTCCCCTCACTGGCCTCTGCACCAGGATTCGATTCCCCTCACTGGCCTCTGCACTGGAACTTGATTCCCCTCACTGGCTTCTGCACTGGGACTCGATTCCCCTCACTGGCCTCCGCACTGGGACTTGATTCCCCACACTGACCTCTGCACTTGGACTCGATTCCGCTCACTGGCCTCCGCACTGGGACTCAATTCCCCTCACTGACCTCTGCACTGGGACTCGATTCCCCTCACTGACCTCTGCACTGGGACTCGATTCCCCTCAATGGCCTCTGCACTGGGACTCGATTCCCCTCACTGGCCTCTGCACCAGGACTTGTTTCCCCTCACTGGCCTCCGCACTGGGACCCAATTCCCCTCACTGGCCTCTGCACTGGGACTCGATTCTCCTCAATGGCCTTCACACTGGGACTCGATTCCCCTCACTGGCCTCTGCACTGGGACTCGATTCCCCTCAATGGCCATCACACTGGGACTCGATTCCCCTAACTGACCTCCGCAGTGGGACTCAATTCCCCTCACTGGCCTCCGCACTGGGACTCGATTCCCAACACTGACCTCCGCACTGGGACTCGATTCCCCTCACTGGCCTCCGCACTGGGACTCGATTCCCCTCACTGGCCTCCGCACTTGGACTCGATTCCCCTCACTGGCCTCCGCACTGGGACTCGATTCCCCTCACTGGCCTCCGCACTGGGACTCGATTCCCCTCACTGACCTCCGCACTGGGACTCGATTCCCCACACTGACCTCCGCACTTGGACTCGATTCCGCTCACTGGCCTCCGCACTGGGACTCGATTCCCCTCACTAGCCTCCGCACTGGGACTCAATACCCCTCACTGGCCTCCGCACTGGGACTCGATTCCCCTCACTGGCCTCCGCACTGGGACCCGATTCCCTTCACTCGCCTCCGCACTGGGACTTGATTCCCCTCACTGGCCTCTGCACTGGAACTTGATTCCCCTCACTGGCCTCTGCACTGGGACTCAATTCCCCTCAATGGCCTTCACACTGGGACTCGATTCCCCTCACTGGCCTCCACACTGGGACTTGATTCCCCACACTGACGTCCACACTGGAACTTGATTCCCCTCACTGGCCTCTGCACCAGGACTCGATTCCCCTCACTGGCCTCTGCACTGGGACTCGATTCCCCTCACTAGCCTCCGCACTGGGACTCAATTCCCCTCACTGGCCTCCGCACTGGGACTCGATTCCGCTCACTGGCCTCCGCACTGGGACTCGATTCCCCTCACTGGCTTCTGCACTGGGACTCAATTCCCCTCACTGGCCTCCGCACTGGGACCCGATTCCCTTCACTGGCCTCCGCACTGGGACTCGATTCCCCTCACTGGCCTCCGCACTGGGACTCGATTCCCCTCACTGGCCTCTGCACTGGGACTCGATTCCTCTCACTGGCCTCTGCACAGGGACTCGATTCCCCTCACTGACCTCTGCACTGGGACTCGATTCCCCTCACTGGCCTCCCCACTGGGACTCGATTCCCCTCACTGGCTTCTGCACTGGGACTCAATTCCCCTCACTGGCCTCCGCACTGGGACCCGATTCCCTTCACTGGCCTCCGCACTGGGACTCGATTCCCCTCACTGGCCTCCGCACTGGGACTCGATTCCCCTCACTGGCCTCTGCACTGGGACTCGATTCCCCTCACTGGCCTCTGCACAGGGACTCCATTCCCCTCACTGACCTCTGCACTGGGACTCGATTCCCCTCACTGGCCTCCGCACTCGGACACAATTCCCCTCACTGGCCTCCGTACTGGGACTCGATTCCCCTCACTGGCCTCTGCACTGGGACTCGATTCCCCTCACTGGCCTCCCCACTGGGACTCGATTCCCCTCACTGGCTTCTGCACTGGGACTCGATTCCCCTCACTGGCCTCCGCACTGGGACCCGATTCCCTTCACTGGCCTCCGAACTGGGACTCGATTCCCCTCACTGGCCTCCGTACTGGGACTCGATTGCCCTCACTGGCCTCTGCACTGGGACTCAATTCCCCTCACTGGCCTCTGCACTGGGACTCAATTCCCCTCAATGGCCTTCACACTGGGACTCGATTCCCCTCACTGGCCTCCACACTGGGACTTGATTCCCCACACTGACGTCCACACTGGAACTTGATTCCCCTCACTGGCCTCTGCACCAGGATTCGATTCCCCTCACTGGCCTCTGCACTGGAACTTGATTCCCCTCACTGGCTTCTGCACTGGGACTCGATTCCCCTCACTGGCCTCCGCACTGGGACTTGATTCCCCACACTGACCTCTGCACTTGGACTCGATTCCGCTCACTGGCCTCCGCACTGGGACTCAATTCCCCTCACTGACCTCTGCACTGGGACTCGATTCCCCTCAATGGCCTTCACACTGGGACTCGATTCCCCTAACTGACCTCCGCAGTGGGACTCAATTCCCCTCACTGGCCTCCGCACTGGGACTCGATTCCCCACACTGACCTCCGCACTGGGACTCGATTCCCCTCACTGGCCTCCGCACTGGGACTCGATTCCCCTCACTGGCCTCTGCACTGGGACTCGATTCCCCTCCCTGGCCTCTGCACTGGTACTCGATTCCCCTCACTGGCCTCTGCACTGGTACTCGAATCCCCTCACTGGCCTCCCCACTGGGACTCGATTCCCCTCACTGGCTTCTGCACTGGGACTCGATTCCCCTCACAGGCCTCCGCACTGGGACCCGATTCCCTTCACTGGCTTCTGCACTGGGACTCGATTCCCCTCACTGGCCTCTGCACTGGTACTCGATTCCCCTCACTGGCTTCTGCACTGGGACTCGATTCCCCTCACTGGCCTCCGCACTGGGACCCGATTCCCTTCACTGGCCTCCGAACTGGGACTCGATTCCCCTCACTGGCCTCCGCACTGGGACTCGATTCCCCTCACTGGCCTCTGCACTGGGACTCGATTCCCCTCACTGGCCTCTGCACTGGTACTCGATTCCCCTCACTGGCCTCCCCACTGGGACTCGATTCCCCTCACTGGCTTCTGCACTGGGACTCAATTCCCCTCACTGGCCTCCGCACTGGGACCCGATTCCCTTCACTGGCCTCCGCACTGGGACTCGATTCCCCTCACTGGCCTCCGCACTGGGACTCGATTCCCCTCACTGGCCTCTGCACTGGGACTCGATTCCCCTCACTGGCCTCTGCACAGGGACTCGATTCCCCTCACTGACCTCTGCACTGGGACTCGATTCCCCTCACTGGCTTCTGCACTGGGACCCGATTCCCTTCACTGGCCTCCGCACTGGGACTCGATTCCCCTCACTGGCCTCTGCACTGGGACTCGATTCCCCTCACTGGCCTCTGCACTGGGACTCGATTCCCTCACTGGCCTCTGCACTGGGACTCGATTCCCCTCACTGACCTCTGCACTGGGACTCGATTCCCCTCACTGGCCTCCGCACTCGGACACAATTCCCCTCACTGACCTCTGCACTGGGACTCGATTCCCCAAACTGACCTCCGCACTGGGACTCGATTCCGCTCACTGGCCTCCGCACTGGGAATCGATTCCCCTCACTGGCCTCTGCACTGTGACTCGATTCCCCTCACTGGCCTCCGTACTGGGACTCGATTCCCCTCACTGGCCTCTGCACTGGGACTCGATTCCCCTCACTGACCTCCGCACTGGGACTCGATTCCCCACACTGACCTCCGCACTTGGATTCGATTCCGCTCACTGGCCTCCGCACTGTGACTCGATTCCCCTCACTAGCCTCCGCACTGGGACTCAATTCCCCTCACTGGCCTCCGCACTGGGACTCGATTCCGCTCACTGGCCTCCGCACTGGGACCCGATTCCCTTCACTCGCCTCCGCACTGGGACTTGATTCCCCTCACTGGCCTCTGCAATGGAACTTGATTCCCCTCACTGGCCTCTGCACTGGGACTCAATTCCCCTCAATGGCCTTCACACTGGGACTCGATTCCCCTCACTGGCCTCCACACTGGGACTTGATTCCCCACACTGACGTCCACACTGGAACTTGATTCCCCTCACTGGCCTCTGTACCAGGACTCGATTCCCCTCACTGGCCTCTGCACTGGGACTCGATTCCCCTCACTGGCCTCTGCACTGGGACTCGATTCCCCTCACTGGCCTCTGCACTGGGACTCGATTCCCTCACTGGCCTCTCCACTGGGACTCGATTCCCCTCACTGACCTCTGCACTGGGACTCGATTCCCCTCACTGGCCTCCGCACTCGGACACAATTCCCCTCACTGGCCTCCGTACTGGGACTCGATTGCCCTCACTGGCCTCTGCACTGGGACTCAATTCCCCTCACTGGCCTCTGCACTGGGACTCAATTCCCCTCAATGGCCTTCACACTGGGACTCGATTCCCCTCACTGGCCTCCACACTGGGACTTGATTCCCCACACTGACGTCCACACTGGAACTTGATTCCCCTCACTGGCCTCTGCACCAGGATTCGATTCCCCTCACTGGCCTCTGCACTGGAACTTGATTCCCCTCACTGGCTTCTGCACTGGGACTCGATTCCCCTCACTGGCCTCCGCACTGGGACTTGATTCCCCACACTGACCTCGGCACTTGGACTCGATTCCGCTCACTGGCCTCCGCACTGGGACTCAATTCCCCTCACTGACCTCTGCACTGGGACTCGATTCCCCTCACTGACCTCTGCACTGGGACTCGATTCCCCTCAATGGCCTCTGCACTGGGACTCGATTCCCCTCACTGGCCTCTGCACCAGGACTTGTTTCCCCTCACTGGCCTCCGCACTGGGACCCAATTCCCCTCACTGGCTTCTGCACTGGGACTCGATTCTCCTCAATGGCCTTCACACTGGGACTCGATTCCCCTCACTGGCCTCTGCACTGGGACTCGATTCCCCTCAATGGCCTTCACACTGGGACTCGATTCCCCTAACTGACCTCCGCAGTGGGACTCAATTCCCCTCACTGGCCTCCGCACTGGGACTCGATTCCCAACACTGACCTCCGCACTGGGACTCGATTCCCCTCACTGGCCTCCGCACTGGGACTCGATTCCCCTCACTGGCCTCTGCACTGGGACTCGATTCCCCTCACTGGCCTCTGCACTGGTACTCGATTCCCCTCACTGGCCTCCCCACTGGGACTCGATTCCCCTCACTGGCTTCTGCACTGGGACTCGATTCCCCTCACTGGCCTCTGCACTGGGTCTCGAATCCCCTCACTGGCCTCCCCACTGGGACTCGATTCCCCTCACTGGCTTCTGCACTGGGACTCGATTCCCCTCACTGGCCTCCGCACTGGGACCCGTTTCCCTTCACTGGCCTCCGCACTGGGACTCGATTCCCCTCACTGGCCTCCGCACTGGGACTCGATTGCCCTCACTGGCCTCTGCACTGGGACTCAATTCCCCTCACTGGCCTCTGCACTGGGACTCAATTCCCCTCAATGGCCTCCGCACTGGGACCCGATTCCCTTCACTCGCCTCCGCACTGGGACTTGATTCCCCTCACTGGCCTCTGCACTGGAACTTGATTCCCCTCACTGGCCTCTGCACTGGGACACAATTCCCCTCAATGGCCTTCACACTGGGACTCGATTCCCCTCACTGGCCTCCACACTGGGACTTGATTCCCCACACTGACGCCCACACTGGATCTTGATTCCCCTCACTGGCCCCTGCACCAGGACTCGATTCCCCTCACTGACCTCTGCACTGGGACTCGATTCCCCTCACTGGCCTCCGCACTCGGACACAATTCCCCTCACTGGCCTCCGTACTGGGACTCGATTGCCCTCACTGGCCTCTGCACTGGGACTCAATTCCCCTCACTGGCCTCTGCACTGGGACTCAATTCCCCTCAATGGCCTTCACACTGGGACTCGATTCCCCTCACTGGCCTCCACACTGGGACTTGATTCCCCACACTGACGTCCACACTGGAACTTGATTCCCCTCACTGGCCTCTGCACCAGGATTCGATTCCCCTCACTGGCCTCTGCACTGGAACTTGATTCCCCTCACTGGCGTCTGCACTGGGACTCGATTCCCCTCACTGGCCTCCGCACTGGGACTTGATTCCCCACACTGACCTCTGCACTTGGACTCGATTCCGCTCACTGGCCTCCGCACTGGGACTCAATTCCCCTCACTGACCTCTGCACTGGGACTCGATTCCCCCCAATGGCCTCCGCACTGGGACTCAATTCCCCTCACTGGTCTCCGCACTGGGACTCGATTCCCCTCACTGGCCTCTGCACCAGGACTTGTTTCCCCTCACTGGCCTCCGCACTGGGACCCAATTCCCCTCACTGGCCTCTGCACTGGGACTCGATTCTCCTCAATGGCCTTCACACTGGGACTCGATTCCCCTCACTGACCTCCGCACTGGGACTCGATTCCCCTCACTGGCTTCTGCACTGTAACTCGATTCCCCTCACTGGCTTCTGCACTGGAACTCGATTCCCCTCACTGGCCTCTGCTCTGGAACTTGGTTCTCCTCACTGGCCTCCGCACTGGGACTCGATTCCCCACACTGACCTCCGCACTGGGACTCGATTCCCCTCACTGGCCTCCGCACTGGGACTCGATTCCCCTCACTGGCCTCTGCACTGGGACTCGATTCCCCTCCCTGGCCTCTGCACTGGTACTCGATTCCCCTCACTGGCCTCTGCACTGGTACTCGATTCCCCTCACTGGCCTCCCCACTGGGACTCGATTCCCCTCACTGGCTTCTGCACTGGGACTCGATTCCCCTCACTGGCCTCCGCACTGGGACCCGATTCCCTTCACTGGCTTCTGCACTGGGACTCGATTCCCCTCACTGGCCTCTGCACTGGTACTCGATTCCCCTCACTGGCTTCTGCACTGGGACTCGATTCCCCTCACTGGCCTCCGCACTGGGACCCGATTCCCTTCACTGGCCTCCGAACTGGGACTCGATTCCCCTCACTGGCCTCCGCACTGGGACTCGATTCCCCTCACTGGCCTCTGCACTGGGACTCGATTCCCCTCACTGGCCTCTGCACAGGGACTCGATTCCCCTCACTGGCCTCCCCACTGGGACTCGATTCCCCTCACTGGCTTCTGCACTGGGACTCGATTCCCCTCACTGGCCTCTGCACTGGTACTCGATTCCCCTCACTGGCCTCCCCACTGGGACTCGATTGCCCTCACTGGCTTCTGCACTGGGACTCAATTCCCCTCACTGGCCTCCGCACTGGGACCCGATTCCCTTCACTGGCCTCCGCAATGGGACTCGATTCCCCTCACTGGCCTCCGCACTGGGACTCGATTTCCCTCACTGGCCTCTGCACTGGGACTCGATTCCCCTCACTGGCCTCTGCACAGGGACTGGATTCCCCTCACTGACCTCTGCACTGGGACTCGATTCCCCTCACTGGCCTCTGCACTGGGACTCGATTCCCTCACTGGCCTCCCCACTGGGACTCGATTCCCCTCACTGGCTTCTGCACTGGGACTCGATTCCCCTCACTGGCCTCCGCACTGGGACCCGATTCCCTTCACTGGCATCCGAACTGGGACTCGATTCCCCTCACTGGCCTCCGCACTGGGACTCGATTCCCCTCACTGGCCTCTGCACTGGGACTCGATTCCCCTCACTGGCCTCTGCACAGGGACTCGATTCCCCTCACTGGCCTCCCCACTGGGACTCGATTCCCCTCACTGGCTTCTGCACTGGGACTCGATTCCCCTCACTGGCCTCTGCACTGGTACTCGATTCCCCTCACTGGCCTCCCCACTGGGACTCGATTCCCCTCACTGGCTTCTGCACTGGGACTCGATTCCCCTCACTGGCCTCCGCACTGGGACCCGATTCCCTTCACTGGCCTCCGCACTGGGACTCGATTCCCCTCACTGGCCTCCGCACTGGGACTCGATTCCCCTCACTGGCCTCTGCACAGGGACTCGATTCCCCTCACTGGCCTCTGCACTGGGACTCGATTCCCCTCACTGGCCTCTGCACTGGGACTCGATTCCCTCACTGGCCTCTGCACTGGGACTCGATTCCCCTCACTGACCTCTGCACTGGGACTCGATTCCCCTCACTGGCCTCCGCACTCGGACACAATTCCCCTCACTGGCCTCCGTACTGGGACTCGATTCCCCTCACTGGCCTCTGCACTGGGACTCGATTCCCCTCACTGGCCTCCGCACTGGGACTCAATTCCCCTCACTGGCTCTGCACTGGGACTCGATTCCCCTCACTGGCCACCGCACTGGGACTCGATTCCCCAAACTGACCTCCGCACTGGGACTCGATTCCGCTCACTGGCCTCCGCACTGGGACTCGATTCCCCTCACTGACCTCTGCACTGTGACTCGATTCCCCTCACTGGCCTCCGCACTGGGACTCGATTCCCCTCACTGGCCTCCGTACTGGGACTCGATTCCCCTCACTGACCTCCGCACTGGGACTCGATTCCCCTCACTGGCCTCCGCACTTGGACTCGATTCCCCTCACTGGCCTCCGCACTGGGACTCGATTCCCCTCACTGGCCTCTGCACTGGGACTCGATTCCCCTCACTGACCTCCGCACTGGGACTCGATTCCCCACACTGACCTCCGCACTTGGACTCGATTCCGCTCACTGGCCTCCGCACTGGGACTCGATTCCCCTCACTAGCCTCCGCACTGGGACTCAATTCCCCTCACTGGCCTCCGCACTGGGACTCGATTCCGCTCACTGGCCTCCGCACTGGGACCCGATTCCCTTCACTCGCCTCCGCACTGGGACTTGATTCCCCTCACTGGCCTCTGCAATGGAACTTGATTCCCCTCACTGGCCTCTGCACTGGGACTCAATTCCCCTCAATGGCCTTCACACTGGGACTCGATTCCCCTCACTGGCCTCTACACTGGGACTTGATTCCCCACACTGACGTCCACACTGGAACTTGATTCCCCTCACTGGCCTCTGCACCAGGACTCGATTCCCCTCACTGGCCTCTGCACTGGGACTCGATTCCCCTCACTGGCCTCTGCACTGGGACTCGATTCCCCTCACTGGCCTCCGTACTGGGACTCGATTGCCCTCACTGGCCTCTGCACTGGGACTCAATTCCCCTCACTGGCCTCTGCACTGGGACTCAATTCCCCTCAATGGCCTTCACACTGGGACTCGATTCCCCTCACTGGCCTCCACACTGGGACTTGATTCCCCACACTGACGTCCACACTGGAACTTGATTCCCCTCACTGGCCTCTGCACCAGGATTCGATTCCCCTCACTGGCCTCTGCACTGGAACTTGATTCCCCTCACTGGCTTCTGCACTGGGACTCGATTCCCCTCACTGGCCTCCGCACTGGGACTTGATTCCCCACACTGACCTCTGCACTTGGACTCGATTCCGCTCACTGGCCTCCGCACTGGGACTCAATTCCCCTCACTGACCTCTGCACTGGGACTCGATTCCCCTCACTGACCTCTGCACTGGGACTCGATTCCCTCACTGGCCTCTGCACTGGGACTCGATTCCCCTCACTGACCTCTGCACTGGGACTCGATTCCCCTCACTGGCCTCCGCACTCGGACACAATTCCCCTCACTGGCCTCGGTACTGGGACTCGATTCCCCTCACTGGCCTCTGCACTGGGACTCGATTCCCCTCACTGGCCTCCCCACTGGGACTCGATTCCCCTCACTGGCTTCTGCACTGGGACTCGATTCCCCTCACTGGCCTCCGCACTGGGACCCGATTCCCTTCACTGGCCTCCGAACTGGGACTCGATTCCCCTCACTGGCCTCCGCACTGGGACTCGATTCCCCTCACTGGCCTCTGCACTGGGACTCGATTCCCCTCACTGGCCTCTGCACAGGGACTCGATTCCCCTCACTGGCCTCCCCACTGGGACTCGATTCCCCTCACTGGCTTCTGCACTGGGACTCGATTCCCCTCACTGGCCTCTGCACTGGTACTCGATTCCCCTCACTGGCCTCCGTACTGGGACTCGATTCCCCTCACTGGCTTCTGCACTGGGACTCGATTCCCCTCACTGGCCTCCGCACTGGGACTCGATTCCACTCACTGGCTCTGCACTGGGACTCGATTCCCCTCACTGGCCACCGCACTGGGACTCGATTCCCCAAACTGACCTCCGCACTGGGACTCGATTCCGCTCACTGGCCTCCGCACTGGGACTCGATTCCCCTCACTGGCCTCTGCACTGTGACTCGATTCCCCTCACTGGCCTCCGCACTGGGACTCGATTCTCCTCACTGACCTCCGCACTGGGACTCGATTCCCCTCACTGACCTCCGCACTGGGACTCGATTCCCCTCACTGGCCTCCGCACTTGGACTCGATTCCCCTCACTGGCCTCCGCACTGGGACTCGATTCCCCTCACTGGCCTCTGCACTGGGACTCGATTCCCCTCACTGACCTCCGCACTGGGACTCGATTCCCCACACTGACCTCCGCACTTGGACTCGATTCCCTTCACTCGCCTCCGCACTGGGACTTGATTCCCCTCACTGGCCTCTGCACTGGAAGTTGATTCCCCTCACTGGCCTCTGCACTGGGACTCAATTCCCCTCAATGGCCTTCACACTGGGACTCGATTCCCCTCACTGGCCTCCACACTGGGACTTGATTCCCCACACTGACGTTCACACTGGATCTTGATTCCCCTCACTGGCCCCTGCACCAGGACTCGATTCCCCTCACTGGCCTCTGCACTGGGACTCAATTCCCCTCACTGGCCTCCACACTGGGACTTGATTCCCCAAACTGACGTCCACACTGGATCTTGATTCCCCTCACTGGCCCCTGCACCAGGACTCGATTGCCCTCACTGGCCTCTGCACTGGGACTCAATTCCCCTCACTGGCCTCTGCACTGGGACTCAATTCCCCTCAATGGCCTTCACACTGGGACTCGATTCCCCTCACTGGCCTCCACACTGGGACTTGATTCCCCACACTGGCCTCCACACTGGGACTTGATTCCCCACACTGACGTTCACACTGGATCTTGATTCCCCTCACTGGCCCCTGCACCAGGACTCGATTCCCCTCACTGGCCTCTGCACTGGGACTCAATTCCCCTCACTGGCCTCCACACTGGGACTTGATTCCCCAAACTGACGTCCACACTGGATCTTGATTCCCCTCACTGGCCCCTGCACCAGGACTCGATTGCCCTCACTGGCCTCTGCACTGGGACTCAATTCCCCTCACTGGCCTCTGCACTGGGACTCAATTCCCCTCAATGGCCTTCACACTGGGACTCGATTCCCCTCACTGGCCTCCACACTGGGACTTGATTCCCCACACTGACGTCCACACTGGAACTTGATTCCCCTCACTGGCCTCTGCACCAGGATTCGATTCCCCTCACTGGCCTCTGCACTGGAACTTGATTCCCCTCACTGGCTTCTGCACTGGGACTCGATTCCCCTCAATGGCCTCCGCACTGGGACTCAATTCCCCTCACTGGTCTCCGCACTGGGACTCGATCCCCCTCACTGGCCTCTGCACCAGGACTTGTTTCCCCTCACTGGCCTCCGCACTGGGACCCAATTCCCCTCACTGGCCTCTGCACTGGGACTCGATTCTCCTCAATGGCCTTCACACTGGGACTCGATTCCCCTCACTGACCTCTGCACTGGGACTCGATTCCCCTCACTGGCTTCCGCACTGTAACTCGATTCCCCTCACTGGCTTCTGCACTGGAACTCGATTCCCCTCACTGGCCTCTGCTCTGGAACTTGGTTCTCCTCACTGGCCTTTGCACTGGGACTCGATTCCCTCACTGGCCTCTGCACTGGGACTCGATTCCCCTCACTGGCCTCTGCACAGGGACTCGATTCCCCTCACTGGCCTCCCCACTGGGACTCGATTCCCCTCACTGGCTTCTGCACTGGGACTCGATTCCCCTCACTGGCCTCTGCACTGGTACTCGATTCCCCTCACTGGCCTCCCCACTGGGACTCGATTGCCCTCACTGGCTTCTGCACTGGGACTCAATTCCCCTCACTGGCCTCCGCACTGGGACCCGATTCCCTTCACTGGCCTCCGCAATGGGACTCGATTCCCCTCACTGGCCTCCGCACTGGGACTCGATTTCCCTCACTGGCCTCTGCACTGGGACTCGATTCCCCTCACTGGCCTCTGCACAGGGACTGGATTCCCCTCACTGACCTCTGCACTGGGACTCGATTCCCCTCACTGGCCTCTGCACTGGGACTCGATTCCCTCACTGGCCTCTGCACTGGGACTCGATTCCCCTCACTGACCTCTGCACTGGGACTCGATTCCCCTCACTGGCCTCCGCACTCGGACACAATTCCCCTCACTGGCCTCCGTACTGGGACTCGATTCCCCTCACTGGCCTCTGCACTGGGACTCGATTCCCCTCACTGGCCTCCCCACTGGGACTCGATTCCCCTCACTGGCTTCTGCACTGGGACTCGATTCCCCTCACTGGCCTCCGCACTGGGACCCGATTCCCTTCACTGGCCTCCGAACTGGGACTCGATTCCCCTCACTGGCCTCCGCACTGGGACTCGATTCCCCTCACTGGCCTCTGCACTGGGACTCGATTCCCCTCACTGGCCTCTGCACAGGGACTCGATTCCCCTCACTGGCCTCCCCACTGGGACTCGATTCCCCTCACTGGCTTCTGCACTGGGACTCGATTCCCCTCACTGGCCTCTGCACTGGTACTCGATTCCCCTCACTGGCCTCCCCACTGGGACTCGATTCCCCTCACTGGCTTCTGCACTGGGACTCGATTCCCCTCACTGGCCTCCGCACTGGGACCCGATTCCCTTCACTGGCCTCCGCACTGGGACTCGATTCCCCTCACTGGCCTCCGCACTGGGACTCGATTCCCCTCACTGGCCTCTGCACAGGGACTCGATTCCCCTCACTGGCCTCTGCACTGGGACTCGATTCCCCTCACTGGCCTCTGCACTGGGACTCGATTCCCTCACTGGCCTCTGCACTGGGACTCGATTCCCCTCACTGACCTCTGCACTGGGACTCGATTCCCCTCACTGGCCTCCGCACTCGGACACAATTCCCCTCACTGGCCTCCGTACTGGGACTCGATTCCCCTCACTGGCCTCTGCACTGGGACTCGATTCCCCTCACTGGCCTCCGCACTGGGACTCAATTCCCCTCACTGGCTCTGCACTGGGACTCGATTCCCCTCACTGGCCACCGCACTGGGACTCGATTCCCCAAACTGACCTCCGCACTGGGACTCGATTCCGCTCACTGGCCTCCGCACTGGGACTCGATTCCCCTCACTGACCTCTGCACTGTGACTCGATTCCCCTCACTGGCCTCCGCACTGGGACTCGATTCCCCTCACTGGCCTCCGTACTGGGACTCGATTCCCCTCACTGGCCTCCGCACTGGGACTCGATTCCCCTCACTGGCCTCTGCACTGGGACTCGATTCCCCTCACTGACCTCCGCACTGGGACTCGATTCCCCACACTGACCTCCGCACTTGGACTCGATTCCGCTCACTGGCCTCCGCACTGGGACTCGATTCCCCTCACTAGCCTCCGCACTGGGACTCAATTCCCCTCACTGGCCTCCGCACTGGGACTCGATTCCGCTCACTGGCCTCCGCACTGGGACCCGATTCCCTTCACTCGCCTCCGCACTGGGACTTGATTCCCCTCACTGGCCTCTGCAATGGAACTTGATTCCCCTCACTGGCCTCTGCACTGGGACTCAATTCCCCTCAATGGCCTTCACACTGGGACTCGATTCCCCTCACTGGCCTCCACACTGGGACTTGATTCCCCACACTGACGTCCACACTGGAACTTGATTCCCCTCACTGGCCTCTGTACCAGGACTCGATTCCCCTCACTGGCCTCTGCACTGGGACTCGATTCCCCTCACTGGCCTCTGCACTGGGACTCGATTCCCCTCACTGGCCTCTGCACTGGGACTCGATTCCCTCACTGGCCTCTCCACTGGGACTCGATTCCCCTCACTGACCTCTGCACTGGGACTCGATTCCCCTCACTGGCCTCCGCACTCGGACACAATTCCCCTCACTGGCCTCCGTACTGGGACTCGATTGCCCTCACTGGCCTCTGCACTGGGACTCAATTCCCCTCACTGGCCTCTGCACTGGGACTCAATTCCCCTCAATGGCCTTCACACTGGGACTCGATTCCCCTCACTGGCCTCCACACTGGGACTTGATTCCCCACACTGACGTCCACACTGGAACTTGATTCCCCTCACTGGCCTCTGCACCAGGATTCGATTCCCCTCACTGGCCTCTGCACTGGAACTTGATTCCCCTCACTGGCTTCTGCACTGGGACTCGATTCCGCTCACTGGCCTCCGCACTGGGACTCAATTCCCCTCACTGACCTCTGCACTGGGACTCGATTCCCCTCACTGACCTCTGCACTGGGACTCGATTCCCCTCAATGGCCTCTGCACTGGGACTCGATTCCCCTCACTGGCCTCTGCACCAGGACTTGTTTCCCCTCACTGGCCTCCGCACTGGGACCCAATTCCCCTCACTGGCCTCTGCACTGGGACTCGATTCTCCTCAATGGCCTTCACACTGGGACTCGATTCCCCTCACTGGCCTCTGCACTGGGACTCGATTCCCCTCAATGGCCTTCACACTGGGACTCGATTCCCCTAACTGACCTCCGCAGTGGGACTCAATTCCCCTCACTGGCCTCCGCACTGGGACTCGATTCCCAACACTGACCTCCGCACTGGGACTCGATTCCCCTCACTGGCCTCCGCACTGGGACTCGATTCCCCTCACTGGCCTCTGCACTGGGACTCGATTCCCCTCACTGGCCTCTGCACTGGTACTCGATTCCCATCACTGGCCTCCCCACTGGGACTCGATTCCCCTCACTGGCTTCTGCACTGGGACTCGATTCCCCTCACTGGCCTCTGCACTGGGTCTCGAATCCCCTCACTGGCCTCCCCACTGGGACTCGATTCCCCTCACTGGCTTCTGCACTGGGACTCGATTCCCCTCACTGGCCTCCGCACTGGGACCCGATTCCCTTCACTGGCCTCCGCACTGGGACTCGATTCCCCTCACTGGCCTCCGCACTGGGACTCGATTGCCCTCACTGGCCTCTGCACTGGGACTCAATTCCCCTCACTGACCTCTGCACTGGGACTCAATTCCCCTCAATGGCCTCCGCACTGGGACCCGATTCCCTTCACTCGCCTCCGCACTGGGACTTGATTCCCCTCACTGGCCTCTGCACTGGAACTTGATTCCCCTCACTGGCCTCTGCACTGGGACTCAATTCCCCTCAATGGCCTTCACACTGGGACTCGATTCCCCTCACTGGCCTCCACACTGGGACTTGATTCCCCACACTGACGTCCACACTGGATCTTGATTCCCCTCACTGGCCCCTGCACCAGGACTCGATTCCCCTCACTGGCCTCTGCACTGGGACTCGATTCCCCTCACTGGCCTCTGCACTGGGACTCGATTCCCCTCACTGGCCTCTGCACTGGGACTCGATTCCCTCACTGGCCTCTGCACTGGGACTCGATTCCCCTCACTGACCTCTGCACTGGGACTCGATTCCCCTCACTGGCCTCCGCACTCGGACACAATTCCCCTCACTGGCCTCCGTACTGGGACTCGATTGCCCTCACTGGCCTCTGCACTGGGACTCAATTCCCCTCACTGGCCTCTGCACTGGGACTCAATTCCCCTCAATGGCCTTCACACTGGGACTCGATTCCCCTCACTGGCCTCTGCACCAGGATTCGATTCCCCTCACTGGCCTCTGCACTGGAACTTGATTCCCCTCACTGGCTTCTGCACTGGGACTCGATTCCCCTCACTGACCTCTGCACTGGGACTTGATTCCCCACACTGACCTCTGCACCAGGACTTGTTTCCCCTCACTGGCCTCCGCACTGGGACCCAATTCCCCTCACTGGCCTCTGCACTGGGACTCGATTCTCCTCAATGGCCTTCACACTGGGACTCGATTCCCCTCACTGACCTCCGCACTGGGACTCGATTCCCCTCACTGGCTTCTGCACTGTAACTCGATTCCCCTCACTGGCTTCTGCACTGGAACTCGATTCCCCTCACTGGCCTCTGCTCTGGAACTTGGTTCTCCTCACTGGCCTCCGCACTGGGACTCGATTCCCCACACTGACCTCCGCACTGGGACTCGATTCCCCTCACTGGCCTCCGCACTGGGACTCGATTCCCCTCACTGGCCTCTGCACTGGGACTCGATTCCCCTCCCTGGCCTCTGCACTGGTACTCGATTCCCCTCACTGGCCTCTGCACTGGTACTCGATTCCCCTCACTGGCCTCCCCACTGGGACTCGATTCCCCTCACTGGCTTCTGCACTGGGACTCGATTCCCCTCACTGGCCTCCGCACTGGGACCCGATTCCCTTCACTGGCTTCTGCACTGGGACTCGATTCCCCTCACTGGCCTCTGCACTGGGACTCGATTCCCCTCACTGGCCTCTGCACTGGGACTCGATTCCCCTCACTGGCCTCTGCACTGGGACTCGATTCCCCTCACTGGCCTCTGCACAGGGACTCGATTCCCCTCACTGGCCTCTGCACTGGGACTCGATTCCCCTCACTGGCCTCTGCACTGGGACTCGATTCCCTCACTGGCCTCTGCACTGGGACTCGATTCCCCTCACTGACCTCTGCACTGGGACTCGATTCCCCTCACTGGCCTCCGCACTCGGACACAATTCCCCTCACTGGCCTCCGTACTGGGACTCGATTCCCCTCACTGGCCTCTGCACTGGGACTCGATTCCCCTCACTGGCCTCCGCACTGGGACTCAATTCCCCTCACTGGCTCTGCACTGGGACTCGATTCCCCTCACTGGCCACCGCACTGGGACTCGATTCCCCAAACTGACCTCCGCACTGGGACTCGATTCCGCTCACTGGCCTCCGCACTGGGACTCGATTCCCCTCACTGACCTCTGCACTGTGACTCGATTCCCCTCACTGGCCTCCGCACTGGGACTCGATTCCCCTCACTGGCCTCCGTACTGGGACTCGATTCCCCTCACTGACCTCCGCACTGGGACTCGATTCCCCTCACTGGCCTCCGCACTTGGACTCGATTCCCCTCACTGGCCTCCGCACTGGGACTCGATTCCCCTCACTGGCCTCTGCACTGGGACTCGATTCCCCTCACTGACCTCCGCACTGGGACTCGATTCCCCACACTGACCTCCGCACTTGGACTCGATTCCGCTCACTGGCCTCCGCACTGGGACTCGATTCCCCTCACTAGCCTCCGCACTGGGACTCAATTCCCCTCACTGGCCTCCGCACTGGGACTCGATTCCGCTCACTGGCCTCCGCACTGGGACCTGATTCCCTTCACTCGCCTCCGCACTGGGACTTGATTCCCCTCACTGGCCTCTGCAATGGAACTTGATTCCCCTCACTGGCCTCTGCACTGGGACTCAATTCCCCTCAATGGCCTTCACACTGGGACTCGATTCCCCTCACTGGCCTCCACACTGGGACTTGATTCCCCACACTGACGTCCACACTGGAACTTGATTCCCCTCACTGGCCTCTGTACCAGGACTCGATTCCCCTCACTGGCCTCTGCACTGGGACTCGATTCCCCTCACTGGCCTCTGCACTGGGACTCGATTCCCCTCACTGGCCTCTGCACTGGGACTCGATTCCCTCACTGGCCTCTCCACTGGGACTCGATTCCCCTCACTGACCTCTGCACTGGGACTCGATTCCCCTCACTGGCCTCCGCACTCGGACACAATTCCCCTCACTGGCCTCCGTACTGGGACTCGATTGCCCTCACTGGCCTCTGCACTGGGACTCAATTCCCCTCACTGGCCTCTGCACTGGGACTCAATTCCCCTCAATGGCCTTCACACTGGGACTCGATTCCCCTCACTGGCCTCCACACTGGGACTTGATTCCCCACACTGACGTCCACACTGGAACTTGATTCCCCTCACTGGCCTCTGCACCAGGATTCGATTCCCCTCACTGGCCTCTGCACTGGAACTTGATTCCCCTCACTGGCTTCTGCACTGGGACTCGATTCCGCTCACTGGCCTCCGCACTGGGACTCAATTCCCCTCACTGACCTCTGCACTGGGACTCGATTCCCCTCACTGACCTCTGCACTGGGACTCGATTCCCCTCAATGGCCTCTGCACTGGGACTCGATTCCCCTCACTGGCCTCTGCACCAGGACTTGTTTCCCCTCACTGGCCTCCGCACTGGGACCCAATTCCCCTCACTGGCCTCTGCACTGGGACTCGATTCTCCTCAATGGCCTTCACACTGGGACTCGATTCCCCTCACTGGCCTCTGCACTGGGACTCGATTCCCCTCAATGGCCTTCACACTGGGACTCGATTCCCCTAACTGACCTCCGCAGTGGGACTCAATTCCCCTCACTGGCCTCCGCACTGGGACTCGATTCCCAACACTGACCTCCGCACTGGGACTCGATTCCCCTCACTGGCCTCCGCACTGGGACTCGATTCCCCTCACTGGCCTCTGCACTGGGACTCGATTCCCCTCACTGGCCTCTGCACTGGTACTCGATTCCCCTCACTGGCCTCCCCACTGGGACTCGATTCCCCTCACTGGCTTCTGCACTGGGACTCGATTCCCCTCACTGGCCTCTGCACTGGGTCTCGAATCCCCTCACTGGCCTCCCCACTGGGACTCGATTCCCCTCACTGGCTTCTGCACTGGGACTCGATTCCCCTCACTGGCCTCCGCACTGGGACCCGATTCCCTTCACTGGCCTCCGCACTGGGACTCGATTCCCCTCACTGGCCTCCGCACTGGGACTCGATTGCCCTCACTGGCCTCTGCACTGGGACTCAATTCCCCTCACTGACCTCTGCACTGGGACTCAATTCCCCTCAATGGCCTCCGCACTGGGACCCGATTCCCTTCACTCGCCTCCGCACTGGGACTTGATTCCCCTCACTGGCCTCTGCACTGGAACTTGATTCCCCTCACTGGCCTCTGCACTGGGACTCAATTCCCCTCAATGGCCTTCACACTGGGACTCGATTCCCCTCACTGGCCTCCACACTGGGACTTGATTCCCCACACTGACGTCCACACTGGATCTTGATTCCCCTCACTGGCCCCTGCACCAGGACTCGATTCCCCTCACTGGCCTCTGCACTGGGACTCGATTCCCCTCACTGGCCTCTGCACTGGGACTCGATTCCCCTCACTGGCCTCTGCACTGGGACTCGATTCCCTCACTGGCCTCTGCACTGGGACTCGATTCCCCTCACTGACCTCTGCACTGGGACTCGATTCCCCTCACTGGCCTCCGCACTCGGACACAATTCCCCTCACTGGCCTCCGTACTGGGACTCGATTGCCCTCACTGGCCTCTGCACTGGGACTCAATTCCCCTCACTGGCCTCTGCACTGGGACTCAATTCCCCTCAATGGCCTTCACACTGGGACTCGATTCCCCTCACTGGCCTCTGCACCAGGATTCGATTCCCCTCACTGGCCTCTGCACTGGAACTTGATTCCCCTCACTGGCTTCTGCACTGGGACTCGATTCCCCTCACTGACCTCTGCACTGGGACTTGATTCCCCACACTGACCTCTGCACCAGGACTTGTTTCCCCTCACTGGCCTCCGCACTGGGACCCAATTCCCCTCACTGGCCTCTGCACTGGGACTCGATTCTCCTCAATGGCCTTCACACTGGGACTCGATTCCCCTCACTGACCTCCGCACTGGGACTCGATTCCCCTCACTGGCTTCTGCACTGTAACTCGATTCCCCTCACTGGCTTCTGCACTGGAACTCGATTCCCCTCACTGGCCTCTGCTCTGGAACTTGGTTCTCCTCACTGGCCTCCGCACTGGGACTCGATTCCCCACACTGACCTCCGCACTGGGACTCGATTCCCCTCACTGGCCTCCGCACTGGGACTCGATTCCCCTCACTGGCCTCTGCACTGGGACTCGATTCCCCTCCCTGGCCTCTGCACTGGTACTCGATTCCCCTCACTGGCCTCTGCACTGGTACTCGATTCCCCTCACTGGCCTCCCCACTGGGACTCGATTCCCCTCACTGGCTTCTGCACTGGGACTCGATTCCCCTCACTGGCCTCCGCACTGGGACCCGATTCCCTTCACTGGCTTCTGCACTGGGACTCGATTCCCCTCACTGGCCTCTGCACTGGTACTCGATTCCCCTCACTGGCTTCTGCACTGGGACTCGATTCCCCTCACTTGCCTCCGCACTGGGACCCGATTCCCTTCACTGGCCTCCGAACTGGGACTCGATTCCCCTCACTGGCCTCCGCACTGGGACTCGATTCCCCTCACTGGCCTCTGCACTGGGACTCGATTCCCCTCACTGGCCTCTGCACAGGGACTCGATTCCCCTCACTGGCCTCCCCACTGGGACTCGATTCCCCTCACTGGCTTCTGCACTGGGACTCGATTCCCCTCACTGGCCTCTGCACTGGTACTCGATTCCCCTCACTGGCCTCCCCACTGGGACTCGATTGCCCTCACTGGCTTCTGCACTGGGACTCAATTCCCCTCACTGGCCTCCGCACTGGGACCCGATTCCCTTCACTGGCCTCCGCAATGGGACTCGATTCCCCTCACTGGCCTCCGCACTGGGACTCGATTTCCCTCACTGGCCTCTGCACTGGGACTCGATTCCCCTCACTGGCCTCTGCACAGGGACTGGATTCCCCTCACTGACCTCTGCACTGGGACTCGATTCCCCTCACTGGCCTCTGCACTGGGACTCGATTCCCTCACTGGCCTCCCCACTGGGACTCGATTCCCCTCACTGGCTTCTGCACTGGGACTCGATTCCCCTCACTGGCCTCCGCACTGGGACCCGATTCCCTTCACTGGCCTCCGAACTGGGACTCGATTCCCCTCACTGGCCTCTGCACTGGGACTCGATTCCCCTCACTGGCCTCCGCACTGGGACTCAATTCCCCTCACTGGCTCTGCACTGGGACTCGATTCCCCTCAATGGCCTTCACACTGGGACTCGATTCCCCTCACTGGCCTCCACACTGGGACTTGATTCCCCACACTGACGTCCACACTGGAACTTGATTCCCCTCAGTGGCCTCTGCACCAGGATTCGATTCCCCTCACTGGCCTCTGCACTGGAACTTGATTCCCCTCACTGGCTTCTGCACTGGGACTCGATTCCCCTCACTGGCCTCTGCACTGGGACTCAATTCCCCTCAATGGCCTTCACACTGGGACTCGATTCCCCTCACTGGCCTCCACACTGGGACTCGATTCCCCTCACTGGCTTCTGCACTGTAACTCGATTCCCCTCACTGGCTTCTGCACTGGAACTCGATTCCCCTCACTGGCCTCTGCTCTGGAACTTGGTTCTCCTCACTGGCCTCCGCACTGGGACTCGATTCCCCACACTGACCTCCGCACTGGGACTCGATTCCCCTCACTGGCCTCCGCACTGGGACTCGATTCCCCTCACTGGCCTCTGCACTGGGACTCGATTCCCCTCCCTGGCCTCTGCACTGGTACTCGATTCCCCTCACTGGCCTCTGCACTGGTACTCGATTCCCCTCACTGGCCTCCCCACTGGGACTCGATTCCCCTCACTGGCTTCTGCACTGGGACTCGATTCCCCTCACTGGCCTCCGCACTGGGACCCGATTCCCTTCACTGGCCTCCGAACTGGGACTCGATTCCCCTCACTGGCCTCCGCACTGGGACTCGATTCCCCTCACTGGCCTCTGCACTGGGACTCGATTCCCCTCACTGGCCTCTGCACAGGGACTCGATTCCCCTCACTGGCCTCCCCACTGGGACTCGATTCCCCTCACTGGCTTCTGCACTGGGACTCGATTCCCCTCACTGGCCTCTGCACAGGGACTCGATTCCCCTCACTGGCCTCCCCACTGGGACTCGATTCCCCTCACTGGCTTCTGCACTGGGACTCGATTCCCCTCACTGGCCTCTGCACTGGTACTCGATTCCCCTCACTGGCCTCCCCACTGGGACTCGATTCCCCTCACTGGCTTCTGCACTGGGACTCGATTCCCCTCACTGGCCTCCGCACTGGGACCCGATTCCCTTCACTGGCCTCCGCACTGGGACTCGATTCCCCTCACTGGCCTCCGCACTGGGACTCGATTTCCCTCACTGGCCTCTGCACTGGGACTCGATTCCCCTCACTGGCCTCTGCACAGGGACTGGATTCCCCTCACTGACCTCTGCACTGGGACTCGATTCCCCTCACTGGCCTCTGCACTGGGACTCGATTCCCTCACTGGCCTCTGCACTGGGACTCGATTCCCCTCACTGACCTCTGCACTGGGACTCGATTCCCCTCACTGGCCTCCGCACTCGGACACAATTCCCCTCACTGGCCTCCGTACTGGGACTCGATTCCCCTCACTGGCCTCTGCACTGGGACTCGATTCCCCTCACTGGCCTCCCCACTGGGACTCGATTCCCCTCACTGGCTTCTGCACTGGGACTCGATTCCCCTCACTGGCCTCCGCACTGGGACCCGATTCCCTTCACTGGCCTCCGAACTGGGACTCGATTCCCCTCACTGGCCTCCGCACTGGGACTCGATTCCCCTCACTGGCCTCTGCACTGGGACTCGATTCCCCTCACTGGCCTCTGCACAGGGACTCGATTCCCCTCACTGGCCTCACCACTGGGACTCGATTCCCCTCACTGGCTTCTGCACTGGGACTCGATTCCCCTCACTGGCCTCTGCACTGGTACTCGATTCCCCTCACTGGCCTCCCCACTGGGACTCGATTCCCCTCACTGGCTTCTGCACTGGGACTCGATTCCCCTCACTGGCCTCCGCACTGGGACCCGATTCCCTTCACTGGCCTCCGCACTGGGACTCGATTCCCCTCACTGGCCTCCGCACTGGGACTCGATTCCCCTCACTGGCCTCTGCACAGGGACTCGATTCCCCTCACTGGCCTCTGCACTGGGACTCGATTCCCCTCACTGGCCTCTGCACTGGGACTCGATTCCCTCACTGGCCTCTGCACTGGGACTCGATTCCCCTCACTGACCTCTGCACTGGGACTCGATTCCCCTCACTGGCCTCCGCACTGGGACTCGATTCCCCAAACTGACCTCCGCACTGGGACTCGATTCCGCTCACTGGCCTCCGCACTGGGACTCGATTCCCCTCACTGACCTCTGCACTGTGACTCGATTCCCCTCACTGGCCTCCGCACTGGGACTCGATTCCCCTCACTGGCCTCCGTACTGGGACTCGATTCCCCTCACTGACCTCCGCACTGGGACTCGATTCCCCTCACTGGCCTCCGCACTTGGACTCGATTCCCCTCACTGGCCTCCGCACTGGGACTCGATTCCCCTCACTGGCCTCTGCACTGGGACTCGATTCCCCTCACTGACCTCCGCACTGGGACTCGATTCCCCACACTGACCTCCGCACTTGGACTCGATTCCGCTCACTGGCCTCCGCACTGGGACTCGATTCCCCTCACTAGCCTCCGCACTGGGACTCAATTCCCCTCACTGGCCTCCGCACTGGGACTCGATTCCGCTCACTGGCCTCCGCACTGGGACCCGATTCCCTTCACTCGCCTCCGCACTGGGACTTGATTCCCCTCACTGGCCTCTGCAATGGAACTTGATTCCCCTCACTGGCCTCTGCACTGGGACTCAATTCCCCTCAATGGCCTTCACACTGGGACTCGATTCCCCTCACAGGCCTCCACACTGGGACTTGATTCCCCACACTGACGTCCACACTGGATCTTGATACCCCTCACTGGCCCCTGCACCAGGACTCGATTCCCCTCACTGGCCTCTGCACTGGGACTCGATTCCCCTCACTGGCCTCTGCACTGGGACTCGATTCCCCTCACTGGCCTCTGCACTGGGACTCGATTCCCTCACTGGCCTCTGCACTGGGACTCGATTCCCCTCACTGACCTCTGCACTGGGACTCGATTCCCCTCACTGGCCTCCGCACTCGGACACAATTCCCCTCACTGGCCTCCGTACTGGGACTCGATTGCCCTCACTGGCCTCTGCACTGGGACTCAATTCCCCTCACTGGCCTCTGCACTGGGACTCAATTCCCCTCAATGGCCTTCACACTGGGACTCGATTCCCCTCACTGGCCTCCACACTGGGACTTGATTCCCCACACTGACGTCCACACTGGAACTTGATTCCCCTCACTGGCCTCTGCACCAGGATTCGATTCCCCTCACTGGCCTCTGCACTGGAACTTGATTCCCCTCACTGGCTTCTGCACTGGGACTCGATTCCCCTCACTGGCCTCCGCACTGGGACTTGATTCCCCACACTGACCTCTGCACTTGGACTCGATTCCGCTCACTGGCCTCCGCACTGGGACTCAATTCCCCTCACTGACCTCTGCACTGGGACTCGATTCCCCTCACTGACCTCTGCACTGGGACTCGATTCCCTCACTGGCCTCTGCACTGGGACTCGATTCCCCTCACTGACCTCTGCACTGGGACTCGATTCCCCTCACTGGCCTCCGCACTCGGACACAATTCCCCTCACTGGCCTCCGTACTGGGACTCGATTCCCCTCACTGGCCTCTGCACTGGGACTCGATTCCCCTCACTGGCCTCCCCACTGGGACTCGATTCCCCTCACTGGCTTCTGCACTGGGACTCGATTCCCCTCACTGGCCTCCGCACTGGGACCCGATTCCCTTCACTGGCCTCCGAACTGGGACTCGATTCCCCTCACTGGCCTCCGCACTGGGACTCGATTCCCCTCACTGGCCTCTGCACTGGGACTCGATTCCCCTCACTGGCCTCTGCACAGGGACTCGATTCCCCTCACTGGCCTCCCCACTGGGACTCGATTCCCCTCACTGGCTTCTGCACTGGGACTCGATTCCCCTCACTGGCCTCTGCACTGGTACTCGATTCCCCTCACTGGCCTCCCCACTGGGACTCGATTCCCCTCACTGGCTTCTGCACTGGGACTCGATTCCCCTCACTGGCCTCCGCACTGGGACCCGATTCCCTTCACTGGCCTCCGCACTGGGACTCGATTCCCCTCACTGGCCTCCGCACTGGGACTCGATTCCCCTCACTGGCCTCTGCATAGGGACTCGATTCCCCTCACTGGCCTCTGCACTGGGACTCGATTCCCCTCACTGGCCTCTGCACTGGGACTCGATTCCCTCACTGGCCTCTGCACTGGGACTCGATTCCCCTCACTGACCTCTGCACTGGGACTCGATTCCCCTCACTGGCCTCCGCACTCGGACACAATTCCCCTCACTGGCCTCCGTACTGGGACTCGATTCCCCTCACTGGCCTCTGCACTGGGACTCGATTCCCCTCACTGGCCTCCGCACTGGGACTCAATTCCCCTCACTGGCTCTGCACTGGGACTCGATTCCCCTCACTGGCCACCGCACTGGGACTCGATTCCCCAAACTGACCTCCGCACTGGGACTCGATTCCGCTCACTGGCCTCCGCACTGGGACTCGATTCCCCTCACTGGCCTCTGCACTGTGACTCGATTCCCCTCACTGGCCTCCGCACTGGGACTCGATTCTCCTCACTGACCTCCGCACTGGGACTCGATTCCCCTCACTGACCTCCGCACTGGGACTCGATTCCCCTCACTGGCCTCCGCACTTGGACTCGATTCCCCTCACTGGCCTCCGCACTGGGACTCGATTCCCCTCACTGGCCTCTGCACTGGGACTCGATTCCCCTCACTGACCTCCGCACTGGGACTCGATTCCCCACACTGACCTCCGCACTTGGACTCGATTCCCTTCACTCGCCTCCGCACTGGGACTTGATTCCCCTCACTGGCCTCTGCACTGGAACTTGATTCCCCTCACTGGCCTCTGCACTGGGACTCAATTCCCCTCAATGGCCTTCACACTGGGACTCGATTCCCCTCACTGGCCTCCACACTGGGACTTGATTCCCCACACTGACGTCCACACTGGATCTTGATTCCCCTCACTGGCCCCTGCACCAGGACTCGATTCCCCTCACTGGCCTCTGCACTGGGACTCAATTCCCCTCACTGGCCTCCACACTGGGACTTGATTCCCCACACTGACGTCCACACTGGATCTTGATTCCCCTCACTGGCCCCTGCACCAGGACTCGATTGCCCTCACTGGCCTCTGCACTGGGACTCGATTCCCCACACTGACCTCCGCACTTGGACTCGATTCCCCTCAATGGCCTTCACACTGGGACTCGATTCCCCTCACTGGCCTCCACACTGGGACTTGATTCCCCACACTGACGTCCACACTGGAACTTGATTCCCCTCACTGGCCTCTGCACCAGGATTCGATTCCCCTCACTGGCCTCTGCACTGGAACTTGATTCCCCTCACTGGCTTCTGCACTGGGACTCGATTCCCCTCAATGGCCTCCGCACTGGGACTCAATTCCCCTCACTGGCCTCTGCACTGGGACTCGATTCCCCTCACTGGCCTCTGCACCAGGACTTGTTTCCCCTCACTGGCCTCCGCACTGCGACCCAATTCCCCTCACTGGCCTCTGCACTGGGACTCGATTCTCCTCAATGGCCTTCACACTGGGACTCGATTCCCCTCACTGACCTCCGCACTGGGACTCGATTCCCCTCACTGGCTTCTGCACTGTAACTCGATTCCCCTCACTGGCTTCTGCACTGGAACTCGATTCCCCTCACTGGCCTCTGCTCTGGAACTTGGTTCTCCTCACTGGCCTCCGCACTGGGACTCGATTCCCCACACTGACCTCCGCACTGGGACTCGATTCCCCTCACTGGCCTCCGCACTGGGACTCGATTCCCCTCACTGGCCTCTGCACTGGGACTCGATTCCCCTCCCTGGCCTCTGCACTGGTACTCGATTCCCCTCACTGGCCTCTGCACTGGTACTCGATTCCCCTCACTGGCCTCCCCACTGGGACTCGATTCCCCTCACTGGCTTCTGCACTGGGACTCGATTCCCCTCACTGGCCTCCGCACTGGGACCCGATTCCCTTCACTGGCTTCTGCACTGGGACTCGATTCCCCTCACTGGCCTCTGCACTGGTACTCGATTCCCCTCACTGGCTTCTGCACTGGGACTCGATTCCCCTCACTGGCCTCCGCACTGGGACCCGATTCCCTTCACTGGCCTCCGAACTGGGACTCGATTCCCCTCACTGGCCTCCGCACTGGGACTCGATTCCCCTCACTGGCCTCTGCACTGGGACTCGATTCCCCTCACTGGCCTCTGCACAGGGACTCGATTCCCCTCACTGGCCTCCCCACTGGGACTCGATTCCCCTCACTGGCTTCTGCACTGGGACTCGATTCCCCTCACTGGCCTCTGCACTGGTACTCGATTCCCCTCACTGGCCTCCCCACTGGGACTCGATTGCCCTCACTGGCCTCCGCACTGGGACCCGATTCCCTTCACTGGCCTCCGCAATGGGACTCGATTCCCCTCACTGGCCTCCGCAATGGGACTCGATTTCCCTCACTGGCCTCTGCACTGGGACTCGATTCCCCTCACTGGCCTCTGCACAGGGACTGGATTCCCCTCACTGACCTCTGCACTGGGACTCGATTCCCCTCACTGGCCTCTGCACTGGGACTCGATTCCCTCACTGGCCTCTGCACTGGGACTCGATTCCCCTCACTGACCTCTGCACTGGGACTCGATTCCCCTCACTGGCCTCCGCACTCGGACACAATTCCCCTCACTGGCCTCCGTACTGGGACTCGATTCCCCTCACTGGCCTCTGCACTGGGACTCGATTCCCCTCACTGGCCTCTGCACTGGGACTCGATTCCCCTCACTGGCTTCTGCACTGGGACTCGATTCCCCTCACTGGCCTCCGCACTGGGACCCGATTCCCTTCACTGGCCTCCGAACTGGGACTCGATTCCCCTCACTGGCCTCCGCACTGGGACTCGATTCCCCTCACTGGCCTCTGCACTGGGACTCGATTCCCCTCACTGGCCTCTGCACAGGGACTCGATTCCCCTCACTGGCCTCCCCACTGGGACTCGATTCCCCTCACTGGCTTCTGCACTGGGACTCGATTCCCCTCACTGGCCTCTGCACTGGTACTCGATTCCCCTCACTGGCCTCCCCACTGGGACTCGATTCCCCTCACTGGCTTCTGCACTGGGACTCGATTCCCCTCACTGGCCTCCGCACTGGGACCCGATTCCCTTCACTGGCCTCCGCACTGGGACTCGATTCCCCTCACTGGCCTCCGCACTGGGACTCGATTCCCCTCACTGGCCTCTGCACAGGGACTCGATTCCCCTCACTGGCCTCTGCACTGGGACTCGATTCCCCTCACTGGCCTCTGCACTGGGACTCGATTCCCTCACTGGCCTCTGCACTGGGACTCGATTCCCCTCACTGACCTCTGCACTGGGACTCGATTCCCCTCACTGGCCTCCGCACTCGGACACAATTCCCCTCACTGGCCTCCGTACTGGGACTCGATTCCCCTCACTGGCCTCTGCACTGGGACTCGATTCCCCTCACTGGCCTCCGCACTGGGACTCAATTCCCCTCACTGGCTCAGCACTGTGACTCGATTCCCCTCACTGGCCTCCGCACTGGGACTCGATTCCCCTCACTGGCCTCCGTACTGGGACTCGATTCCCCTCACTGACCTCCGCACTGGGACTCGATTCCCCTCACTGGCCTCCGCACTTGGACTCGATTCCCCTCACTGGCCTCCGCACTGGGACTCGATTCCCCTCACTGGCCTCTGCACTGGGACTCGATTCCCCTCACTGACCTCCGCACTGGGACTCGATTCCCCACACTGACCTCCGCACTTGGACTCGATTCCGCTCACTGGCCTCCGCACTGGGACTCGATTCCCCTCACTAGCCTCCGCACTGGGACTCAATTCCCCTCACTGGCCTCCGCACTGGGACTCGATTCCGCTCACTGGCCTCCGCACTGGGACCCGATTCCCTTCACTCGCCTCCGCACTGGGACTTGATTCCCCTCACTGGCCTCTGCAATGGAACTTGATTCCCCTCACTGGCCTCTGCACTGGGACTCAATTCCCCTCAATGGCCTTCACACTGGGACTCGATTCCCCTCACTGGCCTCCACACTGGGACTTGATTCCCCACACTGACGTCCACACTGGAACTTGATTCCCCTCACTGGCCTCTGTACCAGGACTCGATTCCCCTCACTGGCCTCTGCACTGGGACTCGATTCCCCTCACTGGCCTCTGCACTGGGACTCGATTCCCCTCACTGGCCTCTGCACTGGGACTCGATTCCCTCACTGGCCTCTCCACTGGGACTCGATTCCCCTCACTGACCTCTGCACTGGGACTCGATTCCCCTCACTGGCCTCCGCACTCGGACACAATTCCCCTCACTGGCCTCCGTACTGGGACTCGATTGCCCTCACTGGCCTCTGCACTGGGACTCAATTCCCCTCACTGGCCTCTGCACTGGGACTCAATTCCCCTCAATGGCCTTCACACTGGGACTCGATTCCCCTCACTGGCCTCCACACTGGGACTTGATTCCCCACACTGACGTCCACACTGGAACTTGATTCCCCTCACTGGCCTCTGCACCAGGATTCGATTCCCCTCACTGGCCTCTGCACTGGAACTTGATTCCCCTCACTGGCCTCTGCACCAGGATTCGATTCCCCTCACTGGCCTCTGCACTGGAACTTGATTCCCCTCACTGGCTTCTGCACTGGGACTCGATTCCCCTCACTGGCCTCCGCACTGGGACTTGATTCCCCACACTGACCTCTGCACTTGGACTCGATTCCGCTCACTGGCCTCCGCACTGGGACTCAATTCCCCTCACTGACCTCTGCACTGGGACTCGATTCCCCTCAATGGCCTCCGCACTGGGACTCAATTCCCCTCACTGGTCTCCGCACTGGGACTCGATTCCCCTCACTGGCCTCTGCACCAGGACTTGTTTCCCCTCACTGGCCTCCGCACTGGGACCCAATTCCCCTCACTGGCCTCTGCACTGGGACTCGATTCTCCTCAATGGCCTTCACACTGGGACTCGATTCCCCTCACTGACCTCCGCACTGGGACTCGATTCCCCTCACTGGCTTCTGCACTGTAACTCGATTCCCCTCACTGGCTTCTGCACTGGAACTCGATTCCCCTCACTGGCCTCTGCTCTGGAACTTGGTTCTCCTCACTGGCCTCCGCACTGGGACTCGATTCCCCACACTGACCTCCGCACTGGGACTCGATTCCCCTCACTGGCCTCCGCACTGGGACTCGATTCCCCTCACTGGCCTCTGCACTGGGACTCGATTCCCCTCCCTGGCCTCTGCACTGGTACTCGATTCCCCTCACTGGCCTCTGCACTGGTACTCGATTCCCCTCACTGGCCTCCCCACTGGGACTCGATTCCCCTCACTGGCTTCTGCACTGGGACTCGATTCCCCTCACTGGCCTCCGCACTGGGACCCGATTCCCTTCACTGGCTTCTGCACTGGGACTCGATTCCCCTCACTGGCCTCTGCACTGGTACTCGATTCCCCTCACTGGCTTCTGCACTGGGACTCGATTCCCCTCACTTGCCTCCGCACTGGGACCCGATTCCCTTCACTGGCCTCCGAACTGGGACTCGATTCCCCTCACTGGCCTCCGCACTGGGACTCGATTCCCCTCACTGGCCTCTGCACTGGGACTCGATTCCCCTCACTGGCCTCTGCACAGGGACTCGATTCCCCTCACTGGCCTCCCCACTGGGACTCGATTCCCCTCACTGGCTTCTGCACTGGGACTCGATTCCC
Organism: Chiloscyllium punctatum; assembly: GCF_047496795.1. Classification (NCBI taxonomy): domain Eukaryota; kingdom Metazoa; phylum Chordata; class Chondrichthyes; order Orectolobiformes; family Hemiscylliidae; genus Chiloscyllium; species Chiloscyllium punctatum. The sequence continues at coordinate 26,390,609 of NC_092767.1, forward strand.
CTCACTGGCCTCTGCACTGGTACTCGATTCCCCTCACTGGCCTCCCCACTGGGACTCGATTGCCCTCACTGGCTTCTGCACTGGGACTCAATTCCCCTCACTGGCCTCCGCACTGGGACTCGATTCCCTTCACTGGCCTCCGCAATGGGACTCGATTCCCCTCACTGGCCTCCGCACTGGGACTCGATTTCCCTCACTGGCCTCTGCACTGGGACTCGATTCCCCTCACTGGCCTCTGCACAGGGACTGGATTCCCCTCACTGACCTCTGCACTGGGACTCGATTCCCCTCACTGGCCTCTGCACTGGGACTCGATTCCCTCACTGGCCTCCCCACTGGGACTCGATTCCCCTCACTGGCTTCTGCACTGGGACTCGATTCCCCTCACTGGCCTCCGCACTGGGACCCGATTCCCTTCACTGGCCTCCGAACTGGGACTCGATTCCCCTCACTGGCCTCTGCACTGGGACTCGATTCCCCTCACTGGCCTCCGCACTGGGACTCAATTCCCCTCACTGGCTCTGCACTGGGACTCGATTCCCCTCAATGGCCTTCACACTGGGACTCGATTCCCCTCACTGGCCTCCACACTGGGACTTGATTCCCCACACTGACGTCCACACTGGAACTTGATTCCCCTCACTGGCCTCTGCACCAGGATTCGATTCCCCTCACTGGCCTCTGCACTGGAACTTGATTCCCCTCACTGGCTTCTGCACTGGGACTCGATTCCCCTCACTGGCATCTGCACTGGGACTCAATTCCCCTCAATGGCCTTCACACTGGGACTCGATTCCCCTCACTGGCCTCCACACTGGGACTCGATTCCCCTCACTGGCTTCTGCACTGTAACTCGATTCCCCTCACTGGCTTCTGCACTGGAACTCGATTCCCCTCACTGGCCTCTGCTCTGGAACTTGGTTCTCCTCACTGGCCTCCGCACTGGGACTCGATTCCCCACACTGACCTCCGCACTGGGACTCGATTCCCCTCACTGGCCTCCGCACTGGGACTCGATTCCCCTCACTGGCCTCTGCACTGGGACTCGATTCCCCTCCCTGGCCTCTGCACTGGTACTCGATTCCCCTCACTGGCCTCTGCACTGGTACTCGATTCCCCTCACTGGCCTCCCCACTGGGACTCGATTCCCCTCACTGGCTTCTGCACTGGGACTCGATTCCCCTCACTGGCCTCCGCACTGGGACCCGATTCCCTTCACTGGCTTCTGCACTGGGACTCGATTCCCCTCACTGGCCTCTGCACTGGTACTCGATTCCCCTCACTGGCTTCTGCACTGGGACTCGATTCCCCTCACTGGCCTCCGCACTGGGACCCGATTCCCTTCACTGGCCTCCGAACTGGGACTCGATTCCCCTCACTGGCCTCCGCACTGGGACTCGATTCCCCTCACTGGCCTCTGCACTGGGACTCGATTCCCCTCACTGGCCTCTGCACAGGGACTCGATTCCCCTCACTGGCCTCCCCACTGGGACTCGATTCCCCTCACTGGCTTCTGCACTGGGACTCGATTCCCCTCACTGGCCTCTGCACTGGTACTCGATTCCCCTCACTGGCCTCCCCACTGGGACTCGATTGCCCTCACTGGCTTCTGCACTGGGACTCGATTCCCCTCACTGGCCTCCGCACTGGGACCCGATTCCCTTCACTGGCCTCCGCAATGGGACTCGATTCCCCTCACTGGCCTCCGCACTGGGACTCGATTTCCCTCACTGGCCTCTGCACTGGGACTCGATTCCCCTCACTGGCCTCTGCACAGGGACTGGATTCCCCTCATTGACCTCTGCACTGGGACTCGATTCCCCTCACTGGCCTCTGCACTGGGACTCGATTCCCTCACTGGCCTCTGCACTGGGACTCGATTCCCCTCACTGACCTCTGCACTGGGACTCGATTCCCCTCACTGGCCTCCGCACTCGGACACAATTCCCCTCACTGGCCTCCGTACTGGGACTCGATTCCCCTCACTGGCCTCTGCACTGGGACTCGATTCCCCTCACTGGCCTCCCCACTGGGACTCGATTCCCCTCACTGGCTTCTGCACTGGGACTCGATTCCCCTCACTGGCCTCCGCACTGGGACCCGATTCCCTTCACTGGCCTCCGAACTGGGACTCGATTCCCCTCACTGGCCTCCGCACTGGGACTCGATTCCCCTCACTGGCCTCTGCACTGGGACTCGATTCCCCTCACTGGCCTCTGCACAGGGACTCGATTCCCCTCACTGGCCTCCCCACTGGGACTCGATTCCCCTCACTGGCTTCTGCACTGGGACTCGATTCCCCTCACTGGCCTCTGCACTGGTACTCGATTCCCCTCACTGGCCTCCCCACTGGGACTCGATTCCCCTCACTGGCTTCTGCACTGGGACTCGATTCCCCTCACTGGCCTCCGCACTGGGACCCGATTCCCTTCACTGGCCTCCGCACTGGGACTCGATTCCCCTCACTGGCCTCCGCACTGGGACTCGATTACCCTCACTGGCCTCTGCACAGGGACTCGATTCCCCTCACTGGCCTCTGCACTGGGACTCGATTCCCCTCACTGGCCTCTGCACTGGGTCTCGATTCCCTCACTGGCCTCTGCACTGGGACTCGATTCCCCTCACTGACCTCTGCACTGGGACTCGATTCCCCTCACTGGCCTCCGCACTCGGACACAATTCCCCTCACTGGCCTCCGTACTGGGACTCGATTCCCCTCACTGGCCTCTGCACTGGGACTCGATTCCCCTCACTGGCCTCCGCACTGGGACTCAATTCCCCTCACTGGCTCTGCACTGGGACTCGATTCCCCTCACTGGCCACCGCACTGGGACTCGATTCCCCAAACTGACCTCCGCACTGGGACTCGATTCCGCTCACTGGCCTCCGCACTGGGACTCGATTCCCCTCACTGACCTCTGCACTGTGACTCGATTCCCCTCACTGGCCTCCGCACTGGGACTCGATTCCCCTCACTGGCCTCCGTACTGGGACTCGATTCCCCTCACTGACCTCCGAACTGGGACTCGATTCCCCTCACTGGCCTCCGCACTTGGACTCGATTCCCCTCACTGGCCTCCGCACTGGGACTCGATTCCCCTCACTGGCCTCTGCACTGGGACTCGATTCCCCTCACTGACCTCCGCACTGGGACTCGATTCCCCACACTGACCTCCGCACTTGGACTCGATTCCACTCACTGGCCTCCGCACTGGGACTCGATTCCCCTCACTAGCCTCCGCACTGGGACTCAATTCCCCTCACTGGCCTCCGCACTGGGACTCGATTCCGCTCACTGGCCTCCGCACTGGGACCCGATTCCCTTCACTCGCCTCCGCACTGGGACTTGATTCCCCTCACTGGCCTCTGCAATGGAACTTGATTCCCCTCACTGGCCTCTGCACTGGGACTCAATTCCCCTCAATGGCCTTCACACTGGGACTCGATTCCCCTCACTGGCCTCCACACTGGGACTTGATTCCCCACACTGACGTCCACACTGGAACTTGATTCCCCTCACTGGCCTCTGTACCAGGACTCGATTCCCCTCACTGGCCTCTGCACTGGGACTCGATTCCCCTCACTGGCCTCTGCACTGGGACTCGATTCCCCTCACTGGCCTCTGCACTGGGACTCGATTCCCTCACTGGCCTCTCCACTGGGACTCGATTCCCCTCACTGACCTCTGCACTGGGACTCGATTCCCCTCACTGGCCTCCGCACTCGGACACAATTCCCCTCACTGGCCTCCGTACTGGGACTCGATTGCCCTCACTGGCCTCTGCACTGGGACTCAATTCCCCTCACTGGCCTCTGCACTGGGACTCAATTCCCCTCAATGGCCTTAACACTGGGACTCGATTCCCCTCACTGGCCTCCACACTGGGACTTGATTCCCCACACTGACGTCCACACTGGAACTTGATTCCCCTCACTGGCCTCTGCACCAGGATTCGATTCCCCTCACTGGCCTCTGCACTGGAACTTGATTCCCCTCACTGGCTTCTGCACTGGGACTCGATTCCCCTCACTGGCCTCCGCACTGGGACTTGATTCCCCACACTGACCTCTGCACTTGGACTCGATTCCGCTCACTGGCCTCCGCACTGGGACTCAATTCCCCTCACTGACCTCTGCACTGGGACTCGATTCCCCTCACTGACCTCTGCACTGGGACTCGATTCCCCTCAATGGCCTCTGCACTGGGACTCGATTCCCCTCACTGGCCTCTGCACCTGGACTTGTTTCCCCTCACTGTCCTCCGCACTGGGACCCAATTCCCCTCACTGGCCTCTGCACTGGGACTCGATTCTCCTCAATGGCCTTCACACTGGGACTCGATTCCCCTCACTGGCCTCTGCACTGGGACTCGATTCCCCTCAATGGCCTTCACACTGGGACTCGATTCCCCTAACTGACCTCCGCAGTGGGACTCAATTCCCCTCACTGGCCTCCGCACTGGGACTCGATTCCCAACACTGACCTCCGCACTGGGACTCGATTCCCCTCACTGGCCTCCGCACTGGGACTCGATTCCCCTCACTGGCCTCTGCACTGGGACTCGATTCCCCTCACTGGCCTCTGCACTGGTACTCGATTCCCCTCACTGGCCTCCCCACTGGGACTCGATTCCCCTCACTGGCTTCTGCACTGGGACTCGATTCCCCTCACTGGCCTCTGCACTGGGTCTCGAATCCCCTCACTGGCCTCCCCACTGGGACTCGATTCCCCTCACTGGCTTCTGCACTGGGACTCGATTCCCCTCACTGGCCTCCGCACTGTGACCCGATTCCCTTCACTGGCCTCCGCACTGGGACTCGATTCCCCTCACTGGCCTCCGCACTGGGACTCGATTGCCCTCACTGGCCTCTGCACTGGGACTCAATTCCCCTCACTGACCTCTGCACTGGGACTCAATTCCCCTCAATGGCCTCCGCACTGGGACCCGATTCCCTTCACTCGCCTCCGCACTGGGACTTGATTCCCCTCACTGGCCTCTGCACTGGAACTTGATTCCCCTCACTGGCCTCTGCACTGGGACTCAATTCCCCTCAATGGCCTTCACACTGGGACTCGATTCCCCTCACTGGCCTCCACACTGGGACTTGATTCCCCACACTGACGTCCACACTGGATCTTGATTCCCCTCACTGGCCCCTGCACCAGGACTCGATTCCCCTCACTGGCCTCTGCACTGGGACTCGATTCCCCTCACTGGCCTCTGCTCTGGGACTCGATTCCCCTCACTGGCCTCTGCACTGGGACTCGATTCCCTCACTGGCCTCTGCACTGGGACTCGATTCCCCTCACTGGCCTCCGCACTCGGACACAATTCCCCTCACTGGCCTCCGTACTGGGACTCGATTGCCCTCACTGGCCTCTGCACTGGGACTCAATTCCCCTCACTGGCCTCTGCACTGGGACTCAATTCCCCTCAATGGCCTTCACACTGGGACTCGATTCCCCTCACTGGCCACCGCACTGGGACTCGATTCCCCAAACTGACCTCCGCACTGGGACTCGATTCCGCTCACTGGCCTCCGCACTGGGACTCGATTCCCCTCACTGACCTCTGCACTGTGACTCGATTCCCCTCACTGGCCTCCGCACTGGGACTCGATTCCCCTCACTGGCCTCCGTACTGGGACTCGATTCCCCTCACTGACCTCCGCACTGGGACTCGATTCCCCTCACTGGCCTCCGCACTTGGACTCGATTCCCCTCACTGGCCTCCGCACTGGGACTCGATTCCCCTCACTGGCCTCTGCACTGGGACTCGATTCCCCTCACTGACCTCCGCACTGGGACTCGATTCCCCACACTGACCTCCGCACTTGGACTCGATTCCGCTCACTGGCCTCCGCACTGGGACTCGATTCCCCTCACTAGCCTCCGCACTGGGACTCGATTCCCCTCACTGGCCTCTGCACTGGGACTCGATTCCCTCACTGGCCTCTGCACTGGGACTCAATTCCCCTCACTGGCCTCTGCACTGGGACTCAATTCCCCTCAATGGCCTTCACACTGGGACTCGATTCCCCTCACTGGCCTCCACACTGGGACTTGATTCCCCACACTGACGTCCACACTGGAACTTGATTCCCCTCACTGGCCTCTTCACCAGGATTCGATTCCCCTCACTGGCCTCTGCACTGGAACTTGATTCCCCTCACTGGCTTCTGCACTGGGACTCGATTCCCCTCACTGGCCTCCGCACTGGGACTTGATTCCCCACACTGACCTCTGCACTTGGACTCGATTCCGCTCACTGGCCTCCGCACTGGGACTCAATTCCCCTCACTGACCTCTGCACTGGGACTCGATTCCCCTCACTGACCTCTGCACTGGGACTCGATTCCCCTCAATGGCCTCTGCACTGGGACTCGATTCCCCTCACTGGCCTCTGCACCTGGACTTGTTTCCCCTCACTGTCCTCCGCACTGGGACCCAATTCCCCTCACTGGCCTCTGCACTGGGACTCGATTCTCCTCAATGGCCTTCACACTGTGACTCGATTCCCCTCACTGGCCTCTGCACTGGGACTCGATTCCCCTCAATGGCCTTCACACTGGGACTCGATTCCCCTAACTGACCTCCGCAGTGGGACTCAATTCCCCTCACTGGCCTCCGCACTGGGACTCGATTCCCAACACTGACCTCCGCACTGGGACTCGATTCCCCTCACTGGCCTCCGCACTGGGACTCGATTCCCCTCACTGGCCTCTGCACTGGGACTCGATTCCCCTCACTGGCCTCTGCACTGGTACTCGATTCCCCTCACTGGCCTCCCCACTGGGACTCGATTCCCCTCACTGGCTTCTGCACTGGGACTCGATTCCCCTCACTGGCCTCTGCACTGGGTCTCGAATCCCCTCACTGGCCTCCCCACTGGGACTCGATTCCCCTCACTGGCTTCTGCACTGGGACTCGATTCCCCTCACTGGCCTCCGCACTGTGACCCGATTCCCTTCACTGGCCTCCGCACTGGGACTCGATTCCCCTCACTGGCCTCCGCACTGGGACTCGATTGCCCTCACTGGCCTCTGCACTGGGACTCAATTCCCCTCACTGACCTCTGCACTGGGACTCAATTCCCCTCAATGGCCTCCGCACTGGGACCCGATTCCCTTCACTCGCCTCCGCACTGGGACTTGATTCCCCTCACTGGCCTCTGCACTGGAACTTGATTCCCCTCACTGGCCTCTGCACTGGGACTCAATTCCCCTCAATGGCCTTCACACTGGGACTCGATTCCCCTCACTGGCCTCCACACTGGGACTTGATTCCCCACACTGACGTCCACACTGGATCTTGATTCCCCTCACTGGCCCCTGCACCAGGACTCGATTCCCCTCACTGGCCTCTGCACTGGGACTCGATTCCCCTCACTGGCCTCTGCTCTGGGACTCGATTCCCCTCACTGGCCTCTGCACTGGGACTCGATTCCCTCACTGGCCTCTGCACTGGGACTCGATTCCCCTCACTGACCTCTGCACTGGGACTCGATTCCCCTCACTGGCCTCCGCACTCGGACACAATTCCCCTCACTGGCCTCCGTACTGGGACTCGATTGCCCTCACTGGCCTCTGCACTGGGACTCAATTCCCCTCACTGGCCTCTGCACTGGGACTCAATTCCCCTCAATGGCCTTCACACTGGGACTCGATTCCCCTCACTGGCCACCGCACTGGGACTCGATTCCCCAAACTGACCTCCGCACTGGGACTCGATTCCGCTCACTGGCCTCCGCACTGGGACTCGATTCCCCTCACTGACCTCTGCACTGTGACTCGATTCCCCTCACTGGCCTCCGCACTGGGACTCGATTCCCCTCACTGGCCTCCGTACTGGGACTCGATTCCCCTCACTGACCTCCGCACTGGGACTCGATTCCCCTCACTGGCCTCCGCACTTGGACTCGATTCCCCTCACTGGCCTCCGCACTGGGACTCGATTCCCCTCACTGGCCTCTGCACTGGGACTCGATTCCCCTCACTGACCTCCGCACTGGGACTCGATTCCCCACACTGACCTCCGCACTTGGACTCGATTCCGCTCACTGGCCTCCGCACTGGGACTCGATTCCCCTCACTAGCCTCCGCACTGGGACTCAATTCCCCTCACTGGCCTCCGCACTGGGACTCGATTCCGCTCACTGGCCTCCGCACTGGGACCCGATTCCCTTCACTCGCCTCCGCACTGGGACTTGATTCCCCTCACTGGCCTCTGCAATGGAACTTGATTCCCCTCACTGGCCTCTGCACTGGGACTCAATTCCCCTCAATGGCCTTCACACTGGGACTCGATTCCCCTCACTGGCCTCCACACTGGGACTTGATTCCCCACACTGACGTCCACACTGGAACTTGATTCCCCTCACTGGCCTCTGTACCAGGACTCGATTCCCCTCACTGGCCTCTGCACTGGGACTCGATTCCCCTCACTGGCCTCTGCACTGGGACTCGATTCCCCTCACTGGCCTCTGCACTGGGACTCGATTCCCTCACTGGCCTCTCCACTGGGACTCGATTCCCCTCACTGACCTCTGCACTGGGACTCGATTCCCCTCACTGGCCTCCGCACTCAGACACAATTCCCCTCACTGGCCTCCGTACTGGGACTCGATTGCCCTCACTGGCCTCTGCACTGGGACTCAATTCCCCTCACTGGCCTCTGCACTGGGACTCAATTCCCCTCAATGGCCTTCACACTGGGACTCGATTCCCCTCACTGGCCTCCACACTGGGACTTGATTCCCCACACTGACGTCCACACTGGAACTTGATTCCCCTCACTGGCCTCTGCACCAGGATTCGATTCCCCTCACTGGCCTCTGCACTGGAACTCGATTCCCCTCACTGGCCTCTGCACCAGGACTTGTTTCCCCTCACAGGCATCCGCACTGGGACCCAATTCCCCTCACTGGCCTCTGCACTGGGACTCGATTCTCCTCAATGGCCTTCACACTGGGACTCGATTCCCCTCACTGACCTCCGCACTGGGACTCGATTCCCCTCACTGGCTTCTGCACTGTAACTCGATTCCCCTCACTGGCTTCTGCACTGGAACTCGATTCCCCTCACTGGCCTCTGCTCTGGAACTTGGTTCTCCTCACTGGCCTCCGCACTGGGACTCGATTCCCCACACTGACCTCCGCACTGGGACTCGATTCCCCTCACTGGCCTCCGCACTGGGACTCGATTCCCCTCACTGGGCTCTGCACTGGGACTCGATTCCCCTCCCTGGCCTCTGCACTGGTACTCGATTCCCCTCACTGGCCTCTGCACTGGTACTCGATTCCCCTCACTGGCCTCCCCACTGGGACTCGATTCCCCTCACTGGCTTCTGCACTGGGACTCGATTCCCCTCACTGGCCTCCGCACTGGGACCCGATTCCCTTCACTGGCTTCTGCACTGGGACTCGATTCCCCTCACTGGCCTCTGCACTGGTACTCGATTCCCCTCACTGGCTTCTGCACTGGGACTCGATTCCCCTCACTTGCCTCCGCACTGGGACCCGATTCCCTTCACTGGCCTCCGAACTGGGACTCGATTCCCCTCACTGGCCTCCGCACTGGGACTCGATTCCCCTCACTGGCCTCTGCACTGGGACTCGATTCCCCTCACTGGCCTCTGCACAGGGACTCGATTCCCCTCACTGGCCTCCCCACTGGGACTCGATTCCCCTCACTGGCTTCTGCACTGGGACTCGATTCCCCTCACTGGCCTCTGCACTGGTACTCGATTCCCCTCACTGGCCTCCCCACTGGGACTCGATTGCCCTCACTGGCTTCTGCACTGGGACTCAATTCCCCTCACTGGCCTCCGCACTGGGACTCGATTCCCTTCACTGGCCTCCGCAATGGGACTCGATTCCCCTCACTGGCCTCCGCACTGGGACTCGATTTCCCTCACTGGCCTCTGCACTGGGACTCGATTCCCCTCACTGGCCTCTGCACAGGGACTGGATTCCCCTCACTGACCTCTGCACTGGGACTCGATTCCCCTCACTGGCCTCTGCACTGGGACTCGATTCCCTCACTGGCCTCCCCACTGGGACTCGATTCCCCTCACTGGCTTCTGCACTGGGACTCGATTCCCCTCACTGGCCTCCGCACTGGGACCCGATTCCCTTCACTGGCCTCCGAACTGGGACTCGATTCCCCTCACTGGCCTCTGCACTGGGACTCGATTCCCCTCACTGGCCTCCGCACTGGGACTCAATTCCCCTCACTGGCTCTGCACTGGGACTCGATTCCCCTCAATGGCCTTCACACTGGGACTCGATTCCCCTCACTGGCCTCCACACTGGGACTTGATTCCCCCCACTGACGTCCACACTGGAACTTGATTCCCCTCACTGGCCTCTGCACCAGGATTCGATTCCCCTCACTGGCCTCTGCACTGGAACTTGATTCCCCTCACTGGCTTCTGCACTGGGACTCGATTCCCCTCACTGGCCTCTGCACTGGGACTCAATTCCCCTCAATGGCCTTCACACTGGGACTCGATTCCCCTCACTGGCCTCCACACTGGGACTCGATTCCCCTCACTGGCTTCTGCACTGTAACTCGATTCCCCTCACTGGCTTCTGCACTGGAACTCGATTCCCCTCATTGGCCTCTGCTCTGGAACTTGGTTCTCCTCACTGGCCTCCGCACTGGGACTCGATTCCCCACACTGACCTCCGCACTGGGACTCGATTCCCCTCACTGGCCTCCGCACTGGGACTCGATTCCCCTCACTGGCCTCTGCACTGGGACTCGATTCCCCTCCCTGGCCTCTGCACTGGTACTCGATTCCCCTCACTGGCCTCTGCACTGGTACTCGATTCCCCTCACTGGCCTCCCCACTGGGACTCGATTCCCCTCACTGGCTTCTGCACTGGGACTCGATTCCCCTCACTGGCCTCCGCACTGGGACCCGATTCCCTTCACTGGCTTCTGCACTGGGACTCGATTCCCCTCACTGGCCTCTGCACTGGTACTCGATTCCCCTCACTGGCTTCTGCACTGGGACTCGATTCCCCTCACTGGCCTCCGCACTGGGACCCGATTCCCTTCACTGGCCTCCGAACTGGGACTCGATTCCCCTCACTGGCCTCCGCACTGGGACTCGATTCCCCTCACTGGCCTCTGCACTGGGACTCGATTCCCCTCACTGGCCTCTGCACAGGGACTCGATTCCCCTCACTGGCCTCCCCACTGGGACTCGATTCCCCTCACTGGCTTCTGCACTGGGACTCGATTCCCCTCACTGGCCTCTGCACTGGTACTCGATTCCCCTCACTGGCCTCCCCACTGGGACTCGATTGCCCTCACTGGCTTCTGCACTGGGACTCGATTCCCCTCACTGGCCTCCGCACTGGGACCCGATTCCCTTCACTGGCCTCCGCAATGGGACTCGATTCCCCTCACTGGCCTCCGCACTGGGACTCGATTTCCCTCACTGGCCTCTGCACTGGGACTCGATTCCCCTCACTGGCCTCTGCACAGGGACTGGATTCCCCTCACTGACCTCTGCACTGGGACTCGATTCCCCTCACTGGCCTCTGCACTGGGACTCGATTCCCTCACTGGCCTCTGCACTGGGACTCGATTCCCCTCACTGACCTCTGCACTGGGACTCGATTCCCCTCACTGGCCTCCGCACTCGGACACAATTCCCCTCACTGGCCTCCGTACTGGGACTCGATTCCCCTCACTGGCCTCTGCACTGGGACTCGATTCCCCTCACTGGCCTCCCCACTGGGACTCGATTCCCCTCACTGGCTTCTGCACTGGGACTCGATTCCCCTCACTTGGCTCCGCACTGGGACCCGATTCCCTTCACTGGCCTCCGAACTGGGACTCGATTCCCCTCACTGGCCTCCGCACTGGGACTCGATTCCCCTCACTGGCCTCTGCACTGGGACTCGATTCCCCTCACTGGCCTCTGCACAGGGACTCGATTCCCCTCACTGGCCTCCCCACTGGGACTCGATTCCCCTCACTGGCTTCTGCACTGGGACTCGATTCCCCTCACTGGCCTCTGCACTGGTACTCGATTCCCCTCACTGGCCTCCCCACTGGGACTCGATTCCCCTCACTGGCTTCTGCACTGGGACTCGATTCCCCTCACTGGCCTCCGCACTCGGACACAATTCCCCTCACTGGCCTCCGTACTGGGACTCGATTCCCCTCACTGGCCTCTGCACTGGGACTCGATTCCCCTCACTGGCCTCCGCACTGGGACTCAATTCCCCTCACTGGCTCTGCACTGGGACTCGATTCCCCTCACTGGCCACCGCACTGGGACTCGATTCCCCAAACTGACCTCCGCACTGGGACTCGATTCCGCTCACTGGCCTCCGCACTGGGACTCGATTCCCCTCACTGACCTCTGCACTGTGACTCGATTCCCCTCACTGGTCTCTGCACTGGGACTCGATTCCCCTCACTGGCCTCCGTACTGGGACTCGATTCCCCTCACTGACCTCCGCACTGGGACTCGATTCCCCTCACTGGCCTCCGCACTTGGACTCGATTCCCCTCACTGGCCTCCGCACTGGGACTCGATTCCCCTCACTGGCCTCTGCACTGGGACTCGATTCCCCTCACTGACCTCCGCACTGGGACTCGATTCCCCACACTGACCTCCGCACTTGGACTCGATTCCACTCACTGGCCTCCGCACTGGGACTCGATTCCCCTCACTAGCCTCCGCACTGGGACTCAATTCCCCTCACTGGCCTCCGCACTGGGACTCGATTCCGCTCACTGGCCTCCGCACTGGGACCCGATTCCCTTCACTCGCCTCCGCACTGGGACTTGATTCCCCTCACTGGCCTCTGCAATGGAACTTGATTCCCCTCACTGGCCTCTGCACTGGGACTCAATTCCCCTCAATGGCCTTCACACTGGGACTCGATTCCCCTCACTGGCCTCCACACTGGGACTTGATTCCCCACACTGACGTCCACACTGGAACTTGATTCCCCTCACTGGCCTCTGTACCAGGACTCGATTCCCCTCACTGGCCTCTGCACTGGGACTCGATTCCCCTCACTGGCCTCTGCACTGGGACTCGATTCCCCTCACTGGCCTCTGCACTGGGACTCGATTCCCTCACTGGCCTCTCCACTGGGACTCGATTCCCCTCACTGACCTCTGCACTGGGACTCGATTCCCCTCACTGGCCTCCGCACTCGGACACAATTCCCCTCACTGGCCTCCGTACTGGGACTCGATTGCCCTCACTGGCCTCTGCACTGGGACTCAATTCCCCTCACTGGCCTCTGCACTGGGACTCAATTCCCCTCAATGGCCTTAACACTGGGACTCGATTCCCCTCACTGGCCTCCACACTGGGACTTGATTCCCCACACTGACGTCCACACTGGAACTTGATTCCCCTCACTGGCCTCTGCACCAGGATTCGATTCCCCTCACTGGCCTCTGCACTGGAACTTGATTCCCCTCACTGGCTTCTGCACTGGGACTCGATTCCCCTCACTGGCCTCCGCACTGGGACTTGATTCCCCACACTGACCTCTGCACTTGGACTCGATTTCCCTCACTGGCCTCTGCACTGGGACTCGATTCCCCTCACTGGCCTCTGCACAGGGACTGGATTCCCCTCACTGACCTCTGCACTGGGACTCGATTCCCCTCACTGGCCTCTGCACTGGGACTCGATTCCCTCACTGGCCTCTGCACTGGGACTCGATTCCCCTCACTGACCTCTGCACTGGGACTCGATTCCCCTCACTGGCCTCCGCACTCGGACACAATTCCCCTCACTGGCCTCCGCACTGGGACTCGATTCCCCTCACTGGCCTCTGCACTGGGACTCGATTCCCCTCACTGGCCTCCCCACTGGGACTCGATTCCCCTCACTGGCTTCTGCACTGGGACTCGATTCCCCTCACTGGCCTCCGCACTGGGACCCGATTCCCTTCACTGGCCTCCGAACTGGGACTCGATTCCCCTCACTGGCCTCCGCACTGGGACTCGATTCCCCTCACTGGCCTCTGCACTGGGACTCGATTCCCCTCACTGGCCTCTGCACAGGGACTCGATTCCCCTCACTGGCCTCCCCACTGGGACTCGATTCCCCTCACTGGCTTCTGCACTGGGACTCGATTCCCCTCACTGGCCTCTGCACTGGTACTCGATTCCCCTCACTGGCCTCCCCACTGGGACTCGATTCCCCTCACTGGCTTCTGCACTGGGACTCGATTCCCCTCACTGGCCTCCGCACTGGGACCCGATTCCCTTCACTGGCCTCCGCACTGGGACTCGATTCCCCTCACTGGCCTCCGCACTGGGACTCGATTACCCTCACTGGCCTCTGCACAGGGACTCGATTCCCCTCACTGGCCTCTGCACTGGGACTCGATTCCCCTCACTGGCCTCTGCACTGGGTCTCGATTCCCTCACTGGCCTCTGCACTGGGACTCGATTCCCCTCACTGACCTCTGCACTGGGACTCGATTCCCCTCACTGGCCTCCGCACTCGGACACAATTCCCCTCACTGGCCTCCGTACTGGGACTCGATTCCCCTCACTGGCCTCTGCACTGGGACTCGATTCCCCTCACTGGCCTCCGCACTGGGACTCAATTCCCCTCACTGGCTCTGCACTGGGACTCGATTCCCCTCACTGGCCACCGCACTGGGACTCGATTCCCCAAACTGACCTCCGCACTGGGACTCGATTCCGCTCACTGGCCTCCGCACTGGGACTCGATTCCCCTCACTGACCTCTGCACTGTGACTCGATTCCCCTCACTGGCCTCCGCACTGGGACTCGATTCCCCTCACTGGCCTCCGTACTGGGACTCGATTCCCCTCACTGACCTCCACACTGGGACTCGATTCCCCTCACTGTCCTCCGCACTTGGACTCGATTCCCCTCACTGGCCTCCGCACTGGGACTCGATTCCCCTCACTGGCCTCTGCACTGGGACTCGATTCCCCTCACTGACCTCCGCACTGGGACTCGATTCCCCACACTGACCTCCGCACTTGGACTCGATTCCACTCACTGGCCTCCGCACTGGGACTCGATTCCCCTCACTAGCCTCCGCACTGGGACTCAATTCCCCTCACTGGCCTCCGCACTGGGACTCGATTCCGCTCACTGGCCTCCGCACTGGGACCCGATTCCCTTCACTCGCCTCCGCACTGGGACTTGATTCCCCTCACTGGCCTCTGCAATGGAACTTGATTCCCCTCACTGGCCTCTGCACTGGGACTCAATTCCCCTCAATGGCCTTCACACTGGGACTCGATTCCCCTCACTGGCCTCCACACTGGGACTTGATTCCCCACACTGACGTCCACACTGGAACTTGATTCCCCTCACTGGCCTCTGTACCAGGACTCGATTCCCCTCACTGGCCTCTGCACTGGGACTCGATTCCCCTCACTGGCCTCTGCACTGGGACTCGATTCCCCTCACTGGCCTCTGCACTGGGACTCGATTCCCTCACTGGCCTCTCCACTGGGACTCGATTCCCCTCACTGACCTCTGCACTGGGACTCGATTCCCCTCACTGGCCTCCGCACTCGGACACAATTCCCCTCACTGGCCTCCGTACTGGGACTCGATTGCCCTCACTGGCCTCTGCACTGGGACTCAATTCCCCTCACTGGCCTCTGCACTGGGACTCAATTCCCCTCAATGGCCTTAACACTGGGACTCGATTCCCCTCACTGGCCTCCACACTGGGACTTGATTCCCCACACTGACGTCCACACTGGAACTTGATTCCCCTCACTGGCCTCTGCACCAGGATTCGATTCCCCTCACTGGCCTCTGCACTGGAACTTGATTCCCCTCACTGGCTTCTGCACTGGGACTCGATTCCCCTCACTGGCCTCCGCACTGGGACTTGATTCCCCACACTGACCTCTGCACTTGGACTCGATTCCGCTCACTGGCCTCCGCACTGGGACTCAATTCCCCTCACTGACCTCTGCACTGGGACTCGATTCCCCTCACTGACCTCTGCACTGGGACTCGATTCCCCTCAATGGCCTCTGCACTGGGACTCGATTCCCCTCACTGGCCTCTGCACCTGGACTTGTTTCCCCTCACTGTCCTCCGCACTGGGACCCAATTCCCCTCACTGGCCTCTGCACTGGGACTCGATTCTCCTCAATGGCCTTCACACTGGGACTCGATTCCCCTCACTGGCCTCTGCACTGGGACTCGATTCCCCTCAATGGCCTTCACACTGGGACTCGATTCCCCTAACTGACCTCCGCAGTGGGACTCAATTCCCCTCACTGGCCTCCGCACTGGGACTCGATTCCCAACACTGACCTCCGCACTGGGACTCGATTCCCCTCACTGGCCTCCGCACTGGGACTCGATTCCCCTCACTGGCCTCTGCACTGGGACTCGATTCCCCTCACTGGCCTCTGCACTGGTACTCGATTCCCCTCACTGGCCTCCCCACTGGGACTCGATTCCCCTCACTGGCTTCTGCACTGGGACTCGATTCCCCTCACTGGCCTCTGCACTGGGTCTCGAATCCCCTCACTGGCCTCCCCACTGGGACTCGATTCCCCTCACTGGCTTCTGCACTGGGACTCGATTCCCCTCACTGGCCTCCGCACTGTGACCCGATTCCCTTCACTGGCCTCCGCACTGGGACTCGATTCCCCTCACTGGCCTCCGCACTGGGACTCGATTGCCCTCACTGGCCTCTGCACTGGGACTCAATTCCCCTCACTGACCTCTGCACTGGGACTCAATTCCCCTCAATGGCCTCCGCACTGGGACCCGATTCCCTTCACTCGCCTCCGCACTGGGACTTGATTCCCCTCACTGGCCTCTGCACTGGAACTTGATTCCCCTCACTGGCCTCTGCACTGGGACTCAATTCCCCTCAATGGCCTTCACACTGGGACTCGATTCCCCTCACTGGCCTCCACACTGGGACTTGATTCCCCACACTGACGTCCACACTGGATCTTGATTCCCCTCACTGGCCCCTGCACCAGGACTCGATTCCCCTCACTGGCCTCTGCACTGGGACTCGATTCCCCTCACTGGCCTCTGCTCTGGGACTCGATTCCCCTCACTGGCCTCTGCACTGGGACTCGATTCCCTCACTGGCCTCTGCACTGGGACTCGATTCCCCTCACTGACCTCTGCACTGGGACTCGATTCCCCTCACTGGCCTCCGCACTCGGACACAATTCCCCTCACTGGCCTCCGTACTGGGACTCGATTGCCCTCACTGGCCTCTGCACTGGGACTCAATTCCCCTCACTGGCCTCTGCACTGGGACTCAATTCCCCTCAATGGCCTTCACACTGGGACTCGATTCCCCTCACTGGCCACCGCACTGGGACTCGATTCCCCAAACTGACCTCCGCACTGGGACTCGATTCCGCTCACTGGCCTCCGCACTGGGACTCGATTCCCCTCACTGACCTCTGCACTGTGACTCGATTCCCCTCACTGGCCTCCGCACTGGGACTCGATTCCCCTCACTGGCCTCCGTACTGGGACTCGATTCCCCTCACTGACCTCCGCACTGGGACTCGATTCCCCTCACTGGCCTCCGCACTTGGACTCGATTCCCCTCACTGGCCTCCGCACTGGGACTCGATTCCCCTCACTGGCCTCTGCACTGGGACTCGATTCCCCTCACTGACCTCCGCACTGGGACTCGATTCCCCACACTGACCTCCGCACTTGGACTCGATTCCGCTCACTGGCCTCCGCACTGGGACTCGATTCCCCTCACTAGCCTCCGCACTGGGACTCGATTCCCCTCACTGGCCTCTGCACTGGGACTCGATTCCCTCACTGGCCTCTGCACTGGGACTCAATTCCCCTCACTGGCCTCTGCACTGGGACTCAATTCCCCTCAATGGCCTTCACACTGGGACTCGATTCCCCTCACTGGCCTCCACACTGGGACTTGATTCCCCACACTGACGTCCACACTGGAACTTGATTCCCCTCACTGGCCTCTTCACCAGGATTCGATTCCCCTCACTGGCCTCTGCACTGGAACTTGATTCCCCTCACTGGCTTCTGCACTGGGACTCGATTCCCCTCACTGGCCTCCGCACTGGGACTTGATTCCCCACACTGACCTCTGCACTTGGACTCGATTCCGCTCACTGGCCTCCGCACTGGGACTCAATTCCCCTCACTGACCTCTGCACTGGGACTCGATTCCCCTCACTGACCTCTGCACTGGGACTCGATTCCCCTCAATGGCCTCTGCACTGGGACTCGATTCCCCTCACTGGCCTCTGCACCTGGACTTGTTTCCCCTCACTGTCCTCCGCACTGGGACCCAATTCCCCTCACTGGCCTCTGCACTGGGACTCGATTCTCCTCAATGGCCTTCACACTGTGACTCGATTCCCCTCACTGGCCTCTGCACTGGGACTCGATTCCCCTCAATGGCCTTCACACTGGGACTCGATTCCCCTAACTGACCTCCGCAGTGGGACTCAATTCCCCTCACTGGCCTCCGCACTGGGACTCGATTCCCAACACTGACCTCCGCACTGGGACTCGATTCCCCTCACTGGCCTCCGCACTGGGACTCGATTCCCCTCACTGGCCTCTGCACTGGGACTCGATTCCCCTCACTGGCCTCTGCACTGGTACTCGATTCCCCTCACTGGCCTCCCCACTGGGACTCGATTCCCCTCACTGGCTTCTGCACTGGGACTCGATTCCCCTCACTGGCCTCTGCACTGGGTCTCGAATCCCCTCACTGGCCTCCCCACTGGGACTCGATTCCCCTCACTGGCTTCTGCACTGGGACTCGATTCCCCTCACTGGCCTCCGCACTGTGACCCGATTCCCTTCACTGGCCTCCGCACTGGGACTCGATTCCCCTCACTGGCCTCCGCACTGGGACTCGATTGCCCTCACTGGCCTCTGCACTGGGACTCAATTCCCCTCACTGACCTCTGCACTGGGACTCAATTCCCCTCAATGGCCTCCGCACTGGGACCCGATTCCCTTCACTCGCCTCCGCACTGGGACTTGATTCCCCTCACTGGCCTCTGCACTGGAACTTGATTCCCCTCACTGGCCTCTGCACTGGGACTCAATTCCCCTCAATGGCCTTCACACTGGGACTCGATTCCCCTCACTGGCCTCCACACTGGGACTTGATTCCCCACACTGACGTCCACACTGGATCTTGATTCCCCTCACTGGCCCCTGCACCAGGACTCGATTCCCCTCACTGGCCTCTGCACTGGGACTCGATTCCCCTCACTGGCCTCTGCTCTGGGACTCGATTCCCCTCACTGGCCTCTGCACTGGGACTCGATTCCCTCACTGGCCTCTGCACTGGGACTCGATTCCCCTCACTGACCTCTGCACTGGGACTCGATTCCCCTCACTGGCCTCCGCACTCGGACACAATTCCCCTCACTGGCCTCCGTACTGGGACTCGATTGCCCTCACTGGCCTCTGCACTGGGACTCAATTCCCCTCACTGGCCTCTGCACTGGGACTCAATTCCCCTCAATGGCCTTCACACTGGGACTCGATTCCCCTCACTGGCCACCGCACTGGGACTCGATTCCCCAAACTGACCTCCGCACTGGGACTCGATTCCGCTCACTGGCCTCCGCACTGGGACTCGATTCCCCTCACTGACCTCTGCACTGTGACTCGATTCCCCTCACTGGCCTCCGCACTGGGACTCGATTCCCCTCACTGGCCTCCGTACTGGGACTCGATTCCCCTCACTGACCTCCGCACTGGGACTCGATTCCCCTCACTGGCCTCCGCACTTGGACTCGATTCCCCTCACTGGCCTCCGCACTGGGACTCGATTCCCCTCACTGGCCTCTGCACTGGGACTCGATTCCCCTCACTGACCTCCGCACTGGGACTCGATTCCCCACACTGACCTCCGCACTTGGACTCGATTCCGCTCACTGGCCTCCGCACTGGGACTCGATTCCCCTCACTAGCCTCCGCACTGGGACTCAATTCCCCTCACTGGCCTCCGCACTGGGACTCGATTCCGCTCACTGGCCTCCGCACTGGGACCCGATTCCCTTCACTCGCCTCCGCACTGGGACTTGATTCCCCTCACTGGCCTCTGCAATGGAACTTGATTCCCCTCACTGGCCTCTGCACTGGGACTCAATTCCCCTCAATGGCCTTCACACTGGGACTCGATTCCCCTCACTGGCCTCCACACTGGGACTTGATTCCCCACACTGACGTCCACACTGGAACTTGATTCCCCTCACTGGCCTCTGTACCAGGACTCGATTCCCCTCACTGGCCTCTGCACTGGGACTCGATTCCCCTCACTGGCCTCTGCACTGGGACTCGATTCCCCTCACTGGCCTCTGCACTGGGACTCGATTCCCTCACTGGCCTCTGCACTGGGACTCGATTCCCCTCACTGACCTCTGCACTGGGACTCGATTCCCCTCACTGGCCTCCGCACTCGGACACAATTCCCCTCACTGGCCTCCGTACTGGGACTCGATTGCCCTCACTGGCCTCTGCACTGGGACTCAATTCCCCTCACTGGCCTCTGCACTGGGACTCAATTCCCCTCAATGGCCTTCACACTGGGACTCGATTCCCCTCACTGGCCTCCACACTGGGACTTGATTCCCCACACTGACGTCCACACTGGAACTTGATTCCCCTCACTGGCCTCTGCACCAGGATTCGATTCCCCTCACTGGCCTCTGCACTGGAACTCGATTCCCCTCACTGGCCTCTGCACCAGGACTTGTTTCCCCTCACTGGCCTCCGCACTGGGACCCAATTCCCCTCACTGGCCTCTGCACTGGGACTCGATTCTCCTCAATGGCCTTCACACTGGGACTCGATTCCCCTCACTGACCTCCGCACTGGGACTCGATTCCCCTCACTGGCTTCTGCACTGTAACTCGATTCCCCTCACTGGCTTCTGCACTGGAACTCGATTCCCCTCACTGGCCTCTGCTCTGGAACTTGGTTCTCCTCACTGGCCTCCGCACTGGGACTCGATTCCCCACACTGACCTCCGCACTGGGACTCGATTCCCCTCACTGGCCTCCGCACTGGGACTCGATTCCCCTCACTGGCCTCTGCACTGGGACTCGATTCCCCTCCCTGGCCTCTGCACTGGTACTCGATTCCCCTCACTGGCCTCTGCACTGGTACTCGATTCCCCTCACTGGCCTCCCCACTGGGACTCGATTCCCCTCACTGGCTTCTGCACTGGGACTCGATTCCCCTCACTGGCCTCCGCACTGGGACCCGATTCCCTTCACTGGCTTCTGCACTGGGACTCGATTCCCCTCACTGGCCTCTGCACTGGTACTCGATTCCCCTCACTGGCTTCTGCACTGGGACTCGATTCCCCTCACTTGCCTCCGCACTGGGACCCGATTCCCTTCACTGGCCTCCGAACTGGGACTCGATTCCCCTCACTGGCCTCCGCACTGGGACTCGATTCCCCTCACTGGCCTCTGCACTGGGACTCGATTCCCCTCACTGGCCTCTGCACAGGGACTCGATTCCCCTCACTGGCCTCCCCACTGGGACTCGATTCCCCTCACTGGCTTCTGCACTGGGACTCGATTCCCCTCACTGGCCTCTGCACTGGTACTCGATTCCCCTCACTGGCCTCCCCACTGGGACTCGATTGCCCTCACTGGCTTCTGCACTGGGACTCAATTCCCCTCACTGGCCTCCGCACTGGGACTCGATTCCCTTCACTGGCCTCCGCAATGGGACTCGATTCCCCTCACTGGCCTCCGCACTGGGACTCGATTTCCCTCACTGGCCTCTGCACTGGGACTCGATTCCCCTCACTGGCCTCTGCACAGGGACTGGATTCCCCTCACTGACCTCTGCACTGGGACTCGATTCCCCTCACTGGCCTCTGCACTGGGACTCGATTCCCTCACTGGCCTCCCCACTGGGACTCGATTCCCCTCACTGGCTTCTGCACTGGGACTCGATTCCCCTCACTGGCCTCCGCACTGGGACCCGATTCCCTTCACTGGCCTCCGAACTGGGACTCGATTCCCCTCACTGGCCTCTGCACTGGGACTCGATTCCCCTCACTGGCCTCCGCACTGGGACTCAATTCCCCTCACTGGCTCTGCACTGGGACTCGATTCCCCTCAATGGCCTTCACACTGGGACTCGATTCCCCTCACTGGCCTCCACACTGGGACTTGATTCCCCCCACTGACGTCCACACTGGAACTTGATTCCCCTCACTGGCCTCTGCACCAGGATTCGATTCCCCTCACTGGCCTCTGCACTGGAACTTGATTCCCCTCACTGGCTTCTGCACTGGGACTCGATTCCCCTCACTGGCCTCTGCACTGGGACTCAATTCCCCTCAATGGCCTTCACACTGGGACTCGATTCCCCTCACTGGCCTCCACACTGGGACTCGATTCCCCTCACTGGCTTCTGCACTGTAACTCGATTCCCCTCACTGGCTTCTGCACTGGAACTCGATTCCCCTCACTGGCCTCTGCTCTGGAACTTGGTTCTCCTCACTGGCCTCCGCACTGGGACTCGATTCCCCACACTGACCTCCGCACTGGGACTCGATTCCCCTCACTGGCCTCCGCACTGGGACTCGATTCCCCTCACTGGCCTCTGCACTGGGACTCGATTCCCCTCCCTGGCCTCTGCACTGGTACTCGATTCCCCTCACTGGCCTCTGCACTGGTACTCGATTCCCCTCACTGGCCTCCCCACTGGGACTCGATTCCCCTCACTGGCTTCTGCACTGGGACTCGATTCCCCTCACTGGCCTCCGCACTGGGACCCGATTCCCTTCACTGGCTTCTGCACTGGGACTCGATTCCCCTCACTGGCCTCTGCACTGGTACTCGATTCCCCTCACTGGCTTCTGCACTGGGACTCGATTCCCCTCACTGGCCTCCGCACTGGGACCCGATTCCCTTCACTGGCCTCCGAACTGGGACTCGATTCCCCTCACTGGCCTCCGCACTGGGACTCGATTCCCCTCACTGGCCTCTGCACTGGGACTCGATTCCCCTCACTGGCCTCTGCACAGGGACTCGATTCCCCTCACTGGCCTCCCCACTGGGACTCGATTCCCCTCACTGGCTTCTGCACTGGGACTCGATTCCCCTCACTGGCCTCTGCACTGGTACTCGATTCCCCTCACTGGCCTCCCCACTGGGACTCGATTGCCCTCACTGGCTTCTGCACTGGGACTCGATTCCCCTCACTGGCCTCCGCACTGGGACCCGATTCCCTTCACTGGCCTCCGCAATGGGACTCGATTCCCCTCACTGGCCTCCGCACTGGGACTCGATTTCCCTCACTGGCCTCTGCACTGGGACTCGATTCCCCTCACTGGCCTCTGCACAGGGACTGGATTCCCCTCACTGACCTCTGCACTGGGACTCGATTCCCCTCACTGGCCTCTGCACTGGGACTCGATTCCCTCACTGGCCTCTGCACTGGGACTCGATTCCCCTCACTGACCTCTGCACTGGGACTCGATTCCCCTCACTGGCCTCCGCACTCGGACACAATTCCCCTCACTGGCCTCCGTACTGGGACTCGATTCCCCTCACTGGCCTCTGCACTGGGACTCGATTCCCCTCACTGGCCTCCCCACTGGGACTCGATTCCCCTCACTGGCTTCTGCACTGGGACTCGATTCCCCTCACTTGGCTCCGCACTGGGACCCGATTCCCTTCACTGGCCTCCGAACTGGGACTCGATTCCCCTCACTGGCCTCCGCACTGGGACTCGATTCCCCTCACTGGCCTCTGCACTGGGACTCGATTCCCCTCACTGGCCTCTGCACAGGGACTCGATTCCCCTCACTGGCCTCCCCACTGGGACTCGATTCCCCTCACTGGCTTCTGCACTGGGACTCGATTCCCCTCACTGGCCTCTGCACTGGTACTCGATTCCCCTCACTGGCCTCCCCACTGGGACTCGATTCCCCTCACTGGCTTCTGCACTGGGACTCGATTCCCCTCACTGGCCTCCGCACTCGGACACAATTCCCCTCACTGGCCTCCGTACTGGGACTCGATTCCCCTCACTGGCCTCTGCACTGGGACTCGATTCCCCTCACTGGCCTCCGCACTGGGACTCAATTCCCCTCACTGGCTCTGCACTGGGACTCGATTCCCCTCACTGGCCACCGCACTGGGACTCGATTCCCCAAACTGACCTCCGCACTGGGACTCGATTCCGCTCACTGGCCTCCGCACTGGGACTCGATTCCCCTCACTGACCTCTGCACTGTGACTCGATTCCCCTCACTGGTCTCCGCACTGGGACTCGATTCCCCTCACTGGCCTCCGTACTGGGACTCGATTCCCCTCACTGACCTCCGCACTGGGACTCGATTCCCCTCACTGGCCTCCGCACTTGGACTCGATTCCCCTCACTGGCCTCCGCACTGGGACTCGATTCCCCTCACTGGCCTCTGCACTGGGACTCGATTCCCCTCACTGACCTCCGCACTGGGACTCGATTCCCCACACTGACCTCCGCACTTGGACTCGATTCCACTCACTGGCCTCCGCACTGGGACTCGATTCCCCTCACTAGCCTCCGCACTGGGACTCAATTCCCCTCACTGGCCTCCGCACTGGGACTCGATTCCGCTCACTGGCCTCCGCACTGGGACCCGATTCCCTTCACTCGCCTCCGCACTGGGACTTGATTCCCCTCACTGGCCTCTGCAATGGAACTTGATTCCCCTCACTGGCCTCTGCACTGGGACTCAATTCCCCTCAATGGCCTTCACACTGGGACTCGATTCCCCTCACTGGCCTCCACACTGGGACTTGATTCCCCACACTGACGTCCACACTGGAACTTGATTCCCCTCACTGGCCTCTGTACCAGGACTCGATTCCCCTCACTGGCCTCTGCACTGGGACTCGATTCCCCTCACTGGCCTCTGCACTGGGACTCGATTCCCCTCACTGGCCTCTGCACTGGGACTCGATTCCCTCACTGGCCTCTCCACTGGGACTCGATTCCCCTCACTGACCTCTGCACTGGGACTCGATTCCCCTCACTGGCCTCCGCACTCGGACACAATTCCCCTCACTGGCCTCCGTACTGGGACTCGATTGCCCTCACTGGCCTCTGCACTGGGACTCAATTCCCCTCACTGGCCTCTGCACTGGGACTCAATTCCCCTCAATGGCCTTCACACTGGGACTCGATTCCCCTCACTGGCCTCCACACTGGGACTTGATTCCCCACACTGACGTCCACACTGGAACTTGATTCCCCTCACTGGCCTCTGCACCAGGATTCGATTCCCCTCACTGGCCTCTGCACTGGAACTTGATTCCCCTCACTGGCTTCTGCACTGGGACTCGATTCCCCTCACTGGCCTCCGCACTGGGACTTGATTCCCCACACTGACCTCTGCACTTGGACTCGATTCCGCTCACTGGCCTCCGCACTGGGACTCAATTCCCCTCACTGACCTCTGCACTGGGACTCGATTCCCCTCACTGACCTCTGCACTGGGACTCGATTCCCCTCAATGGCCTCTGCACTGGGACTCGATTCCCCTCACTGGCCTCTGCACCTGGACTTGTTTCCCCTCACTGTCCTCCGCACTGGGACCCAATTCCCCTCACTGGCCTCTGCACTGGGACTCGATTCTCCTCAATGGCCTTCACACTGGGACTCGATTCCCCTCACTGGCCTCTGCACTGGGACTCGATTCCCCTCAATGGCCTTCACACTGGGACTCGATTCCCCTAACTGACCTCCGCAGTGGGACTCAATTCCCCTCACTGGCCTCCGCACTGGGACTCGATTCCCAACACTGACCTCCGCACTGGGACTCGATTCCCCTCACTGGCCTCCGCACTGGGACTCGATTCCCCTCACTGGCCTCTGCACTGGGACTCGATTCCCCTCACTGGCCTCTGCACTGGTACTCGATTCCCCTCACTGGCCTCCCCACTGGGACTCGATTCCCCTCACTGGCTTCTGCACTGGGACTCGATTCCCCTCACTGGCCTCTGCACTGGGTCTCGAATCCCCTCACTGGCCTCCCCACTGGGACTCGATTCCCCTCACTGGCTTCTGCACTGGGACTCGATTCCCCTCACTGGCCTCCGCACTGTGACCCGATTCCCTTCACTGGCCTCCGCACTGGGACTCGATTCCCCTCACTGGCCTCCGCACTGGGACTCGATTGCCCTCACTGGCCTCTGCACTGGGACTCAATTCCCCTCACTGACCTCTGCACTGGGACTCAATTCCCCTCAATGGCCTCCGCACTGGGACCCGATTCCCTTCACTCGCCTCCGCACTGGGACTTGATTCCCCTCACTGGCCTCTGCACTGGAACTTGATTCCCCTCACTGGCCTCTGCACTGGGACTCAATTCCCCTCAATGGCCTTCACACTGGGACTCGATTCCCCTCACTGGCCTCCACACTGGGACTTGATTCCCCACACTGACGTCCACACTGGATCTTGATTCCCCTCACTGGCCCCTGCACCAGGACTCGATTCCCCTCACTGGCCTCTGCACTGGGACTCGATTCCCCTCACTGGCCTCTGCTCTGGGACTCGATTCCCCTCACTGACCTCTGCACTGGGACTCGATTCCTTCACTGGCCTCTGCACTGGGACTCGATTCCCCTCACTGACCTCTGCACTGGGACTCGATTCCCCTCACTGGCCTCCGCACTCGGACACAATTCCCCTCACTGGCCTCCGTACTGGGACTCGATTGCCCTCACTGGCCTCTGCACTGGGACTCAATTCCCCTCACTGGCCTCTGCACTGGGACTCAATTCCCCTCAATGGCCTTCACACTGGGACTCGATTCCCCTCACTGGCCTCCACACTGGGACTTGATTCCCCACACTGACGTCCACACTGGAACTTGATTCCCCTCACTGGCCTCTGCACCAGGATTCGATTCCCCTCACTGGCCTCTGCACTGGAACTTGATTCCCCTCACTGGCTTCTGCACTGGGACTCGATTCCCCTCACTGGCCTCCGCACTGGGACTTGATTCCCCACACTGACCTCTGCACTTGGACTCGATTCCGCTCACTGGCCTCCGCACTGGGACTCAATTCCCCTCACTGACCTCTGCACTGGGACTCGATTCCCCTCAATGGCCTCCGCACTGGGACTCAATTCCCCTCACTGGTCTCCGCACTGGGACTCGATTCCCCTCACTGGCCTCTGCACCAGGACTTGGTTCCCCTCACTGGCCTCCGCACTGGGACCCAATTCCCCTCACTGGCCTCTGCACTGGGACTCGATTCTCCTCAATGGCCTTCACACTGGGACTCGAGTCCCCTCACTGACCTCCGCACTGGGACTCGATTCCACTCACTGGCCTCCGCACTGGGACTCGATTCCCCTCACTAGCCTCCGCACTGGGACTCAATTCCCCTCACTGGCCTCCGCACTGGGACTCGATTCCGCTCACTGGCCTCCGCACTGGGACCCGATTCCCTTCACTCGCCTCCGCACTGGGACTTGATTCCCCTCACTGGCCTCTGCAATGGAACTTGATTCCCCTCACTGGCCTCTGCACTGGGACTCAATTCCCCTCAATGGCCTTCACACTGGGACTCGATTCCCCTCACTGGCCTCCACACTGGGACTTGATTCCCCACACTGACGTCCACACTGGAACTTGATTCCCCTCACTGGCCTCTGTACCAGGACTCGATTCCCCTCACTGGCCTCTGCACTGGGACTCGATTCCCCTCACTGGCCTCTGCACTGGGACTCGATTCCCCTCACTGGCCTCTGCACTGGGACTCGATTCCCTCACTGGCCTCTCCACTGGGACTCGATTCCCCTCACTGACCTCTGCACTGGGACTCGATTCCCCTCACTGGCCTCCGCACTCGGACACAATTCCCCTCACTGGCCTCCGTACTGGGACTCGATTGCCCTCACTGGCCTCTGCACTGGGACTCAATTCCCCTCACTGGCCTCTGCACTGGGACTCAATTCCCCTCAATGGCCTTAACACTGGGACTCGATTCCCCTCACTGGCCTCCACACTGGGACTTGATTCCCCACACTGACGTCCACACTGGAACTTGATTCCCCTCACTGGCCTCTGCACCAGGATTCGATTCCCCTCACTGGCCTCTGCACTGGAACTTGATTCCCCTCACTGGCTTCTGCACTGGGACTCGATTCCCCTCACTGGCCTCCGCACTGGGACTTGATTCCCCACACTGACCTCTGCACCTGGACTCGATTCCGCTCACTGGCCTCCGCACTGGGACTCAATTCCCCTCACTGACCTCTGCACTGGGACTCGATTCCCCTCACTGACCTCTGCACTGGGACTCGATTCCCCTCAATGGCCTCTGCACTGGGACTCGATTCCCCTCACTGGCCTCTGCACCTGGACTTGTTTCCCCTCACTGTCCTCCGCACTGGGACCCAATTCCCCTCACTGGCCTCTGCACTGGGACTCGATTCTCCTCAATGGCCTTCACACTGGGACTCGATTCCCCTCACTGGCCTCTGCACTGGGACTCGATTCCCCTCAATGGCCTTCACACTGGGACTCGATTCCCCTAACTGACCTCCGCAGTGGGACTCAATTCCCCTCACTGGCCTCCGCACTGGGACTCGATTCCCAACACTGACCTCCGCACTGGGACTCGATTCCCCTCACTGGCCTCCGCACTGGGACTCGATTCCCCTCACTGGCCTCTGCACTGGGACTCGATTCCCCTCACTGGCCTCTGCACTGGTACTCGATTCCCCTCACTGGCCTCCCCACTGGGACTCGATTCCCCTCACTGGCTTCTGCACTGGGACTCGATTCCCCTCACTGGCCTCTGCACTGGGTCTCGAATCCCCTCACTGGCCTCCCCACTGGGACTCGATTCCCCTCACTGGCTTCTGCACTGGGACTCGATTCCCCTCACTGGCCTCCGCACTGGGACCCGATTCCCTTCACTGGCCTCCGCACTGGGACTCGATTCCCCTCACTGGCCTCCGCACTGGGACTCGATTGCCCTCACTGGCCTCTGCACTGGGACTCAATTCCCCTCACTGACCTCTGCACTGGGACTCAATTCCCCTCAATGGCCTCCGCACTGGGACCCGATTCCCTTCACTCGCCTCCGCACTGGGACTTGATTCCCCTCACTGGCCTCTGCACTGGAACTTGATTCCCCTCACTGGCCTCTGCACTGGGACTCAATTCCCCTCAATGGCCTTCACACTGGGACTCGATTCCCCTCACTGGCCTCCACACTGGGACTTGATTCCCCACACTGACGTCCACACTGGATCTTGATTCCCCTCACTGGCCCCTGCACCAGGACTCGATTCCCCTCACTGGCCTCTGCACTGGGACTCGATTCCCCTCACTGGCCTCTGCTCTGGGACTCGATTCCCCTCACTGGCCTCTGCACTGGGACTCGATTCCCTCACTGGCCTCTGCACTGGGACTCGATTCCCCTCACTGACCTCTGCACTGGGACTCGATTCCCCTCACTGGCCTCCGCACTCGGACACAATTCCCCTCACTGGCCTCCGTACTGGGACTCGATTGCCCTCACTGGCCTCTGCACTGGGACTCAATTCCCCTCACTGGCCTCTGCACTGGGACTCAATTCCCCTCAATGGCCTTCACACTGGGACTCGATTCCCCTCACTGGCCTCCACACTGGGACTTGATTCCCCACACTGACGTCCACACTGGAACTTGATTCCCCTCACTGGCCTCTGCACCAGGATTCGATTCCCCTCACTGGCCTCTGCACTGGAACTTGATTCCCCTCACTGGCTTCTGCACTGGGACTCGATTCCCCTCACTGGCCTCCGCACTGGGACTTGATTCCCCACACTGACCTCTGCACTTGGACTCGATTCCGCTCACTGGCCTCCGCACTGGGACTCAATTCCCCTCACTGACCTCTGCACTGGGACTCGATTCCCCTCAATGGCCTCCGCACTGGGACTCAATTCCCCTCACTGGTCTCCGCACTGGGACTCGATTCCCCTCACTGGCCTCTGCACCAGGACTTGGTTCCCCTCACTGGCCTCCGCACTGGGACCCAATTCCCCTCACTGGCCTCTGCACTGGGACTCGATTCTCCTCAATGGCCTTCACACTGGGACTCGAGTCCCCTCACTGACCTCCGCACTGGGACTCGATTCCCCTCACTGGCTTCTGCACTGTAACTCGATTCCCCTCACTGGCTTCTGCACTGGAACTCGATTCCCCTCACTGGCCTCTGCTCTGGAACTTGGTTCTCCTCACTGGCCTCCGCACTGGGACTCGATTCCCCTCACTGGCCTCTGCACTGGGACTCGATTCCCCTCCCTGGCCTCTGCACTGGTACTCGATTCCCCTCACTGGCCTCTGCACTGGTACTCGATTCCCCTCACTGGCCTCCCCACTGGGACTCGATTCCCCTCACTGGCTTCTGCACTGGGACTCGATTCCCCTCACTGGCCTCCGCACTGGGACCCGATTCCCTTCACTGGCTTCTGCACTGGGACTCGATTCCCCTCACTGGCCTCTGCACTGGTACTCGATTCCCCTCACTGGCTTCTGCACTGGGACTCGATTCCCCTCACTGGCCTCCGCACTGGGACCCGATTCCCTTCACTGGCCTCCGAACTGGGACTCGATTCCCCTCACTGGCCTCCGCACTGGGACTCGATTCCCCTCACTGGCCTCCGCACTGGGACTCGATTTCCCTCACTGGCCTCTGCACTGGGACTCGATTCCCCTCACTGGCCTCTGCACAGGGATTGGATTCCCCTCACTGACCTCTGCACTGGGACTCGATTCCCCTCACTGGCCTCTGCACTGGGACTCGATTCCCTCACTGGCCTCCCCACTGGGACTCGATTCCCCTCACTGGCTTCTGCACTGGGACTCGATTCCCCTCACTGGCCTCCGCACTGGGACCCGATTCCCTTCACTGGCCTCCGAACTGGGACTCGATTCCCCTCACTGGCCTCCGCACTGGGACTCGATTCCCTTCACTGGCCTCCGCAATGGGACTCGATTCCCCTCACTGGCCTCCGCACTGGGACTCGATTTCCCTCACTGGCCTCTGCACTGGGACTCGATTCCCCTCACTGGCCTCTGCACAGGGATTGGATTCCCCTCACTGACCTCTGCACTGGGACTCGATTCCCCTCACTGGCCTCTGCACTGGGACTCGATTCCCTCACTGGCCTCCCCACTGGGACTCGATTCCCCTCACTGGCTTCTGCACTGGGACTCGATTCCCCTCACTGGCCTCCGCACTGGGACCCGATTCCCTTCACTGGCCTCCGAACTGGGACTCGATTCCCCTCACTGGCCTCCGCACTGGGACTCGATTCCCCTCACTGGCCTCTGCACTGGGACTCGATTCCCCTCACTGGCCTCTGCACAGGGACTCGATTCCCCTCACTGGCCTCCACACTGGGACTCGATTCCCCTCACTGGCTTCTGCACTGGGACTCGATTCCCCTCACTGGCCTCTGCACTGGTACTCGATTCCCCTCACTGGCCTCCCCACTGGGACTCGATTCCCCTCACTGGCTTCTGCACTGGGACTCGATTCCCCTCACTGGCCTCCGCACTGGGACCCGATTCCCTTCACTGGCCTCCGCACTGGGACTCGATTCCCCTCACTGGCCTCCGCACTGGGACTCGATTCCCCTCACTGGCCTCTGCACAGGGACTCGATTCCCCTCACTGGCCTCTGCACTGGGACTCGATTCCCCTCACTGGCCTCTGCACTGGGACTCGATTCCCTCACTGGCCTCTGCACTGGGACTCGATTCCCCTCACTGACCTCTGCACTGGGACTCGATTCCCCTCACTGGCCTCCGCACTCGGACACAATTCCCCTCACTGGCCTCCGTACTGGGACTCGATTCCCCTCACTGGCCTCTGCACTGGGACTCGATTCCCCTCACTGGCCTCCGCACTGGGACTCAATTCCCCTCACTGGCTCTGCACTGGGACTCGATTCCCCTCACTGGCCTCCGCACTGGGACTCAATTCCCCTCACTGGCTCTGCACTGGGACTCGATTCCCCTCACTGGCCACCGCACTGGGACTCGATTCCCCAAACTGACCTCCGCACTGGGACTCGATTCCCCTCACTGGCCTCTGCACTGGTACTCGATTCCCCTCACTGGCCTCCCCACTGGGACTCGATTCCCCTCACTGGCTTCTGCACTGGGACTCGATTCCCCTCACTGGCCTCCGCACTGGGACCCGATTCCCTTCACTGGCCTCCGAACTGGGACTCGATTCCCCTCACTGGCCTCCGCACTGGGACTCGATTCCCCTCACTGGCCTCTGCACTGGGACTCGATTCCCCTCACTGGCCTCTGCACAGGGACTCGATTCCCCTCACTGGCCTCCCCACTGGGACTCGATTCCCCTCACTGGCTTCTGCACTGGGACTCGATTCCCCTCACTGGCCTCTGCACTGGTACTCGATTCCCCTCACTGGCCTCCCCACTGGGACTCGATTCCCCTCACTGGCTTCTGCACTGGGACTCGATTCCCCTCACTGGCCTCCGCACTGGGACCCGATTCCCTTCACTGGCCTCCGCACTGGGACTCGATTCCCCTCACTGGCCTCCGCACTGGGACTCGATTCCCCTCACTGGCCTCTGCACAGGGACTCGATTCCCCTCACTGGCCTCTGCACTGGGACTCGATTCCCTCACTGGCCTCTGCACTGGGACTCAATTCCCCTCACTGGCTCTGCACTGGGACTCGATTCCCCTCACTGGCCTCTGCACTGGGACTCGATTCCCCTCACTGGCCTCTGCACTGGGACTCGATTCCCTCACTGGCCTCTGCACTGGGACTCGATTCCCCTCACTGACCTCTGCACTGGGACTCGATTCCCCTCACTGGCCTCCGCACTCGGACACAATTCCCCTCACTGGCCTCCGTACTGGGACTCGATTCCCCTCACTGGCCTCTGCACTGGGACTCGATTCCCCTCACTGGCCTCCGCACTGGGACTCAATTCCCCTCACTGGCTCTGCACTGGGACTCGATTCCCCTCACTGGCCACCGCACTGGGACTCGATTCCCCAAACTGACCTCCGCACTGGGACTCGATTCCGCTCACTGGCCTCCGCACTGGGACTCGATTCCCCTCACTGACCTCTGCACTGTGACTCGATTCCCCTCACTGGCCTCCGAACTGGGACTCGATTCCCCTCACTGGCCTCCGTACTGGGACTCGATTCCCCTCACTGACCTCCGCACTGGGACTCGATTCCCCTCACTGGCCTCCGCACTTGGACTCGATTCCCCTCACTGGCCTCCGCACTGGGACTCGATTCCCCTCACTGGCCTCTGCACTGGGACTCGATTCCCCTCACTGACCTCCGCACTGGGACTCGATTCCCCACACTGACCTCCGCACTTGGACTCGATTCCGCTCACTGGCCTCCGCACTGGGACTCGATTCCCCTCACTAGCCTCCGCACTGGGACTCAATTCCCCTCACTGGCCTCTGCACTGGTACTCGATTCCCCTCACTGGCCTCCCCACTGGGACTCGATTGCCCTCACTGGCTTCTGCACTGGGACTCAATTCCCCTCACTGGCCTCCGCACTGGGACCCGATTCCCTTCACTGGCCTCCGCAATGGGACTCGATTCCCCTCACTGGCCTCCGCACTGGGACTCGATTTCCCTCACTGGCCTCTGCACTGGGACTCGATTCCCCTCACTGGCCTCTGCACAGGGACTGGATTCCCCTCACTGACCTCTGCACTGGGACTCGATTCCCCTCACTGGCCTCTGCACTGGGACTCGATTCCCTCACTGGCCTCCCCACTGGGACTCGATTCCCCTCACTGGCTTCTGCACTGGGACTCGATTCCCCTCACTGGCCTCCGCACTGGGACCCGATTCCCTTCACTGGCCTCCGAACTGGGACTCGATTCCCCTCACTGGCCTCCGCACTGGGACTCGATTCCCCTCACTGGCCTCTGCACTGGGACTCGATTCCCCTCACTGGCCTCTGCACAGGGACTCGATTCCCCTCACTGGCCTCCACACTGGGACTCGATTCCCCTCACTGGCTTCTGCACTGGGACTCGATTCCCCTCACTGGCCTCTGCACTGGTACTCGATTCCCCTCACTGGCCTCCCCACTGGGACTCGATTCCCCTCACTGGCTTCTGCACTGGGACTCGATTCCCCTCACTGGCCTCCGCACTGGGACCCGATTCCCTTCACTGGCCTCCGCACTGGGACTCGATTCCCCTCACTGGCCTCCGCACTGGGACTCGATTCCCCTCACTGGCCTCTGCACAGGGACTCGATTCCCCTCACTGGCCTCTGCACTGGGACTCGATTCCCCTCACTGGCCTCTGCACTGGGACTCGATTCCCTCACTGGCCTCTGCACTGGGACTCGATTCCCCTCACTGACCTCTGCACTGGGACTCGATTCCCCTCACTGGCCTCCGCACTCGGACACAATTCCCCTCACTGGCCTCCGTACTGGGACTCGATTCCCCTCACTGGCCTCTGCACTGGGACTCGATTCCCCTCACTGGCCTCCGCACTGGGACTCAATTCCCCTCACTGGCTCTGCACTGGGACTCGATTCCCCTCACTGGCCTCCGCACTGGGACTCAATTCCCCTCACTGGCTCTGCACTGGGACTCGATTCCCCTCACTGGCCACCGCACTGGGACTCGATTCCCCAAACTGACCTCCGCACTGGGACTCGATTCCCCTCACTGGCCTCTGCACTGGTACTCGATTCCCCTCACTGGCCTCCCCACTGGGACTCGATTCCCCTCACTGGCTTCTGCACTGGGACTCGATTCCCCTCACTGGCCTCCGCACTGGGACCCGATTCCCTTCACTGGCCTCCGAACTGGGACTCGATTCCCCTCACTGGCCTCCGCACTGGGACTCGATTCCCCTCACTGGCCTCTGCACTGGGACTCGATTCCCCTCACTGGCCTCTGCACAGGGACTCGATTCCCCTCACTGGCCTCCCCACTGGGACTCGATTCCCCTCACTGGCTTCTGCACTGGGACTCGATTCCCCTCACTGGCCTCTGCACTGGTACTCGATTCCCCTCACTGGCCTCCCCACTGGGACTCGATTGCCCTCACTGGCTTCTGCACTGGGACTCGATTCCCCTCACTGGCCTCCGCACTGGGACCCGATTCCCTTCACTGGCCTCCGCACTGGGACTCGATTCCCCTCACTGGCCTCCGCACTGGGACTCGATTCCCCTCACTGGCCTCTGCACAGGGTCTCGATTCCCCTCACTGGCCTCTGCACTGGGACTCGATTCCCCTCACTGGCCTCTGCACTGGGACTCGATTCCCTCACTGGCCTCTGCACTGGGACTCGATTCCCCTCACTGACCTCTGCACTGGGACTCGATTCCCCTCACTGGCCTCCGCACTCGGACACAATTCCCCTCACTGGCCTCCGTACTGGGACTCGATTCCCCTCACTGGCCTCTGCACTGGGACTCGATTCCCCTCACTGGCCTCCGCACTGGGACTCAATTCCCCTCACTGGCTCTGCACTGGGACTCGATTCCCCTCACTGGCCACCGCACTGGGACTCGATTCCCCAAACTGACCTCCGCACTGGGACTCGATTCCGCTCACTGGCCTCCGCACTGGGACTCGATTCCCCTCACTGACCTCTGCACTGTGACTCGATTCCCCTCACTGGCCTCCGAACTGGGACTCGATTCCCCTCACTGGCCTCCGTACTGGGACTCGATTCCCCTCACTGACCTCCGCACTGGGACTCGATTCCCCTCACTGGCCTCCGCACTTGGACTCGATTCCCCTCACTGGCCTCCGCACTGGGACTCGATTCCCCTCACTGGCCTCTGCACTGGGACTCGATTCCCCTCACTGACCTCCGCACTGGGACTCGATTCCCCACACTGACCTCCGCACTTGGACTCGATTCCGCTCACTGGCCTCCGCACTGGGACTCGATTCCCCTCACTAGCCTCCGCACTGGGACTCAATTCCCCTCACTGGCCTCCGCACTGGGACTCGGTTCCGCTCACTGGCCTCCGCACTGGGACCCGATTCCCTTCACTCGCCTCCGCACTGGGACTTGATTCCCCTCACTGGCCTCTGCAATGGAACTTGATTCCCCTCACTGGCCTCTGCACTGGGACTCAATTCCCCTCAATGGCCTTCACACTGGGACTCGATTCCCCTCACTGGCCTCCACACTGGGACTCGATTCCCCACACTGACGTCCACACTGGAACTTGATTCCCCTCACTGGCCTCTGTACCAGGACTCGATTCCCCTCACTGGCCTCTGCACTGGGACTCGATTCCCCTCACTGGCCTCTGCACTGGGACTCGATTCCCCTCACTGGCCTCTGCACTGGGACTCGATTCCCTCACTGGCCTCTCCACTGGGACTCGATTCCCCTCACTGACCTCTGCACTGGGACTCGATTCCCCTCACTGGCCTCCGCACTCGGACACAATTCCCCTCACTGGCCTCCGTACTGGGACTCGATTGCCCTCACTGGCCTCTGCACTGGGACTCAATTCCCCTCACTGGCCTCTGCACTGGGACTCAATTCCCCTCAATGGCCTTCACACTGGGACTCGATTCCCCTCACTGGCCTCCACACTGGGACTTGATTCCCCACACTGACGTCCACACTGGAACTTGATTCCCCTCACTGGCCTCTGCACCAGGATTCGATTCCCCTCACTGGCCTCTGCACTGGAACTTGATTCCCCTCACTGGCTTCTGCACTGGGACTCGATTCCGCTCACTGGCCTCCGCACTGGGACTCAATTCCCCTCACTGACCTCTGCACTGGGACTCGATTCCCCTCACTGACCTCTGCACTGGGACTCGATTCCCCTCAATGGCCTCTGCACTGGGACTCGATTCCCCTCACTGGCCTCTGCACCAGGACTTGTTTCCCCTCACTGGCCTCCGCACTGGGACCCAATTCCCCTCACTGGCCTCTGCACTGGGACTCGATTCTCCTCAATGGCCTTCACACTGGGACTCGATTCCCCTCACTGGCCTCTGCACTGGGACTCGATTCCCCTCAATGGCCTTCACACTGGGACTCGATTCCCCTAACTGACCTCCGCAGTGGGACTCAATTCCCCTCACTGGCCTCCGCACTGGGACTCGATTCCCAACACTGACCTCCGCACTGGGACTCGATTCCCCTCACTGGCCTCCGCACTGGGACTCGGTTCCCCTCACTGGCCTCTGCACTGGGACTCGATTCCCCTCACTGGCCTCTGCACTGGTACTCGATTCCCCTCACTGGCCTCCCCACTGGGACTCGATTCCCCTCACTGGCTTCTGCACTGGGACTCGATTCCCCTCACTGGCCTCTGCACTGGGTCTCGAATCCCCTCACTGGCCTCCCCACTGGGACTCGATTCCCCTCACTGGCTTCTGCACTGGGACTCGATTCCCCTCACTGGCCTCCGCACTGGGAC
The DNA here is from genome assembly GCF_047496795.1 of Chiloscyllium punctatum. Lineage (NCBI taxonomy): Eukaryota > Metazoa > Chordata > Chondrichthyes > Orectolobiformes > Hemiscylliidae > Chiloscyllium > Chiloscyllium punctatum. The sequence goes on from NC_092767.1 coordinate 26,428,057, forward strand.
CCGATTCCCTTCACTGGCCTCCGCACTGGGACTCGATTCCCCTCACTGGCCTCCGCACTGGGACTCGATTGCCCTCACTGGCCTCTGCACTGGGACTCAATTCCCCTCACTGACCTCTGCACTGGGACTCAATTCCCCTCAATGGCCTCCGCACTGGGACCCGATTCCCTTCACTCGCCTCCGCACTGGGACTTGATTCCCCTCACTGGCCTCTGCACTGGAACTTGATTCCCCTCACTGGCCTCTGCACTGGGACTCAATTCCCCTCAATGGCCTTCACACTGGGACTCGATTCCCCTCACTGGCCTCTACACTGGGACTTGATTCCCCACACTGACGTCCACACTGGATCTTGATTCCCCTCACTGGCCCCTGCACCAGGACTCGATTCCCCTCACTGGCCTCTGCACTGGGACTCGATTCCCCTCACTGGCCTCTGCACTGGGACTCGATTCCCCTCACTGGCCTCTGCACTGGGACTCGATTCCCTCACTGGCCTCTGCACTGGGACTCGATTCCCCTCACTGACCTCTGCACTGGGACTCGATTCCCCTCACTGGCCTCCGCACTCGGACACAATTCCCCTCACTGGCCTCCGTACTGGGACTCGATTGCCCTCACTGGCCTCTGCACTGGGACTCAATTCCCCTCACTGGCCTCTGCACTGGGACTCAATTCCCCTCAATGGCCTTCACACTGGGACTCGATTCCCCTCACTGGCCTCCACACTGGGACTTGATTCCCCACACTGACGTCCACACTGGAACTTGATTCCCCTCACTGGCCTCTGCACCAGGATTCGATTCCCCTCACTGGCCTCTGCACTGGAACTTGATTCCCCTCACTGGCTTCTGCACTGGGACTCGATTCCGCTCACTGGCCTCCGCACTGGGACTCAATTCCCCTCACTGACCTCTGCACTGGGACTCGATTCCCCTCACTGACCTCTGCACTGGGACTCGATTCCCCTCAATGGCCTCTGCACTGGGACTCGATTCCCCTCACTGGCCTCTGCACCAGGACTTGTTTCCCCTCACTGGCCTCCGCACTGGGACCCAATTCCCCTCACTGGCCTCTGCACTGGGACTCGATTCTCCTCAATGGCCTTCACACTGGGACTCGATTCCCCTCACTGGCCTCTGCACTGGGACTCGATTCCCCTCAATGGCCTTCACACTGGGACTCGATTCCCCTAACTGACCTCCGCAGTGGGACTCAATTCCCCTCACTGGCCTCCGCACTGGGACTCGATTCCCAACACTGACCTCCGCACTGGGACTCGATTCCCCTCACTGGCCTCCGCACTGGGACTCGGTTCCCCTCACTGGCCTCTGCACTGGGACTCGATTCCCCTCACTGGCCTCTGCACTGGTACTCGATTCCCCTCACTGGCCTCCCCACTGGGACTCGATTCCCCTCACTGGCTTCTGCACTGGGACTCGATTCCCCTCACTGGCCTCTGCACTGGGTCTCGAATCCCCTCACTGGCCTCCCCACTGGGACTCGATTCCCCTCACTGGCTTCTGCACTGGGACTCGATTCCCCTCACTGGCCTCCGCACTGGGACCCGATTCCCTTCACTGGCCTCCGCACTGGGACTCGATTCCCCTCACTGGCCTCCGCACTGGGACTCGATTGCCCTCACTGGCCTCTGCACTGGGACTCAATTCCCCTCACTGACCTCTGCACTGGGACTCAATTCCCCTCAATGGCCTCCGCACTGGGACCCGATTCCCTTCACTCGCCTCCGCACTGGGACTTGATTCCCCTCACTGGCCTCTGCACTGGAACTTGATTCCCCTCACTGGCCTCTGCACTGGGACTCAATTCCCCTCAATGGCCTTCACACTGGGACTCGATTCCCCTCACTGGCCTCTACACTGGGACTTGATTCCCCACACTGACGTCCACACTGGATCTTGATTCCCCTCACTGGCCCCTGCACCAGGACTCGATTCCCCTCACTGGCCTCTGCACTGGGACTCGATTCCCCTCACTGGCCTCTGCACTGGGACTCGATTCCCCTCACTGGCCTCTGCACTGGGACTCGATTCCCTCACTGGCCTCTGCACTGGGACTCGATTCCCCTCACTGACCTCTGCACTGGGACTCGATTCCCCTCACTGGCCTCCGCACTCGGACACAATTCCCCTCACTGGCCTCCGTACTGGGACTCGATTGCCCTCACTGGCCTCTGCACTGGGACTCAATTCCCCTCACTGGCCTCTGCACTGGGACTCAATTCCCCTCAATGGCCTTCACACTGGGACTCGATTCCCCTCACTGGCCTCCACACTGGGACTTGATTCCCCACACTGACGTCCACACTGGAACTTGATTCCCCTCACTGGCCTCTGCACCAGGATTCGATTCCCCTCACTGGCCTCTGCACTGGAACTTGATTCCCCTCACTGGCTTCTGCACTGGGACTCGATTCCCCTCACTGGCCTCCGCACTGGGACTTGATTCCCCACACTGACCTCTGCACTTGGACTCGATTCCGCTCACTGGCCTCCGCACTGGGACTCAATTCCCCTCACTGACCTCTGCACTGGGACTCGATTCCCCTCAATGGCCTCCGCACTGGGACTCAATTCCCCTCACTGGCCTCTGCACCAGGACTTGTTTCCCCTCACTGGCCTCCGCACTGGGACCCAATTCCCCTCACTGGCCTCTGCACTGGGACTCGATTCTCCTCAATGGCCTTCACACTGGGACTCGATTCCCCTCACTGACCTCCGCACTGGGACTCGATTCCCCTCACTGGCTTCTGCACTGTAACTCGATTCCCCTCACTGGCTTCTGCACTGGAACTCGATTCCCCTCACTGGCCTCTGCTCTGGAACTTGGTTCTCCTCACTGGCCTCCGCACTGGGACTCGATTCCCCACACTGACCTCCGCACTGGGACTCGATTCCCCTCACTGGCCTCCGCACTGGGACTCGATTCCCCTCACTGGCCTCTGCACTGGGACTCGATTCCCCTCCCTGGCCTCTGCACTGGTACTCGATTCCCCTCACTGGCCTCTGCACTGGTACTCGATTCCCCTCACTGGCCTCCCCACTGGGACTCGATTCCCCTCACTGGCTTCTGCACTGGGACTCGATTCCCCTCACTGGCCTCCGCACTGGGACCCGATTCCCTTCACTGGCTTCTGCACTGGGACTCGATTCCCCTCACTGGCCTCTGCACTGGGACTCGATTCCCCTCAATGGCCTTCACACTGGGACTCGATTCCCCTCACTGGCCTCCACACTGGGACTTGATTCCCCACACTGACGTCCACACTGGAACTTGATTCCCCTCACTGGCCTCTGCACCAGGATTCGATTCCCCTCACTGGCCTCTGCACTGGAACTTGATTCCCCTCACTGGCTTCTGCACTGGGACTCGATTCCCCTCACTGGCCTCCGCACTGGGACTTGATTCCCCACACTGACCTCTGCACTTGGACTCGATTCCGCTCACTGGCCTCCGCACTGGGACTCAATTCCCCTCACTGACCTCTGCACTGGGACTCGATTCCCCTCAATGGCCTCCGCACTGGGACTCAATTCCCCTCACTGGTCTCCGCACTGGGACTCGATTCCCCTCACTGGCCTCTGCACCAGGACTTGGTTCCCCTCACTGGCCTCCGCACTGGGACCCAATTCCCCTCACTGGCCTCTGCACTGGGACTCGATTCTCCTCAATGGCCTTCACACTGGGACTCGAGTCCCCTCACTGACCTCCGCACTGGGACTCGATTCCACTCACTGGCCTCCGCACTGGGACTCGATTCCCCTCACTAGCCTCCGCACTGGGACTCAATTCCCCTCACTGGCCTCCGCACTGGGACTCGATTCCGCTCACTGGCCTCCGCACTGGGACCCGATTCCCTTCACTCGCCTCCGCACTGGGACTTGATTCCCCTCACTGGCCTCTGCAATGGAACTTGATTCCCCTCACTGGCCTCTGCACTGGGACTCAATTCCCCTCAATGGCCTTCACACTGGGACTCGATTCCCCTCACTGGCCTCCACACTGGGACTTGATTCCCCACACTGACGTCCACACTGGAACTTGATTCCCCTCACTGGCCTCTGTACCAGGACTCGATTCCCCTCACTGGCCTCTGCACTGGGACTCGATTCCCCTCACTGGCCTCTGCACTGGGACTCGATTCCCCTCACTGGCCTCTGCACTGGGACTCGATTCCCTCACTGGCCTCTCCACTGGGACTCGATTCCCCTCACTGACCTCTGCACTGGGACTCGATTCCCCTCACTGGCCTCCGCACTCGGACACAATTCCCCTCACTGGCCTCCGTACTGGGACTCGATTGCCCTCACTGGCCTCTGCACTGGGACTCAATTCCCCTCACTGACCTCTGCACTGGGACTCAATTCCCCTCAATGGCCTCCGCACTGGGACCCGATTCCCTTCACTCGCCTCCGCACTGGGACTTGATTCCCCTCACTGGCCTCTGCACTGGAACTTGATTCCCCTCACTGGCCTCTGCACTGGGACTCAATTCCCCTCAATGGCCTTCACACTGGGACTCGATTCCCCTCACTGGCCTCCACACTGGGACTTGATTCCCCACACTGACGTCCACACTGGATCTTGATTCCCCTCACTGGCCCCTGCACCAGGACTCGATTCCCCTCACTGGCCTCTGCACTGGGACTCGATTCCCCTCACTGGCCTCTGCTCTGGGACTCGATTCCCCTCACTGGCCTCTGCACTGGGACTCGATTCCCTCACTGGCCTCTGCACTGGGACTCGATTCCCCTCACTGACCTCTGCACTGGGACTCGATTCCCCTCACTGGCCTCCGCACTCGGACACAATTCCCCTCACTGGCCTCCGTACTGGGACTCGATTGCCCTCACTGGCCTCTGCACTGGGACTCAATTCCCCTCACTGGCCTCTGCACTGGGACTCAATTCCCCTCAATGGCCTTCACACTGGGACTCGATTCCCCTCACTGGCCTCCACACTGGGACTTGATTCCCCACACTGACGTCCACACTGGAACTTGATTCCCCTCACTGGCCTCTGCACCAGGATTCGATTCCCCTCACTGGCCTCTGCACTGGAACTTGATTCCCCTCACTGGCTTCTGCACTGGGACTCGATTCCCCTCACTGGCCTCCGCACTGGGACTTGATTCCCCACACTGACCTCTGCACTTGGACTCGATTCCGCTCACTGGCCTCCGCACTGGGACTCAATTCCCCTCACTGACCTCTGCACTGGGACTCGATTCCCCTCAATGGCCTCCGCACTGGGACTCAATTCCCCTCACTGGTCTCCGCACTGGGACTCGATTCCCCTCACTGGCCTCTGCACCAGGACTTGGTTCCCCTCACTGGCCTCCGCACTGGGACCCAATTCCCCTCACTGGCCTCTGCACTGGGACTCGATTCTCCTCAATGGCCTTCACACTGGGACTCGAGTCCCCTCACTGACCTCCGCACTGGGACTCGATTCCCCTCACTGGCTTCTGCACTGTAACTCGATTCCCCTCACTGGCTTCTGCACTGGAACTCGATTCCCCTCACTGGCCTCTGCTCTGGAACTTGGTTCTCCTCACTGGCCTCCGCACTGGGACTCGATTCCCCTCACTGGCCTCCGCACTGGGACTCGATTCCCCTCACTGGCCTCTGCACCAGGACTTGGTTCCCCTCACTGGCCTCCGCACTGGGACCCAATTCCCCTCACTGGCCTCTGCACTGGGACTCGATTCTCCTCAATGGCCTTCACACTGGGACTCGAGTCCCCTCACTGACCTCCGCACTGGGACTCGATTCCCCTCACTGGCTTCTGCACTGTAACTCGATTCCCCTCACTGGCTTCTGCACTGGAACTCGATTCCCCTCACTGGCCTCTGCTCTGGAACTTGGTTCTCCTCACTGGCCTCCGCACTGGGACTCGATTCCCCTCACTGGCCTCCGCACTGGGACTCGATTCCCCTCCCTGGCCTCCGCACTGGGACTCGATTCCCCTCCCTGGCCTCTGCACTGGTACTCGATTCCCCTCACTGGCCTCCCCACTGGGACTCGATTCCCCTCACTGGCCTCTGCACTGGTACTCGATTCCCCTCACTGGCCTCTGCACTGGTACTCGATTCCCCTCACTGGCCTCCCCACTGGGACTCGATTCCCCTCACTGGCTTCTGCACTGGGACTCGATTCCCCTCACTGGCCTCCGCACTGGGACCCGATTCCCTTCACTGGCTTCTGCACTGGGACTCGATTCCCCTCACTGGCCTCTGCACTGGTACTCGATTCCCCTCACTGGCTTCTGCACTGGGACTCGATTCCCCTCACTGGCCTCCGCACTGGGACCCGATTCCCTTCACTGGCCTCCGAACTGGGACTCGATTCCCCTCACTGGCCTCCGCACTGGGACTCGATTCCCCTCACTGGCCTCTGCACTGGGACTCGATTCCCCTCACTGGCCTCTGCACAGGGACTCGATTCCCCTCACTGGCCTCCCCACTGGGACTCGATTCCCCTCACTGGCTTCTGCACTGGGACTCGATTCCCCTCACTGGCCTCTGCACTGGTACTCGATTCCCCTCACTGGCCTCCCCACTGGGACTCGATTGCCCTCACTGGCTTCTGCACTGGGACTCAATTCCCCTCACTGGCCTCCGCACTGGGACCCGATTCCCTTCACTGGCCTCCGCAATGGGACTCGATTCCCCTCACTGGCCTCCGCACTGGGACTCGATTTCCCTCACTGGCCTCTGCACTGGGACTCGATTCCCCTCACTGGCCTCTGCACAGGGATTGGATTCCCCTCACTGACCTCTGCACTGGGACTCGATTCCCCTCACTGGCCTCTGCACTGGGACTCGATTCCCTCACTGGCCTCCCCACTGGGACTCGATTCCCCTCACTGGCTTCTGCACTGGGACTCGATTCCCCTCACTGGCCTCCGCACTGGGACCCGATTCCCTTCACTGGCCTCCGAACTGGGACTCGATTCCCCTCACTGGCCTCCGCACTGGGACTCGATTCCCCTCACTGGCCTCTGCACTGGGACCTGATTCCCCTCACTGGCCTCTGCACAGGGACTCGATTCCCCTCACTGGCCTCCACACTGGGACTCGATTCCCCTCACTGGCTTCTGCACTGGGACTCGATTCCCCTCACTGGCCTCTGCACTGGTACTCGATTCCCCTCACTGGCCTCCCCACTGGGACTCGATTCCCCTCACTGGCTTCTGCACTGGGACTCGATTCCCCTCACTGGCCTCCGCACTGGGACCCGATTCCCTTCACTGGCCTCCGCACTGGGACTCGATTCCCCTCACTGGCCTCCGCACTGGGACTCGATTCCCCTCACTGGCCTCTGCACAGGGACTCGATTCCCCTCACTGGCCTCTGCACTGGGACTCGATTCCCCTCACTGGCCTCTGCACTGGGACTCAATTCCCCTCAATGGCCTTCACACTGGGACTCGATTCCCCTCACTGGCCTCCACACTGGGACTTGATTCCCCACACTGACGTCCACACTGGAACTTGATTCCCCTCACTGGCCTCTGCACCAGGATTCGATTCCCCTCACTGGCCTCTGCACTGGAACTTGATTCCCCTCACTGGCTTCTGCACTGGGACTCGATTCCCCTCACTGGCCTCCGCACTGGGACTTGATTCCCCACACTGACCTCTGCACTTGGACTCGATTCCGCTCACTGGCCTCCGCACTGGGACTCAATTCCCCTCACTGACCTCTGCACTGGGACTCGATTCCCCTCAATGGCCTCCGCACTGGGACTCAATTCCCCTCACTGGTCTCCGCACTGGGACTCGATTCCCCTCACTGGCCTCTGCACCAGGACTTGGTTCCCCTCACTGGCCTCCGCACTGGGACCCAATTCCCCTCACTGGCCTCTGCACTGGGACTCGATTCTCCTCAATGGCCTTCACACTGGGACTCGAGTCCCCTCACTGACCTCCGCACTGGGACTCGATTCCACTCACTGGCCTCCGCACTGGGACTCGATTCCCCTCACTAGCCTCCGCACTGGGACTCAATTCCCCTCACTGGCCTCCGCACTGGGACTCGATTCCGCTCACTGGCCTCCGCACTGGGACCCGATTCCCTTCACTCGCCTCCGCACTGGGACTTGATTCCCCTCACTGGCCTCTGCAATGGAACTTGATTCCCCTCACTGGCCTCTGCACTGGGACTCAATTCCCCTCAATGGCCTTCACACTGGGACTCGATTCCCCTCACTGGCCTCCACACTGGGACTTGATTCCCCACACTGACGTCCACACTGGAACTTGATTCCCCTCACTGGCCTCTGTACCAGGACTCGATTCCCCTCACTGGCCTCTGCACTGGGACTCGATTCCCCTCACTGGCCTCTGCACTGGGACTCGATTCCCCTCACTGGCCTCTGCACTGGGACTCGATTCCCTCACTGGCCTCTCCACTGGGACTCGATTCCCCTCACTGACCTCTGCACTGGGACTCGATTCCCCTCACTGGCCTCCGCACTCGGACACAATTCCCCTCACTGGCCTCCGTACTGGGACTCGATTGCCCTCACTGGCCTCTGCACTGGGACTCAATTCCCCTCACTGACCTCTGCACTGGGACTCAATTCCCCTCAATGGCCTCCGCACTGGGACCCGATTCCCTTCACTCGCCTCCGCACTGGGACTTGATTCCCCTCACTGGCCTCTGCACTGGAACTTGATTCCCCTCACTGGCCTCTGCACTGGGACTCAATTCCCCTCAATGGCCTTCACACTGGGACTCGATTCCCCTCACTGGCCTCTACACTGGGACTTGATTCCCCACACTGACGTCCACACTGGATCTTGATTCCCCTCACTGGCCCCTGCACCAGGACTCGATTCCCCTCACTGGCCTCTGCACTGGGACTCGATTCCCCTCACTGGCCTCTGCTCTGGGACTCGATTCCCCTCACTGGCCTCTGCACTGGGACTCGATTCCCTCACTGGCCTCTGCACTGGGACTCGATTCCCCTCACTGACCTCTGCACTGGGACTCGATTCCCCTCACTGGCCTCCGCACTCGGACACAATTCCCCTCACTGGCCTCCGTACTGGGACTCGATTGCCCTCACTGGCCTCTGCACTGGGACTCAATTCCCCTCACTGGCCTCTGCACTGGGACTCAATTCCCCTCAATGGCCTTCACACTGGGACTCGATTCACCTCACTGGCCTCCACACTGGGACTTGATTCCCCACACTGACGTCCACACTGGAACTTGATTCCCCTCACTGGCCTCTGCACCAGGATTCGATTCCCCTCACTGGCCTCTGCACTGGAACTTGATTCCCCTCACTGGCTTCTGCACTGGGACTCGATTCCCCTCACTGGCCTCCGCACTGGGACTTGATTCCCCACACTGACCTCTGCACTTGGACTCGATTCCGCTCACTGGCCTCCGCACTGGGACTCAATTCCCCTCACTGACCTCTGCACTGGGACTCGATTCCCCTCAATGGCCTCCGCACTGGGACTCAATTCCCCTCACTGGTCTCCGCACTGGGACTCGATTCCCCTCACTGGCCTCTGCACCAGGACTTGGTTCCCCTCACTGGCCTCCGCACTGGGACCCAATTCCCCTCACTGGCCTCTGCACTGGGACTCGATTCTCCTCAATGGCCTTCACACTGGGACTCGAGTCCCCTCACTGACCTCCGCACTGGGACTCGATTCCCCTCACTGGCTTCTGCACTGTAACTCGATTCCCCTCACTGGCTTCTGCACTGGAACTCGATTCCCCTCACTGGCCTCTGCTCTGGAACTTGGTTCTCCTCACTGGCCTCCGCTCTGGGACTCGATTCCCCTCACTGGCCTCCGCACTGGGACTCGATTCCCCTCCCTGGCCTCTGCACTGGTACTCGATTCCCCTCACTGGCCTCTGCACTGGTACTCGATTCCCCTCACTGGCCTCCCCACTGGGACTCGATTCCCCTCACTGGCCTCTGCACTGGTACTCGATTCCCCTCACTGGCCTCTGCACTGGTACTCGATTCCCCTCACTGGCCTCCCCACTGGGACTCGATTCCCCTCACTGGCTTCTGCACTGGGACTCGATTCCCCTCACTGGCCTCCGCACTGGGACCCGATTCCCTTCACTGGCTTCTGCACTGGGACTCGATTCCCCTCACTGGCCTCTGCACTGGTACTCGATTCCCCTCACTGGCTTCTGCACTGGGACTCGATTCCCCTCACTGGCCTCCGCACTGGGACCCGATTCCCTTCACTGGCCTCCGAACTGGGACTCGATTCCCCTCACTGGCCTCCGCACTGGGACTCGATTCCCCTCACTGGCCTCTGCACTGGGACTCGATTCCCCTCACTGGCCTCTGCACAGGGACTCGATTCCCCTCACTGGCCTCCCCACTGGGACTCGATTCCCCTCACTGGCTTCTGCACTGGGACTCGATTCCCCTCACTGGCCTCTGCACTGGTACTCGATTCCCCTCACTGGCCTCCCCACTGGGACTCGATTGCCCTCACTGGCTTCTGCACTGGGACTCAATTCCCCTCACTGGCCTCCGCACTGGGACCCGATTCCCTTCACTGGCCTCCGCAATGGGACTCGATTCCCCTCACTGGCCTCCGCACTGGGACTCGATTTCCCTCACTGGCCTCTGCACTGGGACTCGATTCCCCTCACTGGCCTCTGCACAGGGATTGGATTCCCCTCACTGACCTCTGCACTGGGACTCGATTCCCCTCACTGGCCTCTGCACTGGGACTCGATTCCCTCACTGGCCTCCCCACTGGGACTCGATTCCCCTCACTGGCTTCTGCACTGGGACTCGATTCCCCTCACTGGCCTCCGCACTGGGACCCGATTCCCTTCACTGGCCTCCGAACTGGGACTCGATTCCCCTCACTGGCCTCCGCACTGGGACTCGATTCCCCTCACTGGCCTCTGCACTGGGACTCGATTCCCCTCACTGGCCTCTGCACAGGGACTCGATTCCCCTCACTGGCCTCCACACTGGGACTCGATTCCCCTCACTGGCTTCTGCACTGGGACTCGATTCCCCTCACTGGCCTCTGCACTGGTACTCGATTCCCCTCACTGGCCTCCCCACTGGGACTCGATTCCCCTCACTGGCTTCTGCACTGGGACTCGATTCCCCTCACTGGCCTCCGCACTGGGACCCGATTCCCTTCACTGGCCTCCGCACTGGGACTCGATTCCCCTCACTGGCCTCCGCACTGGGACTCGATTCCCCTCACTGGCCTCTGCACAGGGACTCGATTCCCCTCACTGGCCTCTGCACTGGGACTCGATTCCCCTCACTGGCCTCTGCACTGGGACTCGATTCCCTCACTGGCCTCTGCACTGGGACTCGATTCCCCTCACTGACCTCTGCACTGGGACTCGATTCCCCTCACTGGCCTCCGCACTCGGACACAATTCCCCTCACTGGCCTCCGTACTGGGACTCGATTCCCCTCACTGGCCTCTGCACTGGGACTCGATTCCCCTCACTGGCCTCCGCACTGGGACTCAATTCCCCTCACTGGCTCTGCACTGGGACTCGATTCCCCTCACTGGCCTCCGCACTGGGACTCAATTCCCCTCACTGGCTCTGCACTGGGACTCGATTCCCCTCACTGGCCACCGCACTGGGACTCGATTCCCCAAACTGACCTCCGCACTGGGACTCGATTCCCCTCACTGGCCTCTGCACTGGTACTCGATTCCCCTCACTGGCCTCCCCACTGGGACTCGATTCCCCTCACTGGCTTCTGCACTGGGACTCGATTCCCCTCACTGGCCTCCGCACTGGGACCCGATTCCCTTCACTGGCCTCCGAACTGGGACTCGATTCCCCTCACTGGCCTCCGCACTGGGACTCGATTCCCCTCACTGGCCTCTGCACTGGGACTCGATTCCCCTCACTGGCCTCTGCACAGGGACTCGATTCCCCTCACTGGCCTCCCCACTGGGACTCGATTCCCCTCACTGGCTTCTGCACTGGGACTCGATTCCCCTCACTGGCCTCTGCACTGGTACTCGATTCCCCTCACTGGCCTCCCCACTGGGACTCGATTCCCCTCACTGGCTTCTGCACTGGGACTCGATTCCCCTCACTGGCCTCCGCACTGGGACCCGATTCCCTTCACTGGCCTCCGCACTGGGACTCGATTCCCCTCACTGGCCTCCGCACTGGGACTCGATTCCCCTCACTGGCCTCTGCACAGGGACTCGATTCCCCTCACTGGCCTCTGCACTGGGACTCGATTCCCCTCACTGGCCTCTGCACTGGGACTCGATTCCCTCACTGGCCTCTGCACTGGGACTCGATTCCCCTCACTGACCTCTGCACTGGGACTCGATTCCCCTCACTGGCCTCCGCACTCGGACACAATTCCCCTCACTGGCCTCCGTACTGGGACTCGATTCCCCTCACTGGCCTCTGCACTGGGACTCGATTCCCCTCACTGGCCTCCGCACTGGGACTCAATTCCCCTCACTGGCTCTGCACTGGGACTCGATTCCCCTCACTGGCCACCGCACTGGGACTCGATTCCCCAAACTGACCTCCGCACTGGGACTCGATTCCGCTCACTGGCCTCCGCACTGGGACTCGATTCCCCTCACTGACCTCTGCACTGTGACTCGATTCCCCTCACTGGCCTCCGAACTGGGACTCGATTCCCCTCACTGGCCTCCGTACTGGGACTCGATTCCCCTCACTGACCTCCGCACTGGGACTCGATTCCCCTCACTGGCCTCCGCACTTGGACTCGATTCCCCTCACTGGCCTCCGCACTGGGACTCGATTCCCCTCACTGGCCTCTGCACTGGGACTCGATTCCCCTCACTGACCTCCGCACTGGGACTCGATTCCCCACACTGACCTCCGCACTTGGACTCGATTCCGCTCACTGGCCTCCGCACTGGGACTCGATTCCCCTCACTAGCCTCCGCACTGGGACTCAATTCCCCTCACTGGCCTCTGCACTGGTACTCGATTCCCCTCACTGGCCTCCCCACTGGGACTCGATTGCCCTCACTGGCTTCTGCACTGGGACTCAATTCCCCTCACTGGCCTCCGCACTGGGACCCGATTCCCTTCACTGGCCTCCGCAATGGGACTCGATTCCCCTCACTGGCCTCCGCACTGGGACTCGATTTCCCTCACTGGCCTCTGCACTGGGACTCGATTCCCCTCACTGGCCTCTGCACAGGGACTGGATTCCCCTCACTGACCTCTGCACTGGGACTCGATTCCCCTCACTGGCCTCTGCACTGGGACTCGATCCCCTCACTGGCCTCCCCACTGGGACTCGATTCCCCTCACTGGCTTCTGCACTGGGACTCGATTCCCCTCACTGGCCTCCGCACTGGGACCCGATTCCCTTCACTGGCCTCCGAACTGGGACTCGATTCCCCTCACTGGCCTCCGCACTGGGACTCGATTCCCCTCACTGGCCTCTGCACTGGGACTCGATTCCCCTCACTGGCCTCTGCACAGGGACTCGATTCCCCTCACTGGCCTCCACACTGGGACTCGATTCCCCTCACTGGCTTCTGCACTGGGACTCGATTCCCCTCACTGGCCTCTGCACTGGTACTCGATTCCCCTCACTGGCCTCCCCACTGGGACTCGATTCCCCTCACTGGCTTCTGCACTGGGACTCGATTCCCCTCACTGGCCTCCGCACTGGGACCCGATTCCCTTCACTGGCCTCCGCACTGGGACTCGATTCCCCTCACTGGCCTCCGCACTGGGACTCGATTCCCCTCACTGGCCTCTGCACAGGGACTCGATTCCCCTCACTGGCCTCTGCACTGGGACTCGATTCCCCTCACTGGCCTCTGCACTGGGACTCGATTCCCTCACTGGCCTCTGCACTGGGACTCGATTCCCCTCACTGACCTCTGCACTGGGACTCGATTCCCCTCACTGGCCTCCGCACTCGGACACAATTCCCCTCACTGGCCTCCGTACTGGGACTCGATTCCCCTCACTGGCCTCTGCACTGGGACTCGATTCCCCTCACTGGCCTCCGCACTGGGACTCAATTCCCCTCACTGGCTCTGCACTGGGACTCGATTCCCCTCACTGGCCTCCGCACTGGGACTCAATTCCCCTCACTGGCTCTGCACTGGGACTCGATTCCCCTCACTGGCCACCGCACTGGGACTCGATTCCCCAAACTGACCTCCGCACTGGGACTCGATTCCCCTCACTGGCCTCTGCACTGGTACTCGATTCCCCTCACTGGCCTCCCCACTGGGACTCGATTCCCCTCACTGGCTTCTGCACTGGGACTCGATTCCCCTCACTGGCCTCCGCACTGGGACCCGATTCCCTTCACTGGCCTCCGAACTGGGACTCGATTCCCCTCACTGGCCTCCGCACTGGGACTCGATTCCCCTCACTGGCCTCTGCACTGGGACTCGATTCCCCTCACTGGCCTCTGCACAGGGACTCGATTCCCCTCACTGGCCTCCCCACTGGGACTCGATTCCCCTCACTGGCTTCTGCACTGGGACTCGATTCCCCTCACTGGCCTCTGCACTGGTACTCGATTCCCCTCACTGGCCTCCCCACTGGGACTCGATTCCCCTCACTGGCTTCTGCACTGGGACTCGATTCCCCTCACTGGCCTCCGCACTGGGACCCGATTCCCTTCACTGGCCTCCGCACTGGGACTCGATTCCCCTCACTGGCCTCCGCACTGGGACTCGATTCCCCTCACTGGCCTCTGCACAGGGACTCGATTCCCCTCACTGGCCTCTGCACTGGGACTCGATTCCCCTCACTGGCCTCTGCACTGGGACTCGATTCCCTCACTGGCCTCTGCACTGGGACTCGATTCCCCTCACTGACCTCTGCACTGGGACTCGATTCCCCTCACTGGCCTCCGCACTCGGACACAATTCCCCTCACTGGCCTCCGTACTGGGACTCGATTCCCCTCACTGGCCTCTGCACTGGGACTCGATTCCCCTCACTGGCCTCCGCACTGGGACTCAATTCCCCTCACTGGCTCTGCACTGGGACTCGATTCCCCTCACTGGCCACCGCACTGGGACTCGATTCCCCAAACTGACCTCCGCACTGGGACTCGATTCCGCTCACTGGCCTCCGCACTGGGACTCGATTCCCCTCACTGACCTCTGCACTGTGACTCGATTCCCCTCACTGGCCTCCGAACTGGGACTCGATTCCCCTCACTGGCCTCCGTACTGGGACTCGATTCCCCTCACTGACCTCCGCACTGGGACTCGATTCCCCTCACTGGCCTCCGCACTTGGACTCGATTCCCCTCACTGGCCTCCGCACTGGGACTCGATTCCCCTCACTGGCCTCTGCACTGGGACTCGATTCCCCTCACTGACCTCCGCACTGGGACTCGATTCCCCACACTGACCTCCGCACTTGGACTCGATTCCGCTCACTGGCCTCCGCACTGGGACTCGATTCCCCTCACTAGCCTCCGCACTGGGACTCAATTCCCCTCACTGGCCTCCGCACTGGGACTCGATTCCGCTCACTGGCCTCCGCACTGGGACCCGATTCCCTTCACTCGCCTCCGCACTGGGACTTGATTCCCCTCACTGGCCTCTGCAATGGAACTTGATTCCCCTCACTGGCCTCTGCACTGGGACTCAATTCCCCTCAATGGCCTTCACACTGGGACTCGATTCCCCTCACTGGCCTCCACACTGGGACTCGATTCCCCACACTGACGTCCACACTGGAACTTGATTCCCCTCACTGGCCTCTGTACCAGGACTCGATTCCCCTCACTGGCCTCTGCACTGGGACTCGATTCCCCTCACTGGCCTCTGCACTGGGACTCGATTCCCCTCACTGGCCTCTGCACTGGGACTCGATTCCCTCACTGGCCTCTCCACTGGGACTCGATTCCCCTCACTGACCTCTGCACTGGGACTCGATTCCCCTCACTGGCCTCCGCACTCGGACACAATTCCCCTCACTGGCCTCCGTACTGGGACTCGATTGCCCTCACTGGCCTCTGCACTGGGACTCAATTCCCCTCACTGGCCTCTGCACTGGGACTCAATTCCCCTCAATGGCCTTCACACTGGGACTCGATTCCCCTCACTGGCCTCCACACTGGGACTTGATTCCCCACACTGACGTCCACACTGGAACTTGATTCCCCTCACTGGCCTCTGCACCAGGATTCGATTCCCCTCACTGGCCTCTGCACTGGAACTTGATTCCCCTCACTGGTTTCTGCACTGGGACTCGATTCCGCTCACTGGCCTCCGCACTGGGACTCAATTCCCCTCACTGACCTCTGCACTGGTACTCGATTCCCCTCACTGACCTCTGCACTGGGACTCGATTCCCCTCAATGGCCTCTGCACTGGGACTCGATTCCCCTCACTGGCCTCTGCACCAGGACTTGTTTCCCCTCACTGGCCTCCGCACTGGGACCCAATTCCCCTCACTGGCCTCTGCACTGGGACTCGATTCTCCTCAATGGCCTTCACACTGGGACTCGATTCCCCTCACTGGCCTCTGCACTGGGACTCGATTCCCCTCAATGGCCTTCACACTGGGACTCGATTCCCCTAACTGACCTCCGCAGTGGGACTCAATTCCCCTCACTGGCCTCCGCACTGGGACTCGATTCCCAACACTGACCTCCGCACTGGGACTCGATTCCCCTCACTGGCCTCCGCACTGGGACTCGGTTCCCCTCACTGGCCTCTGCACTGGGACTCGATTCCCCTCACTGGCCTCTGCACTGGTACTCGATTCCCCTCACTGGCCTCCCCACTGGGACTCGATTCCCCTCACTGGCTTCTGCACTGGGACTCGATTCCCCTCACTGGCCTCTGCACTGGGTCTCGAATCCCCTCACTGGCCTCCCCACTGGGACTCGATTCCCCTCACTGGCTTCTGCACTGGGACTCGATTCCCCTCACTGGCCTCCGCACTGGGACCCGATTCCCTTCACTGGCCTCCGCACTGGGACTCGATTCCCCTCACTGGCCTCCGCACTGGGACTCGATTGCCCTCACTGGCCTCTGCACTGGGACTCAATTCCCCTCACTGACCTCTGCACTGGGACTCAATTCCCCTCAATGGCCTCCGCACTGGGACCCGATTCCCTTCACTCGCCTCCGCACTGGGACTTGATTCCCCTCACTGGCCTCTGCACTGGAACTTGATTCCCCTCACTGGCCTCTGCACTGGGACTCAATTCCCCTCAATGGCCTTCACACTGGGACTCGATTCCCCTCACTGGCCTCTACACTGGGACTTGATTCCCCACACTGACGTCCACACTGGATCTTGATTCCCCTCACTGGCCCCTGCACCAGGACTCGATTCCCCTCACTGGCCTCTGCACTGGGACTCGATTCCCCTCACTGGCCTCTGCACTGGGACTCGATTCCCCTCACTGGCCTCTGCACTGGGACTCGATTCCCTCACTGGCCTCTGCACTGGGACTCGATTCCCCTCACTGACCTCTGCACTGGGACTCGATTCCCCTCACTGGCCTCCGCACTCGGACACAATTCCCCTCACTGGCCTCCGTACTGGGACTCGATTGCCCTCACTGGCCTCTGCACTGGGACTCAATTCCCCTCACTGGCCTCTGCACTGGGACTCAATTCCCCTCAATGGCCTTCACACTGGGACTCGATTCCCCTCACTGGCCTCCACACTGGGACTTGATTCCCCACACTGACGTCCACACTGGAACTTGATTCCCCTCACTGGCCTCTGCACCAGGATTCGATTCCCCTCACTGGCCTCTGCACTGGAACTTGATTCCCCTCACTGGCTTCTGCACTGGGACTCGATTCCCCTCACTGGCCTCCGCACTGGGACTTGATTCCCCACACTGACCTCTGCACTTGGACTCCATTCCGCTCACTGGCCTCCGCACTGGGACTCAATTCCCCTCACTGACCTCTGCACTGGGACTCGATTCCCCTCAATGGCCTCCGCACTGGGACTCAATTCCACTCACTGGTCTCCGCACTGGGACTCGATTCCCCTCACTGGCCTCTGCACCAGGACTTGTTTCCCCTCACTGGCCTCCGCACTGGGACCCAATTCCCCTCACTGGCCTCTGCACTGGGACTCGATTCTCCTCAATGGCCTTCACACTGGGACTCGATTCCCCTCACTGACCTCCGCACTGGGACTCGATTCCCCTCACTGGCTTCTGCACTGTAACTCGATTCCCCTCACTGGCTTCTGCACTGGAACTCGATTCCCCTCACTGGCCTCTGCTCTGGAACTTGGTTCTCCTCACTGGCCTCCGCACTGGGACTCGATTCCCCACACTGACCTCCGCACTGGGACTCGATTCCCCTCACTGGCCTCCGCACTGGGACTCGATTCCCCTCACTGGCCTCTGCACTGGGACTCGATTCCCCTCCCTGGCCTCTGCACTGGTACTCGATTCCCCTCACTGGCCTCTGCACTGGTACTCGATTCCCCTCACTGGCCTCCCCACTGGGACTCGATTCCCCTCACTGGCTTCTGCACTGGGACTCGATTCCCCTCACTGGCCTCCGCACTGGGACCCGATTCCCTTCACTGGCTTCTGCACTGGGACTCGATTCCCCTCACTGGCCTCTGCACTGGGACTCAATTCCCCTCAATGGCCTTCACACTGGGACTCGATTCCCCTCACTGGCCTCCACACTGGGACTTGATTCCCCACACTGACGTCCACACTGGAACTTGATTCCCCTCACTGGCCTCTGCACCAGGATTCGATTCCCCTCACTGGCCTCTGCACTGGAACTTGATTCCCCTCACTGGCTTCTGCACTGGGACTCGATTCCCCTCACTGGCCTCCGCACTGGGACTTGATTCCCCACACTGACCTCTGCACTTGGACTCGATTCCGCTCACTGGCCTCCGCACTGGGACTCAATTCCCCTCACTGACCTCTGCACTGGGACTCGATTCCCCTCAATGGCCTCCGCACTGGGACTCAATTCCCCTCACTGGTCTCCGCACTGGGACTCGATTCCCCTCACTGGCCTCTGCACCAGGACTTGGTTCCCCTCACTGGCCTCCGCACTGGGACCCAATTCCCCTCACTGGCCTCTGCACTGGGACTCGATTCTCCTCAATGGCCTCCGAACTGGGACTCGATTCCCCTCACTGGCCTCCGCACTGGGACTCGATTCCCCTCACTGGCCTCTGCACTGGGACTCGATTCCCCTCACTGGCCTCTGCACAGGGACTCGATTCCCCTCACTGGCCTCCACACTGGGACTCGATTCCCCTCACTGGCTTCTGCACTGGGACTCGATTCCCCTCACTGGCCTCTGCACTGGTACTCGATTCCCCTCACTGGCCTCCCCACTGGGACTCGATTCCCCTCACTGGCTTCTGCACTGGGACTCGATTCCCCTCACTGGCCTCCGCACTGGGACCCGATTCCCTTCACTGGCCTCCGCACTGGGACTCGATTCCCCTCACTGGCCTCCGCACTGGGACTCGATTCCCCTCACTGGCCTCTGCACAGGGACTCGATTCCCCTCACTGGCCTCTGCACTGGGACTCGATTCCCCTCACTGGCCTCTGCACTGGGACTCGATTCCCTCACTGGCCTCTGCACTGGGACTCGATTCCCCTCACTGGCCTCCGCACTCGGACACAATTCCCCTCACTGGCCTCCGTACTGGGACTCGATTCCCCTCACTGGCCTCTGCACTGGGACTCGATTCCCCTCACTGGCCTCCGCACTGGGACTCAATTCCCCTCACTGGCTCTGCACTGGGACTCGATTCCCCTCACTGGCCTCCGCACTGGGACTCAATTCCCCTCACTGGCTCTGCACTGGGACTCGATTCCCCTCACTGGCCACCGCACTGGGACTCGATTCCCCAAACTGACCTCCGCACTGGGACTCGATTCCCCTCACTGGCCTCTGCACTGGTACTCGATTCCCCTCACTGGCCTCCCCACTGGGACTCGATTCCCCTCACTGGCTTCTGCACTGGGACTCGATTCCCCTCACTGGCCTCCGCACTGGGACCCGATTCCCTTCACTGGCCTCCGAACTGGGACTCGATTCCCCTCACTGGCCTCCGCACTGGGACTCGATTCCCCTCACTGGCCTCTGCACTGGGACTCGATTCCCCTCACTGGCCTCTGCACAGGGACTCGATTCCCCTCACTGGCCTCCCCACTGGGACTCGATTCCCCTCACTGGCTTCTGCACTGGGACTCGATTCCCCTCACTGGCCTCTGCACTGGTACTCGATTCCCCTCACTGGCCTCCCCACTGGGACTCGATTCCCCTCACTGGCTTCTGCACTGGGACTCGATTCCCCTCACTGGCCTCCGCACTGGGACCCGATTCCCTTCACTGGCCTCCGCACTGGGACTCGATTCCCCTCACTGGCCTCCGCACTGGGACTCGATTCCCCTCACTGGCCTCTGCACAGGGACTCGATTCCCCTCACTGGCCTCTGCACTGGGACTCGATTCCCCTCACTGGCCTCTGCACTGGGACTCGATTCCCTCACTGGCCTCTGCACTGGGACTCGATTCCCCTCACTGACCTCTGCACTGGGACTCGATTCCCCTCACTGGCCTCCGCACTCGGACACAATTCCCCTCACTGGCCTCCGTACTGGGACTCGATTCCCCTCACTGGCCTCTGCACTGGGACTCGATTCCCCTCACTGGCCTCCGCACTGGGACTCAATTCCCCTCACTGGCTCTGCACTGGGACTCGATTCCCCTCACTGGCCACCGCACTGGGACTCGATTCCCCAAACTGACCTCCGCACTGGGACTCGATTCCGCTCACTGGCCTCCGCACTGGGACTCGATTCCCCTCACTGACCTCTGCACTGTGACTCGATTCCCCTCACTGGCCTCCGAACTGGGACTCGATTCCCCTCACTGGCCTCCGTACTGGGACTCGATTCCCCTCACTGACCTCCGCACTGGGACTCGATTCCCCTCACTGGCCTCCGCACTTGGACTCGATTCCCCTCACTGGCCTCCGCACTGGGACTCGATTCCCCTCACTGGCCTCTGCACTGGGACTCGATTCCCCTCACTGACCTCCGCACTGGGACTCGATTCCCCACACTGACCTCCGCACTTGGACTCGATTCCGCTCACTGGCCTCCGCACTGGGACTCGATTCCCCTCACTAGCCTCCGCACTGGGACTCAATTCCCCTCACTGGCCTCCGCACTGGGACTCGATTCCGCTCACTGGCCTCCGCACTGGGACCCGATTCCCTTCACTCGCCTCCGCACTGGGACTTGATTCCCCTCACTGGCCTCTGCAATGGAACTTGATTCCCCTCACTGGCCTCTGCACTGGGACTCAATTCCCCTCAATGGCCTTCACACTGGGACTCGATTCCCCTCACTGGCCTCCACACTGGGACTCGATTCCCCACACTGACGTCCACACTGGAACTTGATTCCCCTCACTGGCCTCTGTACCAGGACTCGATTCCCCTCACTGGCCTCTGCACTGGGACTCGATTCCCCTCACTGGCCTCTGCACTGGGACTCGATTCCCCTCACTGGCCTCTGCACTGGGACTCGATTCCCTCACTGGCCTCTCCACTGGGACTCGATTCCCCTCACTGACCTCTGCACTGGGACTCGATTCCCCTCACTGGCCTCCGCACTCGGACACAATTCCCCTCACTGGCCTCCGTACTGGGACTCGATTGCCCTCACTGGCCTCTGCACTGGGACTCAATTCCCCTAACTGGCCTCTGCACTGGGACTCAATTCCCCTCAATGGCCTTCACACTGGGACTCGATTCCCCTCACTGGCCTCCACACTGGGACTTGATTCCCCACACTGACGTCCACACTTGAACTTGATTCCCCTCACTGGCCTCTGCACCAGGATTCGATTCCCCTCACTGGCCTCTGCACTGGAACTTGATTCCCCTCACTGGCTTCTGCACTGGGACTCGATTCCGCTCACTGGCCTCCGCACTGGGACTCAATTCCCCTCACTGACCTCTGCACTGGGACTCGATTCCCCTCACTGACCTCTGCACTGGGACTCGATTCCCCTCAATGGCCTCTGCACTGGGACTCGATTCCCCTCACTGGCCTCTGCACCAGGACTTGTTTCCCCTCACTGGCCTCCGCACTGGGACCCAATTCCCCTCACTGGCCTCTGCACTGGGACTCGATTCTCCTCAATGGCCTTCACACTGGGACTCGATTCCCCTCACTGGCCTCTGCACTGGGACTCGATTCCCCTCAATGGCCTTCACACTGGGACTCGATTCCCCTAACTGACCTCCGCAGTGGGACTCAATTCCCCTCACTGGCCTCCGCACTGGGACTCGATTCCCAACACTGACCTCCGCACTGGGACTCGATTCCCCTCACTGGCCTCCGCACTGGGACTCGGTTCCCCTCACTGGCCTCTGCACTGGGACTCGATTCCCCTCACTGGCCTCTGCACTGGTACTCGATTCCCCTCACTGGCCTCCCCACTGGGACTCGATTCCCCTCACTGGCTTCTGCACTGGGACTCGATTCCCCTCACTGGCCTCTGCACTGGGTCTCGAATCCCCTCACTGGCCTCCCCACTGGGACTCGATTCCCCTCACTGGCTTCTGCACTGGGACTCGATTCCCCTCACTGGCCTCCGCACTGGGACCCGATTCCCTTCACTGGCCTCCGCACTGGGACTCGATTCCCCTCACTGGCCTCCGCACTGGGACTCGATTGCCCTCACTGGCCTCTGCACTGGGACTCAATTCCCCTCACTGACCTCTGCACTGGGACTCAATTCCCCTCAATGGCCTCCGCACTGGGACCCGATTCCCTTCACTCGCCTCCGCACTGGGACTTGATTCCCCTCACTGGCCTCTGCACTGGAACTTGATTCCCCTCACTGGCCTCTGCACTGGGACTCAATTCCCCTCAATGGCCTTCACACTGGGACTCGATTCCCCTCACTGGCCTCTACACTGGGACTTGATTCCCCACACTGACGTCCACACTGGATCTTGATTCCCCTCACTGGCCCCTGCACCAGGACTCGATTCCCCTCACTGGCCTCTGCACTGGGACTCGATTCCCCTCACTGGCCTCTGCACTGGGACTCGATTCCCCTCACTGGCCTCTGCACTGGGACTCGATTCCCTCACTGGCCTCTGCACTGGGACTCGATTCCCCTCACTGACCTCTGCACTGGGACTCGATTCCCCTCACTGGCCTCCGCACTCGGACACAATTCCCCTCACTGGCCTCCGTACTGGGACTCGATTGCCCTCACTGGCCTCTGCACTGGGACTCAATTCCCCTCACTGGCCTCTGCACTGGGACTCAATTCCCCTCAATGGCCTTCACACTGGGACTCGATTCCCCTCACTGGCCTCCACACTGGGACTTGATTCCCCACACTGACGTCCACACTGGAACTTGATTCCCCTCAGTGGCCTCTGCACCAGGATTCGATTCCCCTCACTGGCCTCTGCACTGGAACTTGATTCCCCTCACTGGCTTCTGCACTGGGACTCGATTCCCCTCACTGGCCTCCGCACTGGGACTTGATTCCCCACACTGACCTCTGCACTTGGACTCGATTCCGCTCACTGGCCTCCGCACTGGGACTCAATTCCCCTCACTGACCTCTGCACTGGGACTCGATTCCCCTCAATGGCCTCCGCACTGGGACTCAATTCCCCTCACTGGTCTCCGCACTGGGACTCGATTCCCCTCACTGGCCTCTGCACCAGGACTTGTTTCCCCTCACTGGCCTCCGCACTGGGACCCAATTCCCCTCACTGGCCTCTGCACTGGGACTCGATTCTCCTCAATGGCCTTCACACTGGGACTCGATTCCCCTCACTGACCTCCGCACTGGGACTCGATTCCCCTCACTGGCTTCTGCACTGTAACTCGATTCCCCTCACTGGCTTCTGCACTGGAACTCGATTCCCCTCACTGGCCTCTGCTCTGGAACTTGGTTCTCCTCACTGGCCTCCGCACTGGGACTCGATTCCCCACACTGACCTCCGCACTGGGACTCGATTCCCCTCACTGGCCTCCGCACTGGGACTCGATTCCCCTCACTGGCCTCTGCACTGGGACTCGATTCCCCTCCCTGGCCTCTGCACTGGTACTCGATTCCCCTCACTGGCCTCTGCACTGGTACTCGATTCCCCTCACTGGCCTCCCCACTGGGACTCGATTCCCCTCACTGGCTTCTGCACTGGGACTCGATTCCCCTCACTGGCCTCCGCACTGGGACCCGATTCCCTTCACTGGCTTCTGCACTGGGACTCGATTCCCCTCACTGGCCTCTGCACTGGTACTCGATTCCCCTCACTAGCTTCTGCACTGGGACTCGATTCCCCTCACTTGCCTCCGCACTGGGACCCGATTCCCTTCACTGGCCTCCGAACTGGGACTCGATTCCCCTCACTGGCCTCCGCACTGGGACTCGATTCCCCTCACTGGCCTCTGCACTGGGACTCGATTCCCCTCACTGGCCTCTGCACAGGGACTCGATTCCCCTCACTGGCCTCCCCACTGGGACTCCATTCCCCTCACTGGCTTCTGCACTGGGACTCGATTCCCCTCACTGGCCTCTGCACTGGTACTCGATTCCCCTCACTGGCCTCCCCACTGGGACTCGATTGCCCTCACTGGCTTCTGCACTGGGACTCGATTCCCCTCACTGGCCTCCGCACTGGGACCCGATTCCCTTCACTGGCCTCCGCAATGGGACTCGATTCCCCTCACTGGCCTCCGCACTGGGACTCGATTTCCCTCACTGGCCTCTGCACTGGGACTCGATTCCCCTCACTGGCCTCTGCACAGGGACTGGATTCCCCTCACTGACCTGTGCACTGGGACTCGATTCCCCTCACTGGCCTCTGCACTGGGACTCGATTCCCTCACTGGCCTCCCCACTGGGACTCGATTCCCCTCACTGGCTTCTGCACTGGGAATCGATTCCCCTCACTGGCCTCCGCACTGGGACCCGATTCCCTTCACTGGCCTCCGAACTGGGACTCGATTCCCCTCACTGGCCTCTGCACTGGGACTCGATTCCCCTCACTGGCCTCCGCACTGGGACTCAATTCCCCTCACTGGCTCTGCACTGGGACTCGATTCCCCTCAATGGCCTTCACACTGGGACTCGATTCCCCTCACTGGCCTCCACACTGGGACTTGATTCCCCACACTGACGTCCACACTGGAACTTGATTCCCCTCACTGGCCTCTGCACCAGGATTCGATTCCCCTCACTGGCCTCTGCACTGGAACTTGATTCCCCTCACTGGCTTCTGCACTGGGACTCGATTCCCCTCACTGGCCTCTGCACTGGGACTCAATTCCCCTCAATGGCCTTCACACTGGGACTCGATTCCCCTCACTGGCCTCCACACTGGGACTCGATTCCCCTCACTGGCTTCTGCACTGTAACTCGATTCCCCTCACTGGCTTCTGCACTGGAACTCGATTCCCCTCACTGGCCTCTGCTCTGGAACTTGGTTCTCCTCACTGGCCTCCGCACTGGGACTCGATTCCCCACACTGACCTCCGCACTGGGACTCGATTCCCCTCACTGGCCTCCGCACTGGGACTCGATTCCCCTCACTGGCCTCTGCACTGGGACTCGATTCCCCTCCCTGGCCTCTGCACTGGTACTCGATTCCCCTCACTGGCCTCTGCACTGGTACTCGATTCCCCTCACTGGCCTCCCCACTGGGACTCGATTCCCCTCACTGGCTTCTGCACTGGGACTCGATTCCCCTCACTGGCCTCCGCACTGGGACCCGATTCCCTTCACTGGCTTCTGCACTGGGACTCGATTCCCCTCACTGGCCTCTGCACTGGTACTCGATTCCCCTCACTGGCTTCTGCACTGGGACTCGATTCCCCTCACTGGCCTCCGCACTGGGACCCGATTCCCTTCACTGGCCTCCGAACTGGGACTCGATTCCCCTCACTGGCCTCCGCACTGGGACTCGATTCCCCTCACTGGCCTCTGCACTGGGACTCGATTCCCCTCACTGGCCTCTGCACAGGGACTCGATTCCCCTCACTGGCCTCCCCACTGGGACTCGATTCCCCTCACTGGCCTCTGCACTGGTACTCGATTCCCCTCACTGGCCTCCCCACTGGGACTCGATTGCCCTCACTGGCTTCTGCACTGGGACTCGATTCCCCTCACTGGCCTCCGCACTGGTACTCGATTCCCCTCACTGGCCTCCCCACTGGGACTCGATTGCCCGCACTGGCTTCTGCACTGGGACTCGATTCCCCTCACTGGCCTCCGCACTGGGACCCGATTCCCTTCACTGGCCTCCGCAATGGGACTCGATTCCCCTCACTGGCCTCCGCACTGGGACTCGATTTCCCTCACTGGCCTCTGCACTGGGACTCGATTCCCCTCACTGGCCTCTGCACAGGGACTGGATTCCCCTCACTGACCTCTGCACTGGGACTCGATTCCCCTCACTGGCCTCTGCACTGGGACTCGATTCCCTCACTGGCCTCTGCACTGGGACTCGATTCCCCTCACTGACCTCTGCACTGGGACTCGATTCCCCTCACTGGCCTCCGCACTCGGACACAATTCCCCTCACTGGCCTCCGTACTGGGACTCGATTCCCCTCACTGGCCTCTGCACTGGGACTCGATTCCCCTCACTGGCCTCCCCACTGGGACTCGATTCCCCTCACTGGCTTCTGCACTGGGACTCGATTCCCCTCACTGGCCTCCGCACTGGGACCCGATTCCCTTCACTGGCCTCCGAACTGGGACTCGATTCCCCTCACTGGCCTCCGCACTGGGACTCGATTCCCCTCACTGGCCTCTGCACTGGGACTCGATTCCCCTCACTGGCCTCTGCACAGGGACTCGATTCCCCTCACTGGCCTCCCCACTGGGACTCGATTCCCCTCACTGGCTTCTGCACTGGGACTCGATTCCCTCACTGGCCTCTGCACTGGTACTCGATTCCCCTCACTGGCCTCCCCACTGGGACTCGATTCCCCTCACTGGCTTCTGCACTGGGACTCGATTCCCCTCACTGGCCTCCGCACTGGGACTCGATTCCCCTCACTGGCCTCCGCACTGGGACTCGATTCCCCTCACTGGCCTCTGCACAGGGACTCGATTCCCCTCACTGGCCTCTGCACTGGGACTCGATTCCCCTCACTGGCCTCTGCACTGGGACTCGATTCCCTCACTGGCCTCTGCAATGGGACTCGATTCCCCTCACTGACCTCTGCACTGGGACTCGATTCCCCTCACTGGCCTCCGCACTGGGACTCGATTCCCCAAACTGACCTCCGCACTGGGACTCGATTCCGCTCACTGGCCTCCGCACTGGGACTCGATTCCCCTCACTGACCTCTGCACTGTGACTCGATTCCCCTCACTGGCCTCCGCACTGGGACTCGATTCCCCTCACTGGCCTCCGTACTGGGACTCGATTCCCCTCACTGACCTCCGCACTGGGACTCGATTCCCCTCACTGGCCTCCGCACTTGGACTCGATTCCCCTCACTGGCCTCCGCACTGGGACTCGATTCCCCTCACTGGCCTCTGCACTGGGACTCGATTCCCCTCACTGACCTCCGCACTGGGACTCGATTCCCCACACTGACCTCCGCACTTGGACTCGATTCCGCTCACTGGCCTCCGCACTGGGACTCGATTCCCCTCACTAGCCTCCGCACTGGGACTCAATTCCCCTCACTGGCCTCCGCACTGGGACTCGATTCCGCTCACTGGCCTCCGCACTGGGACCCGATTCCCTTCACTCGCCTCCGCACTGGGACTTGATTCCCCTCACTGGCCTCTGCAATGGAACTTGATTCCCCTCACTGGCCTCTGCACTGGGACTCAATTCCCCTCAATGGCCTTCACACTGGGACTCGATTCCCCTCACTGGCCTCCACACTGGGACTTGATTCCCCACACTGACGTCCACACTGGAACTTGATTCCCCTCACTGGCCTCTGCACCAGGACTCGATTCCCCTCACTGGCCTCTGCACTGGGACTCGATTCCCCTCACTGGCCTCTGCACTGGGACTCGATTCCCCTCACTGGCCTCTGCACTGGGACTCGATTCCCTCACTGGCCTCTGCACTGGGACTCGATTCCCCTCACTGACCTCTGCACTGGGACTCGATTCCCCTCACTGGCCTCCGCACTCGGACACAATTCCCCTCACTGGCCTCCGTACTGGGACTCGATTGCCCTCACTGGCCTCTGCACTGGGACTCAATTCCCCTCACTGGCCTCTGCACTGGGACTCAATTCCCCTCAATGGCCTTCACACTGGGACTCGATTCCCCTCACTGGCCTCCACACTGGGACTTGATTCCCCACACTGACGTCCACACTGGAACTTGATTCCCCTCACTGGCCTCTGCACCAGGATTCGATTCCCCTCACTGGCCTCTGCACTGGAACTTGATTCCCCTCACTGGCTTCTGCACTGGGACTCGATTCCCCTCACTGGCCTCCGCACTGGGACTTGATTCCCCACACTGACCTCTGCACTTGGACTCGATTCCGCTCACTGGCCTCCGCACTGGGACTCAATTCCCCTCACTGACCTCTGCACTGGGACTCGATTCCCCTCACTGACCTCTGCACTGGGACTCGATTCCCTCACTGGCCTCTGCACTGGGACTCGATTCCCCTCACTGACCTCTGCACTGGGACTCGATTCCCCTCACTGGCCTCCGCACTCGGACACAATTCCCCTCACTGGCCTCCGTACTGGGACTCGATTCCCCTCACTGGCCTCTGCACTGGGACTCGATTCCCCTCACTGGCCTCCCCACTGGGACTCGATTCCCCTCACTGGCTTCTGCACTGGGACTCGATTCCCCTCACTGGCCTCCGCACTGGGACCCGATTCCCTTCACTGGCCTCCGAACTGGGACTCGATTCCCCTCACTGGCCTCCGCACTGGGACTCGATTCCCCTCACTGGCCTCTGCACTGGGACTCGATTCCCCTCACTGGCCTCTGCACAGGGACTCGATTCCCCTCACTGGCCTCCCCACTGGGACTCGATTCCCCTCACTGGCTTCTGCACTGGGACTCGATTCCCCTCACTGGCCTCTGCACTGGTACTCGATTCCCCTCACTGGCCTCCCCACTGGGACTCGATTCCCCTCACTGGCTTCTGCACTGGGACTCGATTCCCCTCACTGGCCTCCGCACTGGGACCCGATTCCCTTCACTGGCCTCCGCACTGGGACTCGATTCCCCTCACTGGCCTCCGCACTGGGACTCGATTCCCCTCACTGGCCTCTGCACAGGGACTCGATTCCCCTCACTGGCCTCTGCACTGGGACTCGATTCCCCTCACTGGCCTCTGCACTGGGACTCGATTCCCTCACTGGCCTCTGCACTGGGACTCGATTCCCCTCACTGACCTCTGCACTGGGACTCGATTCCCCTCACTGACCTCTGCACTGGGACTCGATTCCCCTCACTGGCCTCCGCACTCGGACACAATTCCCCTCACTGGCCTCCGTACTGGGACTCGATTCCCCTCACTGGCCTCTGCACTGGGACTCGATTCCCCTCACTGGCCTCCGCACTGGGACTAAATTCCCCTCACTGGCTCTGCACTGTGACTCGATTCCCCTCACTGGCCTCCGCACTGGGACTCGATTCTCCTCACTGACCTCCGCACTGGGACTCGATTCCCCTCACTGACCTCCGCACTGGGACTCGATTCCCCTCACTGGCCTCCGCACTTGGACTCGATTCCCCTCACTGGCCTCCGCACTGGGACTCGATTCCCCTCACTGGCCTCTGCACTGGGACTCGATTCCCCTCACTGACCTCCGCACTGGGACTCGATTCCCCACACTGACCTCCGCACTTGGACTCGATTCCCTTCACTCGCCTCCGCACTGGGACTTGATTCCCCTCACTGGCCTCTGCACTGGAACTTGATTCCCCTCACTGGCCTCTGCACTGGGACTCAATTCCCCTCAATGGCCTTCACACTGGGACTCGATTCCCCTCACTGGCCTCCACACTGGGACTTGATTCCCCACACTGACGTCCACACTGGATCTTGATTCCCCTCACTGGCCCCTGCACCAGGACTCGATTCCCCTCACTGGCCTCTGCACTGGGACTCAATTCCCCTCACTGGCCTCCACACTGGGACTTGATTCCCCACACTGACGTCCACACTGGATCTTGATTCCCCTCACTGGCCCCTGCACCAGGACTCGATTGCCCTCACTGGCCTCTGCACTGGGACTCAATTCCCCTCACTGGCCTCTGCACTGGGACTCAATTCCCCTCAATGGCCTTCACACTGGGACTCGATTCCCCTCACTGGCCTCCACACTGGGACTTGATTCCCCACACTGACGTCCACACTGGAACTTGATTCCCCTCACTGGCCTCTGCACCAGGATTCGATTCCCCTCACTGGCCTCTGCACTGGAACTTGATTCCCCTCACTGGCTTCTGCACTGGGACTCGATTCCCCTCAATGGCCTCCGCACTGGGACTCAATTCCCCTCACTGGTCTCCGCACTGGGACTCGATTCCCCTCACTGGCCTCTGCACCAGGACTTGTTTCCCCTCACTGGCCTCCGCACTGGGACCCAATTCCCCTCACTGGCCTCTGCACTGGGACTCGATTCTCCTCAATGGCCTTCACACTGGGACTCGATTCCCCTCACTGACCTCCGCACTGGGACTCGATTCCCCTCACTGGCTTCTGCACTGTAACTCGATTCCCCTCACTGGCTTCTGCACTGGAACTCGATTCCCCTCACTGGCCTCTGCTCTGGAACTTGGTTCTCCTCACTGGCCTCCGCACTGGGACTCGATTCCCCACACTGACCTCCGCACTGGGACTCGATTCCCCTCACTGGCCTCCGCACTGGGACTCGATTCCCCTCACTGGCCTCTGCACTGGGACTCGATTCCCCTCCCTGGCCTCTGCACTGGTACTCGATTCCCCTCACTGGCCTCTGCACTGGTACTCGATTCCCCTCACTGGCCTCCCCACTGGGACTCGATTCCCCTCACTGGCTTCTGCACTGGGACTCGATTCCCCTCACTGGCCTCCGCACTGGGACCCGATTCCCTTCACTGGCTTCTGCACTGGGACTCGATTCCCCTCACTGGCCTCTGCACTGGTACTCGATTCCCCTCACTGGCTTCTGCACTGGGACTCGATTCCCCTCACTGGCCTCCGCACTGGGACCCGATTCCCTTCACTGGCCTCCGAACTGGGACTCGATTCCCCTCACTGGCTTCCGCACTGGGACTCGATTCCCCTCACTGGCCTCTGCACTGGGACTCGATTCCCCTCACTGGCCTCTGCACAGGGACTCGATTCCCCTCACTGGCCTCCCCACTGGGACTCGATTCCCCTCACTGGCTTCTGCACTGGGACTCGATTCCCCTCACTGGCCTCTGCACTGGTACTCGATTCCCCTCACTGGCCTCCCCACTGGGACTCGATTGCCCTCACTGGCTTCTGCACTGGGACTCAATTCCCCTCACTGGCCTCCGCACTGGGACCCGATTCCCTTCACTGGCCTCCGCAATGGGACTCGATTCCCCTCACTGGCCTCCGCACTGGGACTCGATTTCCCTCACTGGCCTCTGCACTGGGACTCGATTCCCCTCACTGGCCTCTGCACAGGGACTGGATTCCCCTCACTGACCTCTGCACTGGGACTCGATTCCCCTCACTGGTCTCTGCACTGGGACTCGATTCCCTCACTGGCCTCTGCACTGGGACTCGATTCCCCTCACTGACCTCTGCACTGGGACTCGATTCCCCTCACTGGCCTCCGCACTCGGACACAATTCCCCTCACTGGCCTCCGTACTGGGACTCGATTCCCCTCACTGGCCTCTGCACTGGGACTCGATTCCCCTCACTGGCCTCCCCACTTGGACTCGATTCCCCTCACTGGCTTCTGCACTGGGACTCGATTCCCCTCACTGGCCTACGCACTGGGACCCGATTCCCTTCACTGGCCTCCGAACTGGGACTCGATTCCCCTCACTGGCCTCCGCACTGTGACTCGATTCCCCTCACTGGCCTCTGCACTGGGACTCGATTCCCCTCACTGGCCTCTGCACAGGGACTCGATTCCCCTCACTGGCCTCCCCACTGGGACTCGATTCCCCTCACTGGCTTCTGCACTGGGACTCGATTCCCCTCACTGGCCTCTGCACTGGTACTCGATTCCCCTCACTGGCCTCCCCACTGGGACTCGATTCCCCTCACTGGCTTCTGCACTGGGACTCGATTCCCCTCACTGGCCTCCGCACTGGGACCCGATTCCCTTCACTGGCCTCCGCACTGGGACTCGATTCCCCTCACTGGCCTCCGCACTGGGACTCGATTCCCCTCACTGGCCTCTGCACAGGGACTCGATTCCCCTCACTGGCCTCTGCACTGGGACTCGATTCCCCTCACTGGCCTCTGCACTGGGACTCGATTCCCTCACTGGCCTCTGCACTGGGACTCGATTCCCCTCACTGACCTCTGCACTGGGACTCGATTCCCCTCACTGGCCTCCGCACTCGGACACAATTCCCCTCACTGGCCTCCGTACTGGGACTCGATTCCCCTCACTGGCCTCTGCACTGGGACTCGATTCCCCTCACTGGCCTCCGCACTGGGACTCAATTCCCCTCACTGGCTCTGCACTGGGACTCGATTCCCCTCACTGGCCACCGCACTGGGACTCGATTCCCCAAACTGACCTCCGCACTGGGACTCGATTCCGCTCACTGGCCTCCGCACTGGGACTCGATTCCCCTCACTGACCTCTGCACTGTGACTCGATTCCCCTCACTGGCCTCCGCACTGGGACTCGATTCCCCTCACTGGCCTCCGTACTGGGACTCGATTCCCCTCACTGACCTCCGCACTGGGACTCGATTCCCCTCACTGGCCTCCGCACTTGGACTCGATTCCCCTCACTGGCCTCCGCACTGGGACTCGATTCCCCTCACTGGCCTCTGCACTGGGACTCGATTCCCCTCACTGACCTCCGCACTGGGACTCGATTCCCCACACTGACCTCCGCACTTGGACTCGATTCCGCTCACTGGCCTCCGCACTGGGACTCGATTCCCCTCACTAGCCTCCGCACTGGGACTCAATTCCCCTCACTGGCCTCCGCACTGGGACTCGATTCCGCTCACTGGCCTCCGCACTGGGACCCGATTCCCTTCACTCGCCTCCGCACTGGGACTTGATTCCCCTCACTGGCCTCTGCAATGGAACTTGATACCCCTCACTGGCCTCTGCACTGGGACTCAATTCCCCTCAATGGCCTTCACACTGGGACTCGATTCCCCTCACTGGCCTCCACACTGGGACTTGATTCCCCACACTGACGTCCACACTGGAACTTGATTCCCCTCACTGGCCTCTGTACCAGGACTCGATTCCCCTCACTGGCCTCTGCACTGGGACTCGATTCCCCTCACTGGCCTCTGCACTGGGACTCGATTCCCCTCACTGGCCTCTGCACTGGGACTCGATTCCCTCACTGGCCTCTCCACTGGGACTCGATTCCCCTCACTGGCCTCTGCACTGGGACTCGATTCCCTCACTGGCCTCTCCACTGGGACTCGATTCCCCTCACTGACCTCTGCACTGGGACTCGATTCCCCTCACTGGCCTCCGCACTCGGACACAATTCCCCTCACTGGCCTCCGTACTGGGACTCGATTGCCCTCACTGGCCTCTGCACTGGGACTCAATTCCCCTCACTGGCCTCTGCACTGGGACTCAATTCCCCTCAATGGCCTTCACACTGGGACTCGATTCCCCTCACTGGCCTCCACACTGGGACTTGATTCCCCACACTGACGTCCACACTGGAACTTGATTCCCCTCACTGGCCTCTGCACCAGGATTCGATTCCCCTCACTGGCCTCTGCACTGGAACTCGATTCCCCTCACTGGCCTCTGCACCAGGACTTGTTTCCCCTCACTGGCCTCCGCACTGGGACCCAATTCCCCTCACTGGCCTCTGCACTGGGACTCGATTCTCCTCAATGGCCTTCACACTGGGACTCGATTCCCCTCACTGACCTCCGCACTGGGACTCGATTCCCCTCACTGGCTTCTGCACTGTAACTCGATTCCCCTCACTGGCTTCTGCACTGGAACTCGATTCCCCTCACTGGCCTCTGCTCTGGAACTTGGTTCTCCTCACTGGCCTCCGCACTGGGACTCGATTCCCCACACTGACCTCCGCACTGGGACTCGATTCCCCTCACTGGCCTCCGCACTGGGACTCGATTCCCCTCACTGGCCTCTGCACTGGGACTCGATTCCCCTCCCTGGCCTCTGCACTGGTACTCGATTCCCCTCACTGGCCTCTGCACTGGTACTCGATTCCCCTCACTGGCCTCCCCACTGGGACTCGATTCCCCTCACTGGCTTCTGCACTGGGACTCGATTCCCCTCACTGGCCTCCGCACTGGGACCCGATTCCCTTCACTGGCTTCTGCACTGGGACTCGATTCCCCTCACTGGCCTCTGCACTGGTACTCGATTCCCCTCACTGGCTTCTGCACTGGGACTCGATTCCCCTCACTGGCCTCCGCACTGGGACCCG
Source organism: Chiloscyllium punctatum (assembly GCF_047496795.1). Classification (NCBI taxonomy): domain Eukaryota; kingdom Metazoa; phylum Chordata; class Chondrichthyes; order Orectolobiformes; family Hemiscylliidae; genus Chiloscyllium; species Chiloscyllium punctatum. The sequence goes on from NC_092767.1 coordinate 26,462,642, forward strand.
ATTCCCTTCACTGGCCTCCGAACTGGGACTCGATTCCCCTCACTGGCCTCCGCACTGGGACTCGATTCCCCTCACTGGCCTCTGCACTGGGACTCGATTCCCCTCACTGGCCTCTGCACAGGGACTCGATTCCCCTCACTGGCCTCCCCACTGGGACTCGATTCCCCTCACTGGCCTCTGCACTGGTACTCGATTCCCCTCACTGGCCTCCCCACTGGGACTCGATTGCCCTCACTGGCTTCTGCACTGGGACTCGATTCCCCTCACTGGCCTCCGCACTGGTACTCGATTCCCCTCACTGGCCTCCCCACTGGGACTCGATTGCCCTCACTGGCTTCTGCACTGGGACTCGATTCCCCTCACTGGCCTCCGCACTGGGACCCGATTCCCTTCACTGGCCTCCGCAATGGGACTCGATTCCCCTCACTGGCCTCCGCACTGGGACTCGATTTCCCTCACTGGCCTCTGCACTGGGACTCGATTCCCCTCACTGGCCTCTGCACAGGGACTGGATTCCCCTCACTGACCTCTGCACTGGGACTCGATTCCCCTCACTGGCCTCTGCACTGGGACTCGATTCCCTCACTGGCCTCTGCACTGGGACTCGATTCCCCTCACTGACCTCTGCACTGGGACTCGATTCCCCTCACTGGCCTCCGCACTCGGACACAATTCCCCTCACTGGCCTCCGTACTGGGACTCGATTCCCCTCACTGGCCTCTGCACTGGGACTCGATTCCCCTCACTGGCCTCCCCACTGGGACTCGATTCCCCTCACTGGCTTCTGCACTGGGACTCGATTCCCCTCACTGGCCTCCGCACTGGGACCCGATTCCCTTCACTGGCCTCCGAACTGGGACTCGATTCCCCTCACTGGCCTCCGCACTGGGACTCGATTCCCCTCACTGGCCTCTGCACTGGGACTCGATTCCCCTCACTGGCCTCTGCACAGGGACTCGATTCCCCTCACTGGCCTCCCCACTGGGACTCGATTCCCCTAACTGGCTTCTGCACTGGGACTCGATTCCCCTCACTGGCCTCTGCACTGGTACTCGATTCCCCTCACTGGCCTCCCCACTGGGACTCGATTCCCCTCACTGGCTTCTGCACTGGGACTCGATTCCCCTCACTGGCCTCCGCACTGGGACTCGATTCCCCTCACTGGCCTCCGCACTGGGACTCGATTCCCCTCACTGGCCTCTGCACAGGGACTCGATTCCCCTCACTGGCCTCTGCACTGGGACTCGATTCCCCTCACTGGCCTCTGCACTGGGACTCGATTCCCTCACTGGCCTCTGCAATGGGACTCGATTCCCCTCACTGACCTCTGCACTGGGACTCGATTCCCCTCACTGGCCTCCGCACTGGGACTCGATTCCCCAAACTGACCTCCGCACTGGGACTCGATTCCGCTCACTGGCCTCCGCACTGGGACTCGATTCCCCTCACTGACCTCTGCACTGTGACTCGATTCCCCTCACTGGCCTCCGCACTGGGACTCGATTCCCCTCACTGGCCTCCGTACTGGGACTCGATTCCCCTCACTGACCTCCGCACTGGGACTCGATTCCCCTCACTGGCCTCCGCACTTGGACTCGATTCCCCTCACTGGCCTCCGCACTGGGACTCGATTCCCCTCACTGGCCTCTGCACTGGGACTCGATTCCCCTCACTGACCTCCGCACTGGGACTCGATTCCCCACACTGACCTCCGCACTTGGACTCGATTCCGCTCACTGGCCTCCGCACTGGGACTCGATTCCCCTCACTAGCCTCCGCACTGGGACTCAATTCCCCTCACTGGCCTCCGCACTGGGACTCGATTCCGCTCACTGGCCTCCGCACTGGGACCCGATTCCCTTCACTCGCCTCCGCACTGGGACTTGATTCCCCTCACTGGCCTCTGCAATGGAACTTGATTCCCCTCACTGGCCTCTGCACTGGGACTCAATTCCCCTCAATGGCCTTCACACTGGGACTCGATTCCCCTCACTGGCCTCCACACTGGGACTTGATTCCCCACACTGACGTCCACACTGGAACTTGATTCCCCTCACTGGCCTCTGCACCAGGACTCGATTCCCCTCACTGGCCTCTGCACTGGGACTCGATTCCCCTCACTGGCCTCTGCACTGGGACTCGATTCCCCTCACTGGCCTCTGCACTGGGACTCGATTCCCTCACTGGCCTCTGCACTGGGACTCGATTCCTCTCACTGACCTCTGCACTGGGACTCGATTCCCCTCACTGGCCTCCGCACTCGGACACAATTCCCCTCACTGGCCTCCGTACTGGGACTCGATTGCCCTCACTGGCCTCTGCACTGGGACTCAATTCCCCTCACTGGCCTCTGCACTGGGACTCAATTCCCCTCAATGGCCTTCACACTGGGACTCGATTCCCCTCACTGGCCTCCACACTGGGACTTGATTCCCCACACTGACGTCCACACTGGAACTTGATTCCCCTCACTGGCCTCTGCACCAGGATTCGATTCCCCTCACTGGCCTCTGCACTGGAACTTGATTCCCCTCACTGGCTTCTGCACTGGGACTCGATTCCCCTCACTGGCCTCCGCACTGGGACTTGATTCCCCACACTGACCTCTGCACTTGGACTCGATTCCGCTCACTGGCCTCCGCACTGGGACTCAATTCCCCTCACTGACCTCTGCACTGGGACTCGATTCCCCTCACTGACCTCTGCACTGGGACTCGATTCCCTCACTGGCCTCTGCACTGGGACTCGATTCTCCTCACTGACCTCTGCACTGGGACTCGATTCCCCTCACTGGCCTCCGCACTCGGACACAATTCCCCTCACTGGCCTCCGTACTGGGACTCGATTCCCCTCACTGGCCTCTGCACTGGGACTCGATTCCCCTCACTGGCCTCCCCACTGGGACTCGATTCCCCTCACTGGCTTCTGCACTGGGACTCGATTCCCCTCACTGGCCTCCGCACTGGGACCCGATTCCCTTCACTGGCCTCCGAACTGGGACTCGATTCCCCTCACTGGCCTCCGCACTGGGACTCGATTCCCCTCACTGGCCTCTGCACTGGGACTCGATTCCCCTCACTGGCCTCTGCACAGGGACTCGATTCCCCTCACTGGCCTCCCCACTGGGACTCGATTCCCCTCACTGGCTTCTGCACTGGGACTCGATTCCCCTCACTGGCCTCTGCACTGGTACTCGATTCCCCTCACTGGCCTCCCCACTGGGACTCGATTCCCCTCACTGGCTTCTGCACTGGGACTCGATTCCCCTCACTGGCCTCCGCACTGGGACCCGATTCCCTTCACTGGCCTCCGCACTGGGACTCGATTCCCCTCACTGGCCTCCGCACTGGGACTCGATTCCCCTCACTGGCCTCTGCACAGGGACTCGATTCCCCTCACTGGCCTCTGCACTGGGACTCGATTCCCCTCACTGGCCTCTGCACTGGGACTCGATTCCCTCACTGGCCTCTGCACTGGGACTCGATTCCCCTCACTGACCTCTGCACTGGGACTCGATTCCCCTCACTGGCCTCCGCACTCGGACACAATTCCCCTCACTGGCCTCCGTACTGGGACTCGATTCCCCTCACTGGCCTCTGCACTGGGACTCGATTCCCCTCACTGGCCTCCGCACTGGGACTCAATTCCCCTCACTGGCTCTGCACTGGGACTCGATTCCCCTCACTGGCCACCGCACTGGGACTCGATTCCCCAAACTGACCTCCGCACTGGGACTCGATTCCGCTCACTGGCCTCCGCACTGGGACTCGATTCCCCTCACTGGCCTCTGCACTGTGACTCGATTCCCCTCACTGGCCTCCGCACTGGGACTCGATTCTCCTCACTGACCTCCGCACTGGGACTCGATTCCCCTCACTGACCTCCGCACTGGGACTCGATTCCCCTCACTGGCCTCCGCACTTGGACTCGATTCCCCTCACTGGCCTCCGCACTGGGACTCGATTCCCCTCACTGGCCTCTGCACTGGGACTCGATTCCCCTCACTGACCTCCGCACTGGGACTCGATTCCCCACACTGACCTCCGCACTTGGACTCGATTCCCTTCACTCGCCTCCGCACTGGGACTTGATTCCCCTCACTGGCCTCTGCACTGGAACTTGATTCCCCTCACTGGCCTCTGCACTGGGACTCAATTCCCCTCAATGGCCTTCACACTGGGACTCGATTCCCCTCACTGGCCTCCACACTGGGACTTGATTCCCCACACTGACGTCCACACTGGATCTTGATTCCCCTCACTGGCCCCTGCACCAGGACTCGATTCCCCTCACTGGCCTCTGCACTGGGACTCAATTCCCCTCACTGGCCTCCACACTGGGACTTGATTCCCCACACTGACGTCCACACTGGATCTTGATTCCCCTCACTGGCCCCTGCACCAGGACTCGATTGCCCTCACTGGCCTCTGCACTGGGACTCAATTCCCCTCACTGGCCTCTGCACTGGGACTCAATTCCCCTCAATGGCCTTCACACTGGGACTCGATTCCCCTCACTGGCCTCCACACTGGGACTTGATTCCCCACACTGACGTCCACACTGGAACTTGATTCCCCTCACTGGCCTCTGCACCAGGATTCGATTCCCCTCACTGGCCTCTGCACTGGAACTTGATTCCCCTCACTGGCTTCTGCACTGGGACTCGATTCCCCTCAATGGCCTCCGCACTGGGACTCAATTCCCCTCACTGGTCTCCGCACTGGGACTCGATTCCCCTCACTGGCCTCTGCACCAGGACTTGTTTCCCCTCACTGGCCTCCGCACTGGGACCCAATTCCCCTCACTGGCCTCTGCACTGGGACTCGATTCTCCTCAATGGCCTTCACACTGGGACTCGATTCCCCTCACTGACCTCCGCACTGGGACTCGATTCCCCTCACTGGCTTCTGCACTGTAACTCGATTCCCCTCACTGGCTTCTGCACTGGAACTCGATTCCCCTCACTGGCCTCTGCTCTGGAACTTGGTTCTCCTCACTGGCCTCCGCACTGGGACTCGATTCCCCACACTGACCTCCGCACTGGGACTCGATTCCCCTCACTGGCCTCCGCACTGGGACTCGATTCCCCTCACTGGCCTCTGCACTGGGACTCGATTCCCCTCCCTGGCCTCTGCACTGGTACTCGATTCCCCTCACTGGCCTCTGCACTGGTACTCGATTCCCCTCACTGGCCTCCCCACTGGGACTCGATTCCCCTCACTGGCTTCTGCACTGGGACTCGATTCCCCTCACTGGCCTCCGCACTGGGACCCGATTCCCTTCACTGGCTTCTGCACTGGGACTCGATTCCCCTCACTGGCCTCTGCACTGGTACTCGATTCCCCTCACTGGCTTCTGCACTGGGACTCGATTCCCCTCACTGGCCTCCGCACTGGGACCCGATTCCCTTCACTGGCCTCCGAACTGGGACTCGATTCCCCTCACTGGCCTCCGCACTGGGACTCGATTCCCCTCACTGGCCTCTGCACTGGGACTCGATTCCCCTCACTGGCCTCTGCACAGGGACTCGATTCCCCTCACTGGCCTCCCCACTGGGACTCGATTCCCCTCACTGGCTTCTGCACTGGGACTCGATTCCCCTCACTGGCCTCTGCACCAGGACTCGATTCCCCTCACTGGCCTCTGCACTGGGACTCGATTCCCCTCACTGGCCTCTGCACTGGGACTCGATTCCCCTCACTGGCCTCTGCACTGGGACTCGATTCCCTCACTGGCCTCTGCACTGGGACTCGATTCCCCTCACTGACCTCTGCACTGGGACTCGATTCCCCTCACTGGCCTCCGCACTCGGACACAATTCCCCTCACTGGCCTCCGTACTGGGACTCGATTGCCCTCACTGGCCTCTGCACTGGGACTCAATTCCCCTCACTGGCCTCTGCACTGGGACTCAATTCCCCTCAATGGCCTTCACACTGGGACTCGATTCCCCTCACTGGCCTCCACACTGGGACTTGATTCCCCACACTGACGTCCACACTGGAACTTGATTCCCCTCACTGGCCTCTGCACCAGGATTCGATTCCCCTCACTGGCCTCTGCACTGGAACTTGATTCCCCTCACTGGCTTCTGCACTGGGACTCGATTCCCCTCACTGGCCTCCGCACTGGGACTTGATTCCCCACACTGACCTCTGCACTTGGACTCGATTCCGCTCACTGGCCTCCGCACTGGGACTCAATTCCCCTCACTGACCTCTGCACTGGGACTCGATTCCCCTCACTGACCTCTGCACTGGGACTCGATTCCCTCACTGGCCTCTGCACTGGGACTCGATTCCCCTCACTGACCTCTGCACTGGGACTCGATTCCCCTCACTGGCCTCCGCACTCGGACACAATTCCCCTCACTGGCCTCCGTACTGGGACTCGATTCCCCTCACTGGCCTCTGCACTGGGACTCGATTCCCCTCACTGGCCTCCCCACTGGGACTCGATTCCCCTCACTGGCTTCTGCACTGGGACTCGATTCCCCTCACTGGCCTCCGCACTGGGACCCGATTCCCTTCACTGGCCTCCGAACTGGGACTCGATTCCCCTCACTGGCCTCCGCACTGGGACTCGATTCCCCTCACTGGCCTCTGCACTGGGACTCGATTCCCCTCACTGGCCTCTGCACAGGGACTCGATTCCCCTCACTGGCCTCCCCACTGGGACTCGATTCCCCTCACTGGCTTCTGCACTGGGACTCGATTCCCCTCACTGGCCTCTGCACTGGTACTCGATTCCCCTCACTGGCCTCCCCACTGGGACTCGATTCCCCTCACTGGCTTCTGCACTGGGACTCGATTCCCCTCACTGGCCTCCGCACTGGGACCCGATTCCCTTCACTGGCCTCCGCACTGGGACTCGATTCCCCTCACTGGTCTCCGCACTGGGACTCGATTCCCCTCACTGGCCTCTGCACAGGGACTCGATTCCCCTCACTGGCCTCTGCACTGGGACTCGATTCCCCTCACTGGCCTCTGCACTGGGACTCGATTCCCTCACTGGCCTCTGCACTGGGACTCGATTCCCCTCACTGACCTCTGCACTGGGACTCGATTCCCCTCACTGGCCTCCGCACTCGGACACAATTCCCCTCACTGGCCTCCGTACTGGGACTCGATTCCCCTCACTGGCCTCTGCACTGGGACTCGATTCCCCTCACTGGCCTCCGCACTGGGACTCAATTCCCCTCACTGGCTCTGCACTGGGACTCGATTCCCCTCACTGGCCACCGCACTGGGACTCGATTCCCCAAACTGACCTCCGCACTGGGACTCGATTCCGCTCACTGGCCTCCGCACTGGGACTCGATTCCCCTCACTGGCCTCTGCACTGTGACTCGATTCCCCTCACTGGCCTCCGCACTGGGACTCGATTCTCCTTACTGACCTCCGCACTGGGACTCGATTCCCCTCACTGACCTCCGCACTGGGACTCGATTCCCCTCACTGGCCTCCGCACTTGGACTCGATTCCCCTCACTGGCCTCCGCACTGGGACTCGATTCCCCTCACTGGCCTCTGCACTGGGACTCGATTCCCCTCACTGACCTCCGCACTGGGACTCGATTCCCCACACTGACCTCCGCACTTGGACTCGATTCCCTTCACTCGCCTCCGCACTGGGACTTGATTCCCCTCACTGGCCTCTGCACTGGAACTTGATTCCCCTCACTGGCCTCTGCACTGGGACTCAATTCCCCTCAATGGCCTTCACACTGGGACTCGATTCCCCTCACTGGCCTCCACACTGGGACTTGATTCCCCACACTGACGTCCACACTGGATCTTGATTCCCCTCACTGGCCCCTGCACCAGGACTCGATTCCCCTCACTGGCCTCTGCACTGGGACTCAATTCCCCTCACTGGCCTCCACACTGGGACTTGATTCCCCACACTGACGTCCACACTGGATCTTGATTCCCCTCACTGGCCCCTGCACCAGGACTCGATTGCCCTCACTGGCCTCTGCACTGGGACTCAATTCCCCTCACTGGCCTCTGCACTGGGACTCAATTCCCCTCAATGGCCTTCACACTGGGACTCGATTCCCCTCACTGGCCTCCACACTGGGACTTGATTCCCCACACTGACGTCCACACTGGAACTTGATTCCCCTCACTGGCCTCTGCACCAGGATTCGATTCCCCTCACTGGCCTCTGCACTGGAACTTGATTCCCCTCACTGGCTTCTGCACTGGGACTCGATTCCCCTCAATGGCCTCCGCACTGGGACTCAATTCCCCTCACTGGTCTCCGCACTGGGACTCGATTCCCCTCACTGGCCTCTGCACCAGGACTTGTTTCCCCTCACTGGCCTCCGCACTGGGACCCAATTCCCCTCACTGGCCTCTGCACTGGGACTCGATTCTCCTCAATGGCCTTCACACTGGGACTCGATTCCCCTCACTGACCTCCGCACTGGGACTCGATTCCCCTCACTGGCTTCTGCACTGTAACTCGATTCCCCTCACTGGCTTCTGCACTGGAACTCGATTCCCCTCACTGGCCTCTGCTCTGGAACTTGGTTCTCCTCACTGGCCTCCGCACTGGGACTCGATTCCCCACACTGACCTCCGCACTGGGACTCGATTCCCCTCACTGGCCTCCGCACTGGGACTCGATTCCCCTCACTGGCCTCTGCACTGGGACTCGATTCCCCTCCCTGGCCTCTGCACTGGTACTCGATTCCCCTCACTGGCCTCTGCACTGGTACTCGATTCCCCTCACTGGCCTCCCCACTGGGACTCGATTCCCCTCACTGGCTTCTGCACTGGGACTCGATTCCCCTCACTGGCCTCCGCACTGGGACCCGATTCCCTTCACTGGCTTCTGCACTGGGACTCGATTCCCCTCACTGGCCTCTGCACTGGTACTCGATTCCCCTCACTGGCTTCTGCACTGGGACTCGATTCCCCTCACTGGCCTCCGCACTGGGACCCGATTCCCTTCACTGGCCTCCGAACTGGGACTCGATTCCCCTCACTGGCCTCCGCACTGGGACTCGATTCCCCTCACTGGCCTCTGCACTGGGACTCGATTCCCCTCACTGGCCTCTGCACAGGGACTCGATTCCCCTCACTGGCCTCCCCACTGGGACTCGATTCCCCTCACTGGCTTCTGCACTGGGACTCGATTCCCCTCACTGGCCTCTGCACTGGTACTCGATTCCCCTCACTGGCCTCCCCACTGGGACTCGATTGCCCTCACTGGCTTCTGCACTGGGACTCAATTCCCCTCACTGGCCTCCGCACTGGGACCCGATTCCCTTCACTGGCCTCCGCAATGGGACTCGATTCCCCTCACTGGCCTCCGCACTGGGACTCGATTTCCCTCACTGGCCTCTGCACTGGGACTCGATTCCCCTCACTGGCCTCTGCACAGGGACTGGATTCCCCTCACTGACCTCTGCACTGGGACTCGATTCCCCTCACTGGCCTCTGCACTGGGACTCGATTCCCTCACTGGCCTCTGCACTGGGACTCGATTCCCCTCACTGACCTCTGCACTGGGACTCGATTCCCCTCACTGGCCTCCGCACTCGGACACAATTCCCCTCACTGGCCTCCGTACTGGGACTCGATTCCCCTCACTGGCCTCTGCACTGGGACTCGATTCCCCTCACTGGCCTCCCCACTGGGACTCGATTCCCCTCACTGGCTTCTGCACTGGGACTCGATTCCCCTCACTGGCCTACGCACTGGGACCCGATTCCCTTCACTGGCCTCCGAACTGGGACTCGATTCCCCTCACTGGCCTCCGCACTGTGACTCGATTCCCCTCACTGGCCTCTGCACTGGGACTCGATTCCCCTCACTGGCCTCTGCACAGGGACTCGATTCCCCTCACTGGCCTCCCCACTGGGACTCGATTCCCCTCACTGGCTTCTGCACTGGGACTCGATTCCCCTCACTGGCCTCTGCACTGGGACTCAATTCCCCTCAATGGCCTTCACACTGGGACTCGATTCCCCTCACTGGCCTCCACACTGGGACTTGATTCCCCACACTGACGTCCACACTGGAACTTGATTCCCCTCACTGGCCTCTGCACCAGGATTCGATTCCCCTCACTGGCCTCTGCACTGGAACTTGATTCCCCTCACTGGCTTCTGCACTGGGACTCGATTCCCCTCAATGGCCTCCGCACTGGGACTCAATTCCCCTCACTGGTCTCCGCACTGGGACTCGATTCCCCTCACTGGCCTCTGCACCAGGACTTGTTTCCCCTCACTGGCCTCCGCACTGGGACCCAATTCCCCTCACTGGCCTCTGCACTGGGACTCGATTCTCCTCAATGGCCTTCACACTGGGACTCGATTCCCCTCACTGACCTCCGCACTGGGACTCGATTCCCCTCACTGGCTTCTGCACTGTAACTCGATTCCCCTCACTGGCTTCTGCACTGGAACTCGATTCCCCTCACTGGCCTCTGCTCTGGAACTTGGTTCTCCTCACTGGCCTCCGCACTGGGACTCGATTCCCCACACTGACCTCCGCACTGGGACTCGATTCCCCTCACTGGCCTCCGCACTGGGACTCGATTCCCCTCACTGGCCTCTGCACTGGGACTCGATTCCCCTCCCTGGCCTCTGCACTGGTACTCGATTCCCCTCACTGGCCTCTGCACTGGTACTCGATTCCCCTCACTGGCCTCCCCACTGGGACTCGATTCCCCTCACTGGCTTCTGCACTGGGACTCGATTCCCCTCACTGGCCTCCGCACTGGGACCCGATTCCCTTCACTGGCTTCTGCACTGGGACTCGATTCCCCTCACTGGCCTCTGCACTGGTACTCGATTCCCCTCACTGGCTTCTGCACTGGGACTCGATTCCCCTCACTGGCCTCCGCACTGGGACCCGATTCCCTTCACTGGCCTCCGAACTGGGACTCGATTCCCCTCACTGGCCTCCGCACTGGGACTCGATTCCCCTCACTGGCCTCTGCACTGGGACTCGATTCCCCTCACTGGCCTCTGCACAGGGACTCGATTCCCCTCACTGGCCTCCCCACTGGGACTCGATTCCCCTCACTGGCTTCTGCACTGGGACTCGATTCCCCTCACTGGCCTCTGCACTGGGACTCGATTCCCCTCACTGGCCTCTGCACTGGTACTCGATTCCCCTCACTGGCCTCCCCACTGGGACTCGATTGCCCTCACTGGCTTCTGCACTGGGACTCAATTCCCCTCACTGGCCTCCGCACTGGGACCCGATTCCCTTCACTGGCCTCCGCAATGGGACTCGATTCCCCTCACTGGCCTCTGCACTGGGACTCGATTTCCCTCACTGGCCTCTGCACTGGGACTCGATTCCCCTCACTGGCCTCTGCACAGGGACTCGATTCCCCTCACTGACCTCTGCACTGGGACTCGATTCCCCTCACTGGCCTCCGCACTCGGACACAATTCCCCTCACTGGCCTCCGTACTGGGACTCGATTCCCCTCACTGGCCTCTGCACTGGGACTCGATTCCCCTCACTGGCCTCCGCACTCGGACACAATTCCCCTCACTGGCCTCCGTACTGGGACTCGATTCCCCTCACTGGCCTCTGCACTGGGACTCGATTCCCCTCACTGGCCTCCCCACTGGGACTCGATTCCCCTCACTGGCTTCTGCACTGGGACTCGATTCCCCTCACTGGCCTACGCACTGGGACCCGATTCCCTTCACTGGCCTCCGAACTGGGACTCGATTCCCCTCACTGGCCTCCGCACTGTGACTCGATTCCCCTCACTGGCCTCTGCACTGGGACTCGATTCCCCTCACTGGCCTCTGCACAGGGACTCGATTCCCCTCACTGGCCTCCCCACTGGGACTCGATTCCCCTCACTGGCTTCTGCACTGGGACTCGATTCCCCTCACTGGCCTCTGCACTGGTACTCGATTCCCCTCACTGGCCTCCCCACTGGGACTCGATTCCCCTCACTGGCTTCTGCACTGGGACTCGATTCCCCTCACTGGCCTCCGCACTGGGACCCGATTCCCTTCACTGGCCTCCGCACTGGGACTCGATTCCCCTCACTGGCCTCCGCACTGGGACTCGATTCCCCTCACTGGCCTCTGCACAGGGACTCGATTCCCCTCACTGGCCTCTGCACTGGGACTCGATTCCCCTCACTGGCCTCTGCACTGGGACTCGATTCCCTCACTGGCCTCTGCACTGGGACTCGATTCCCCTCACTGACCTCTGCACTGGGACTCGATTCCCCTCACTGGCCTCCGCACTCGGACACAATTCCCCTCACTGGCCTCCGTACTGGGACTCGATTCCCCTCACTGGCCTCAGCACTGGGACTCGATTCCCCTCACTGGCCTCCGCACTGGGACTCAATTCCCCTCACTGGCTCTGCACTGGGACTCGATTCCCCTCACTGGCCACCGCACTGGGACTCGATTCCCCAAACTGACCTCCGCACTGGGACTCGATTCCGCTCACTGGCCTCCGCACTGGGACTCGATTCCCCTCACTGACCTCTGCACTGTGACTCGATTCCCCTCACTGGCCTCCGCACTGGGACTCGATTCCCCTCACTGGCCTCCGTACTGGGACTCGATTCCCCTCACTGACCTCCGCACTGGGACTCGATTCCCCTCACTGGCCTCCGCACTTGGACTCGATTCCCCTCACTGGCCTCTGCACTGGGACTCGATTCCCCTCACTGGCCTCTGCACTGGGACTCGATTCCCCTCACTGACCACCGCACTGGGACTCGATTCCCCACACTGACCTCCGCACTTGGACTCGATTCCGCTCACTGGCCTCCGCACTGGGACTCGATTCCCCTCACTAGCCTCCGCACTGGGACTCAATTCCCCTCACTGGCCTCCGCACTGGGACTCGATTCCGCTCACTGGCCTCCGCACTGGGACCCGATTCCCTTCACTCGCCTCCGCACTGGGACTTGATTCCCCTCACTGGCCTCTGCAATGGAACTTGATTCCCCTCACTGGCCTCTGCACTGGGACTCAATTCCCCTCAATGGCCTTCACACTGGGACTCGATTCCCCTCACTGGCCTCCACACTGGGACTTGATTCCCCACACTGACGTCCACACTGGAACTTGATTCCCCTCACTGGCCTCTGTACCAGGACTCGATTCCCCTCACTGGCCTCTGCACTGGGACTCGATTCCCCTCACTGGCCTCTGCACTGGGACTCGATTCCCCTCACTGGCCTCTGCACTGGGACTCGATTCCCTCACTGGCCTCTCCACTGTGACTCGATTCCCCTCACTGGCCTCTGCACTGGGACTCGATTCCCTCACTGGCCTCTCCACTGGGACTCGATTCCCCTCACTGACCTCTGCACTGGGACTCGATTCCCCTCACTGGCCTCCGCACTCGGACACAATTCCCCTCACTGGCCTCCGTACTGGGACTCGATTGCCCTCACTGGCCTCTGCACTGGGACTCAATTCCCCTCACTGGCCTCTGCACTGGGACTCAATTCCCCTCAATGGCCTTCACACTGGGACTCGATTCCCCTCACTGGCCTCCACACTGGGACTTGATTCCCCACACTGACGTCCACACTGGAACTTGATTCCCCTCACTGGCCTCTGCACCAGGATTCGATTCCCCTCACTGGCCTCCACACTGGGACTTGATTCCCCACACTGACGTCCACACTGGAACTTGATTCCCCTCACTGGCCTCTGCACCAGGATTCGATTCCCCTCACTGGCCTCTGCACTGGAACTCGATTCCCCTCACTGGCCTCTGCACCAGGACTTGTTTCCCCTCACTGGCCTCCGCACTGGGACCCAATTCCCCTCACTGGCCTCTGCACTGGGACTCGATTCTCCTCAATGGCCTTCACACTGGGACTCGATTCCCCTCACTGACCTCCGCACTGGGACTCGATTCCCCTCACTGGCTTCTGCACTGTAACTCGATTCCCCTCACTGGCTTCTGCACTGGAACTCGATTCCCCTCACTGGCCTCTGCTCTGGAACTTGGTTCTCCTCACTGGCCTCCGCACTGGGACTCGATTCCCCACACTGACCTCCGCACTGGGACTCGATTCCCCTCACTGGCCTCCGCACTGGGACTCGATTCCCCTCACTGGCCTCTGCACTGGGACTCGATTCCCCTCCCTGGCCTCTGCACTGGTACTCGATTCCCCTCACTGGCCTCTGCACTGGTACTCGATTCCCCTCACTGGCCTCCCCACTGGGACTCGATTCCCCTCACTGGCTTCTGCACTGGGACTCGATTCCCCTCACTGGCCTCCGCACTGGGACCCGATTCCCTTCACTGGCTTCTGCACTGGGACTCGATTCCCCTCACTGGCCTCTGCACTGGTACTCGATTCCCCTCACTGGCTTCTGCACTGGGACTCGATTCCCCTCACTTGCCTCCGCACTGGGACCCGATTCCCTTCACTGGCCTCCGAACTGGGACTCGATTCCCCTCACTGGCCTCCGCACTGGGACTCGATTCCCCTCACTGGCCTCTGCACTGGGACTCGATTCCCCTCACTGGCCTCTGCACAGGGACTCGATTCCCCTCACTGGCCTCCCCACTGGGACTCGATTCCCCTCACTGGCTTCTGCACTGGGACTCGATTCCCCTCACTGGCCTCTGCACTGGTACTCGATTCCCCTCACTGGCCTCCCCACTGGGACTCGATTGCCCTCACTGGCTTCTGCACTGGGACTCAATTCCCCTCACTGGCCTCCGCACTGGGACCCGATTCCCTTCACTGGCCTCCGCAATGGGACTCGATTCCCCTCACTGGCCTCCGCACTGGGACTCGATTTCCCTCACTGGCCTCTGCACTGGGACTCGATTCCCCTCACTGGCCTCTGCACAGGGACTGGATTCCCCTCACTGACCTCTGCACTGGGACTCGATTCCCCTCACTGGCCTCTGCACTGGGACTCGATTCCCTCACTGGCCTCCCCACTGGGACTCGATTCCCCTCACTGGCTTCTGCACTGGGACTCGATTCCCCTCACTGGCCTCCGCACTGGGACCCGATTCCCTTCACTGGCCTCCGAACTGGGACTCGATTCCCCTCACTGGCCTCTGCACTGGGACTCGATTCCCCTCACTGGCCTCCGCACTGGGACTCAATTCCCCTCACTGGCTCTGCACTGGGACTCGATTCCCCTCAATGGCCTTCACACTGGGACTCGATTCCCCTCACTGGCCTCCACACTGGGACTTGATTCCCCACACTGACGTCCACACTGGAACTTGATTCCCCTCACTGGCCTCTGCACCAGGATTCGATTCCCCTCACTGGCCTCTGCACTGGAACTTGATTCCCCTCACTGGCTTCTGCACTGGGACTCGATTCCCCTCACTGGCCTCTGCACTGGGACTCAATTCCCCTCAATGGCCTTCACACTGGGACTCGATTCCCCTCACTGGCCTCCACACTGGGACTCGATTCCCCTCACTGGCTTCTGCACTGTAACTCGATTCCCCTCACTGGCCTCTGCACTGGTACTCGATTCCCCTCACTGGCCTCCCCACTGGGACTCGATTGCCCTCACTGGCTTCTGCACTGGGACTCAATTCCCCTCACTGGCCTCCGCACTGGGACCCGATTCCCTTCACTGGCCTCCGCAATGGGACTCGATTCCCCTCACTGGCCTCCGCACTGGGACTCGATTTCCCTCACTGGCCTCTGCACTGGGACTCGATTCCCCTCACTGGCCTCTGCACAGGGACTGGATTCCCCTCACTGACCTCTGCACTGGGACTCGATTCCCCTCACTGGCCTCTGCACTGGGACTCGATTCCCTCACTGGCCTCCCCACTGGGACTCGATTCCCCTCACTGGCTTCTGCACTGGGACTCGATTCCCCTCACTGGCCTCCGCACTGGGACCCGATTCCCTTCACTGGCCTCCGAACTGGGACTCGATTCCCCTCACTGGCCTCTGCACTGGGACTCGATTCCCCTCACTGGCCTCCGCACTGGGACTCAATTCCCCTCACTGGCTCTGCACTGGGACTCGATTCCCCTCAATGGCCTTCACACTGGGACTCGATTCCCCTCACTGGCCTCCACACTGGGACTTGATTCCCCACACTGACGTCCACACTGGAACTTGATTCCCCTCACTGGCCTCTGCACCAGGATTCGATTCCCCTCACTGGCCTCTGCACTGGAACTTGATTCCCCTCACTGGCTTCTGCACTGGGACTCGATTCCCCTCACTGGCCTCAGCACTGGGACTCAATTCCCCTCAATGGCCTTCACACTGGGACTCGATTCCCCTCACTGGCCTCCACACTGGGACTCGATTCCCCTCACTGGCTTCTGCACTGTAACTCGATTCCCCTCACTGGCTTCTGCACTGGAACTCGATTCCCCTCACTGGCCTCTGCTCTGGAACTTGGTTCTCCTCACTGGCCTCCGCACTGGGACTCGATTCCCCACACTGACCTCCGCACTGGGACTCGATTCCCCTCACTGGCCTCCGCACTGGGACTCGATTCCCCTCACTGGCCTCTGCACTGGGACTCGATTCCCCTCCCTGGCCTCTGCACTGGTACTCGATTCCCCTCACTGGCCTCTGCACTGGTACTCGATTCCCCTCACTGGCCTCCCCACTGGGACTCGATTCCCCTCACTGGCTTCTGCACTGGGACTCGATTCCCCTCACTGGCCTCCGCACTGGGACCCGATTCCCTTCACTGGCTTCTGCACTGGGACTCGATTCCCCTCACTGGCCTCTGCACTGGTACTCGATTCCCCTCACTGGCTTCTGCACTGGGACTCGATTCCCCTCACTGGCCTCTCCACTGGGACTCGATTCCCCTCACTGACCTCTGCACTGGGACTCGATTCCCCTCACTGGCCTCCGCACTCGGACACAATTCCCCTCACTGGCCTCCGTACTGGGACTCGATTGCCCTCACTGGCCTCTGCACTGGGACTCAATTCCCCTCACTGGCCTCTGCACTGGGACTCAATTCCCCTCAATGGCCTTAACACTGGGACTCGATTCCCCTCACTGGCCTCCACACTGGGACTTGATTCCCCACACTGACGTCCACACTGGAACTTGATTCCCCTCACTGGCCTCTGCACCAGGATTCGATTCCCCTCACTGGCCTCTGCACTGGAACTTGATTCCCCTCACTGGCTTCTGCACTGGGACTCGATTCCCCTCACTGGCCTCCGCACTGGGACTTGATTCCCCACACTGACCTCTGCACCTGGACTCGATTCCGCTCACTGGCCTCCGCACTGGGACTCAATTCCCCTCACTGACCTCTGCACTGGGACTCGATTCCCCTCACTGACCTCTGCACTGGGACTCGATTCCCCTCAATGGCCTCTGCACTGGGACTCGATTCCCCTCACTGGCCTCTGCACCTGGACTTGTTTCCCCTCACTGTCCTCCGCACTGGGACCCAATTCCCCTCACTGGCCTCTGCACTGGGACTCGATTCTCCTCAATGGCCTTCACACTGGGACTCGATTCCCCTCACTGGCCTCTGCACTGGGACTCGATTCCCCTCAATGGCCTTCACACTGGGACTCGATTCCCCTAACTGACCTCCGCAGTGGGACTCAATTCCCCTCACTGGCCTCCGCACTGGGACTCGATTCCCAACACTGACCTCCGCACTGGGACTCGATTCCCCTCACTGGCCTCCGCACTGGGACTCGATTCCCCTCACTGGCCTCTGCACTGGGACTCGATTCCCCTCACTGGCCTCTGCACTGGTACTCGATTCCCCTCACTGGCCTCCCCACTGGGACTCGATTCCCCTCACTGGCTTCTGCACTGGGACTCGATTCCCCTCACTGGCCTCTGCACTGGGTCTCGAATCCCCTCACTGGCCTCCCCACTGGGACTCGATTCCCCTCACTGGCTTCTGCACTGGGACTCGATTCCCCTCACTGGCCTCCGCACTGGGACCCGATTCCCTTCACTGGCCTCCGCACTGGGACTCGATTCCCCTCACTGGCCTCCGCACTGGGACTCGATTGCCCTCACTGGCCTCTGCACTGGGACTCAATTCCCCTCACTGACCTCTGCACTGGGACTCAATTCCCCTCAATGGCCTCCGCACTGGGACCCGATTCCCTTCACTCGCCTCCGCACTGGGACTTGATTCCCCTCACTGGCCTCTGCACTGGAACTTGATTCCCCTCACTGGCCTCTGCACTGGGACTCAATTCCCCTCAATGGCCTTCACACTGGGACTCGATTCCCCTCACTGGCCTCCACACTGGGACTTGATTCCCCACACTGACGTCCACACTGGATCTTGATTCCCCTCACTGGCCCCTGCACCAGGACTCGATTCCCCTCACTGGCCTCTGCACTGGGACTCGATTCCCCTCACTGGCCTCTGCTCTGGGACTCGATTCCCCTCACTGGCCTCTGCACTGGGACTCGATTCCCTCACTGGCCTCTGCACTGGGACTCGATTCCCCTCACTGACCTCTGCACTGGGACTCGATTCCCCTCACTGGCCTCCGCACTCGGACACAATTCCCCTCACTGGCCTCCGTACTGGGACTCGATTGCCCTCACTGGCCTCTGCACTGGGACTCAATTCCCCTCACTGGCCTCTGCACTGGGACTCAATTCCCCTCAATGGCCTTCACACTGGGACTCGATTCCCCTCACTGGCCTCCACACTGGGACTTGATTCCCCACACTGACGTCCACACTGGAACTTGATTCCCCTCACTGGCCTCTGCACCAGGATTCGATTCCCCTCACTGGCCTCTGCACTGGAACTTGATTCCCCTCACTGGCTTCTGCACTGGGACTCGATTCCCCTCACTGGCCTCCGCACTGGGACTTGATTCCCCACACTGACCTCTGCACTTGGACTCGATTCCGCTCACTGGCCTCCGCACTGGGACTCAATTCCCCTCACTGACCTCTGCACTGGGACTCGATTCCCCTCAATGGCCTCCGCACTGGGACTCAATTCCCCTCACTGGTCTCCGCACTGGGACTCGATTCCCCTCACTGGCCTCTGCACCAGGACTTGGTTCCCCTCACTGGCCTCCGCACTGGGACCCAATTCCCCTCACTGGCCTCTGCACTGGGACTCGATTCTCCTCAATGGCCTTCACACTGGGACTCGAGTCCCCTCACTGACCTCCGCACTGGGACTCGATTCCCCTCACTGGCTTCTGCACTGTAACTCGATTCCCCTCACTGGCTTCTGCACTGGAACTCGATTCCCCTCACTGGCCTCTGCTCTGGAACTTGGTTCTCCTCACTGGCCTCCGCACTGGGACTCGATTCCCCTCACTGGCCTCTGCACTGGGACTCGATTCCCCTCCCTGGCCTCTGCACTGGTACTCGATTCCCCTCACTGGCCTCTGCACTGGTACTCGATTCCCCTCACTGGCCTCCCCACTGGGACTCGATTCCCCTCACTGGCTTCTGCACTGGGACTCGATTCCCCTCACTGGCCTCCGCACTGGGACCCGATTCCCTTCACTGGCTTCTGCACTGGGACTCGATTCCCCTCACTGGCCTCTGCACTGGTACTCGATTCCCCTCACTGGCTTCTGCACTGGGACTCGATTCCCCTCACTGGCCTCCGCACTGGGACCCGATTCCCTTCACTGGCCTCCGAACTGGGACTCGATTCCCCTCACTGGCCTCCGCACTGGGACTCGATTCCCCTCACTGGCCTCCGCACTGGGACTCGATTTCCCTCACTGGCCTCTGCACTGGGACTCGATTCCCCTCACTGGCCTCTGCACAGGGATTGGATTCCCCTCACTGACCTCTGCACTGGGACTCGATTCCCCTCACTGGCCTCTGCACTGGGACTCGATTCCCTCACTGGCCTCCCCACTGGGACTCGATTCCCCTCACTGGCTTCTGCACTGGGACTCGATTCCCCTCACTGGCCTCCGCACTGGGACCCGATTCCCTTCACTGGCCTCCGAACTGGGACTCGATTCCCCTCACTGGCCTCCGCACTGGGACTCGATTCCCTTCACTGGCCTCCGCAATGGGACTCGATTCCCCTCACTGGCCTCCGCACTGGGACTCGATTTCCCTCACTGGCCTCTGCACTGGGACTCGATTCCCCTCACTGGCCTCTGCACAGGGATTGGATTCCCCTCACTGACCTCTGCACTGGGACTCGATTCCCCTCACTGGCCTCTGCACTGGGACTCGATTCCCTCACTGGCCTCCCCACTGGGACTCGATTCCCCTCACTGGCTTCTGCACTGGGACTCGATTCCCCTCACTGGCCTCCGCACTGGGACCCGATTCCCTTCACTGGCCTCCGAACTGGGACTCGATTCCCCTCACTGGCCTCCGCACTGGGACTCGATTCCCCTCACTGGCCTCTGCACTGGGACTCGATTCCCCTCACTGGCCTCTGCACAGGGACTCGATTCCCCTCACTGGCCTCCACACTGGGACTCGATTCCCCTCACTGGCTTCTGCACTGGGACTCGATTCCCCTCACTGGCCTCTGCACTGGTACTCGATTCCCCTCACTGGCCTCCCCACTGGGACTCGATTCCCCTCACTGGCTTCTGCACTGGGACTCGATTCCCCTCACTGGCCTCCGCACTGGGACCCGATTCCCTTCACTGGCCTCCGCACTGGGACTCGATTCCCCTCACTGGCCTCCGCACTGGGACTCGATTCCCCTCACTGGCCTCTGCACAGGGACTCGATTCCCCTCACTGGCCTCTGCACTGGGACTCGATTCCCCTCACTGGCCTCTGCACTGGGACTCGATTCCCTCACTGGCCTCTGCACTGGGACTCGATTCCCCTCACTGACCTCTGCACTGGGACTCGATTCCCCTCACTGGCCTCCGCACTCGGACACAATTCCCCTCACTGGCCTCCGTACTGGGACTCGATTCCCCTCACTGGCCTCTGCACTGGGACTCGATTCCCCTCACTGGCCTCCGCACTGGGACTCAATTCCCCTCACTGGCTCTGCACTGGGACTCGATTCCCCTCACTGGCCTCCGCACTGGGACTCAATTCCCCTCACTGGCTCTGCACTGGGACTCGATTCCCCTCACTGGCCACCGCACTGGGACTCGATTCCCCAAACTGACCTCCGCACTGGGACTCGATTCCCCTCACTGGCCTCTGCACTGGTACTCGATTCCCCTCACTGGCCTCCCCACTGGGACTCGATTCCCCTCACTGGCTTCTGCACTGGGACTCGATTCCCCTCACTGGCCTCCGCACTGGGACCCGATTCCCTTCACTGGCCTCCGAACTGGGACTCGATTCCCCTCACTGGCCTCCGCACTGGGACTCGATTCCCCTCACTGGCCTCTGCACTGGGACTCGATTCCCCTCACTGGCCTCTGCACAGGGACTCGATTCCCCTCACTGGCCTCCCCACTGGGACTCGATTCCCCTCACTGGCTTCTGCACTGGGACTCGATTCCCCTCACTGGCCTCTGCACTGGTACTCGATTCCCCTCACTGGCCTCCCCACTGGGACTCGATTCCCCTCACTGGCTTCTGCACTGGGACTCGATTCCCCTCACTGGCCTCCGCACTGGGACCCGATTCCCTTCACTGGCCTCCGCACTGGGACTCGATTCCCCTCACTGGCCTCCGCACTGGGACTCGATTCCCCTCACTGGCCTCTGCACAGGGACTCGATTCCCCTCACTGGCCTCTGCACTGGGACTCGATTCCCTCACTGGCCTCTGCACTGGGACTCAATTCCCCTCACTGGCTCTGCACTGGGACTCGATTCCCCTCACTGGCCTCTGCACTGGGACTCGATTCCCCTCACTGGCCTCTGCACTGGGACTCGATTCCCTCACTGGCCTCTGCACTGGGACTCGATTCCCCTCACTGACCTCTGCACTGGGACTCGATTCCCCTCACTGGCCTCCGCACTCGGACACAATTCCCCTCACTGGCCTCCGTACTGGGACTCGATTCCCCTCACTGGCCTCTGCACTGGGACTCGATTCCCCTCACTGGCCTCCGCACTGGGACTCAATTCCCCTCACTGGCTCTGCACTGGGACTCGATTCCCCTCACTGGCCACCGCACTGGGACTCGATTCCCCAAACTGACCTCCGCACTGGGACTCGATTCCGCTCACTGGCCTCCGCACTGGGACTCGATTCCCCTCACTGACCTCTGCACTGTGACTCGATTCCCCTCACTGGCCTCCGAACTGGGACTCGATTCCCCTCACTGGCCTCCGTACTGGGACTCGATTCCCCTCACTGACCTCCGCACTGGGACTCGATTCCCCTCACTGGCCTCCGCACTTGGACTCGATTCCCCTCACTGGCCTCCGCACTGGGACTCGATTCCCCTCACTGGCCTCTGCACTGGGACTCGATTCCCCTCACTGACCTCCGCACTGGGACTCGATTCCCCACACTGACCTCCGCACTTGGACTCGATTCCGCTCACTGGCCTCCGCACTGGGACTCGATTCCCCTCACTAGCCTCCGCACTGGGACTCAATTCCCCTCACTGGCCTCTGCACTGGTACTCGATTCCCCTCACTGGCCTCCCCACTGGGACTCGATTGCCCTCACTGGCTTCTGCACTGGGACTCAATTCCCCTCACTGGCCTCCGCACTGGGACCCGATTCCCTTCACTGGCCTCCGCAATGGGACTCGATTCCCCTCACTGGCCTCCGCACTGGGACTCGATTTCCCTCACTGGCCTCTGCACTGGGACTCGATTCCCCTCACTGGCCTCTGCACAGGGACTGGATTCCCCTCACTGACCTCTGCACTGGGACTCGATTCCCCTCACTGGCCTCTGCACTGGGACTCGATTCCCTCACTGGCCTCCCCACTGGGACTCGATTCCCCTCACTGGCTTCTGCACTGGGACTCGATTCCCCTCACTGGCCTCCGCACTGGGACCCGATTCCCTTCACTGGCCTCCGAACTGGGACTCGATTCCCCTCACTGGCCTCCGCACTGGGACTCGATTCCCCTCACTGGCCTCTGCACTGGGACTCGATTCCCCTCACTGGCCTCTGCACAGGGACTCGATTCCCCTCACTGGCCTCCACACTGGGACTCGATTCCCCTCACTGGCTTCTGCACTGGGACTCGATTCCCCTCACTGGCCTCTGCACTGGTACTCGATTCCCCTCACTGGCCTCCCCACTGGGACTCGATTCCCCTCACTGGCTTCTGCACTGGGACTCGATTCCCCTCACTGGCCTCCGCACTGGGACCCGATTCCCTTCACTGGCCTCCGCACTGGGACTCGATTCCCCTCACTGGCCTCCGCACTGGGACTCGATTCCCCTCACTGGCCTCTGCACAGGGACTCGATTCCCCTCACTGGCCTCTGCACTGGGACTCGATTCCCCTCACTGGCCTCTGCACTGGGACTCGATTCCCTCACTGGCCTCTGCACTGGGACTCGATTCCCCTCACTGACCTCTGCACTGGGACTCGATTCCCCTCACTGGCCTCCGCACTCGGACACAATTCCCCTCACTGGCCTCCGTACTGGGACTCGATTCCCCTCACTGGCCTCTGCACTGGGACTCGATTCCCCTCACTGGCCTCCGCACTGGGACTCAATTCCCCTCACTGGCTCTGCACTGGGACTCGATTCCCCTCACTGGCCTCCGCACTGGGACTCAATTCCCCTCACTGGCTCTGCACTGGGACTCGATTCCCCTCACTGGCCACCGCACTGGGACTCGATTCCCCAAACTGACCTCCGCACTGGGACTCGATTCCCCTCACTGGCCTCTGCACTGGTACTCGATTCCCCTCACTGGCCTCCCCACTGGGACTCGATTCCCCTCACTGGCTTCTGCACTGGGACTCGATTCCCCTCACTGGCCTCCGCACTGGGACCCGATTCCCTTCACTGGCCTCCGAACTGGGACTCGATTCCCCTCACTGGCCTCCGCACTGGGACTCGATTCCCCTCACTGGCCTCTGCACTGGGACTCGATTCCCCTCACTGGCCTCTGCACAGGGACTCGATTCCCCTCACTGGCCTCCCCACTGGGACTCGATTCCCCTCACTGGCTTCTGCACTGGGACTCGATTCCCCTCACTGGCCTCTGCACTGGTACTCGATTCCCCTCACTGGCCTCCCCACTGGGACTCGATTGCCCTCACTGGCTTCTGCACTGGGACTCGATTCCCCTCACTGGCCTCCGCACTGGGACCCGATTCCCTTCACTGGCCTCCGCACTGGGACTCGATTCCCCTCACTGGCCTCCGCACTGGGACTCGATTCCCCTCACTGGCCTCTGCACAGGGTCTCGATTCCCCTCACTGGCCTCTGCACTGGGACTCGATTCCCCTCACTGGCCTCTGCACTGGGACTCGATTCCCTCACTGGC
Organism: Chiloscyllium punctatum; assembly: GCF_047496795.1. NCBI lineage: Eukaryota > Metazoa > Chordata > Chondrichthyes > Orectolobiformes > Hemiscylliidae > Chiloscyllium > Chiloscyllium punctatum. Next base: position 26,486,943 of record NC_092767.1, read on the forward strand.
CTCTGCACTGGGACTCGATTCCCCTCACTGACCTCTGCACTGGGACTCGATTCCCCTCACTGGCCTCCGCACTCGGACACAATTCCCCTCACTGGCCTCCGTACTGGGACTCGATTCCCCTCACTGGCCTCTGCACTGGGACTCGATTCCCCTCACTGGCCTCCGCACTGGGACTCAATTCCCCTCACTGGCTCTGCACTGGGACTCGATTCCCCTCACTGGCCACCGCACTGGGACTCGATTCCCCAAACTGACCTCCGCACTGGGACTCGATTCCGCTCACTGGCCTCCGCACTGGGACTCGATTCCCCTCACTGACCTCTGCACTGTGACTCGATTCCCCTCACTGGCCTCCGAACTGGGACTCGATTCCCCTCACTGGCCTCCGTACTGGGACTCGATTCCCCTCACTGACCTCCGCACTGGGACTCGATTCCCCTCACTGGCCTCCGCACTTGGACTCGATTCCCCTCACTGGCCTCCGCACTGGGACTCGATTCCCCTCACTGGCCTCTGCACTGGGACTCGATTCCCCTCACTGACCTCCGCACTGGGACTCGATTCCCCACACTGACCTCCGCACTTGGACTCGATTCCGCTCACTGGCCTCCGCACTGGGACTCGATTCCCCTCACTAGCCTCCGCACTGGGACTCAATTCCCCTCACTGGCCTCCGCACTGGGACTCGGTTCCGCTCACTGGCCTCCGCACTGGGACCCGATTCCCTTCACTCGCCTCCGCACTGGGACTTGATTCCCCTCACTGGCCTCTGCAATGGAACTTGATTCCCCTCACTGGCCTCTGCACTGGGACTCAATTCCCCTCAATGGCCTTCACACTGGGACTCGATTCCCCTCACTGGCCTCCACACTGGGACTCGATTCCCCACACTGACGTCCACACTGGAACTTGATTCCCCTCACTGGCCTCTGTACCAGGACTCGATTCCCCTCACTGGCCTCTGCACTGGGACTCGATTCCCCTCACTGGCCTCTGCACTGGGACTCGATTCCCCTCACTGGCCTCTGCACTGGGACTCGATTCCCTCACTGGCCTCTCCACTGGGACTCGATTCCCCTCACTGACCTCTGCACTGGGACTCGATTCCCCTCACTGGCCTCCGCACTCGGACACAATTCCCCTCACTGGCCTCCGTACTGGGACTCGATTGCCCTCACTGGCCTCTGCACTGGGACTCAATTCCCCTCACTGGCCTCTGCACTGGGACTCAATTCCCCTCAATGGCCTTCACACTGGGACTCGATTCCCCTCACTGGCCTCCACACTGGGACTTGATTCCCCACACTGACGTCCACACTGGAACTTGATTCCCCTCACTGGCCTCTGCACCAGGATTCGATTCCCCTCACTGGCCTCTGCACTGGAACTTGATTCCCCTCACTGGCTTCTGCACTGGGACTCGATTCCGCTCACTGGCCTCCGCACTGGGACTCAATTCCCCTCACTGACCTCTGCACTGGGACTCGATTCCCCTCACTGACCTCTGCACTGGGACTCGATTCCCCTCAATGGCCTCTGCACTGGGACTCGATTCCCCTCACTGGCCTCTGCACCAGGACTTGTTTCCCCTCACTGGCCTCCGCACTGGGACCCAATTCCCCTCACTGGCCTCTGCACTGGGACTCGATTCTCCTCAATGGCCTTCACACTGGGACTCGATTCCCCTCACTGGCCTCTGCACTGGGACTCGATTCCCCTCAATGGCCTTCACACTGGGACTCGATTCCCCTAACTGACCTCCGCAGTGGGACTCAATTCCCCTCACTGGCCTCCGCACTGGGACTCGATTCCCAACACTGACCTCCGCACTGGGACTCGATTCCCCTCACTGGCCTCCGCACTGGGACTCGGTTCCCCTCACTGGCCTCTGCACTGGGACTCGATTCCCCTCACTGGCCTCTGCACTGGTACTCGATTCCCCTCACTGGCCTCCCCACTGGGACTCGATTCCCCTCACTGGCTTCTGCACTGGGACTCGATTCCCCTCACTGGCCTCTGCACTGGGTCTCGAATCCCCTCACTGGCCTCCCCACTGGGACTCGATTCCCCTCACTGGCTTCTGCACTGGGACTCGATTCCCCTCACTGGCCTCCGCACTGGGACCCGATTCCCTTCACTGGCCTCCGCACTGGGACTCGATTCCCCTCACTGGCCTCCGCACTGGGACTCGATTGCCCTCACTGGCCTCTGCACTGGGACTCAATTCCCCTCACTGACCTCTGCACTGGGACTCAATTCCCCTCAATGGCCTCCGCACTGGGACCCGATTCCCTTCACTCGCCTCCGCACTGGGACTTGATTCCCCTCACTGGCCTCTGCACTGGAACTTGATTCCCCTCACTGGCCTCTGCACTGGGACTCAATTCCCCTCAATGGCCTTCACACTGGGACTCGATTCCCCTCACTGGCCTCTACACTGGGACTTGATTCCCCACACTGACGTCCACACTGGATCTTGATTCCCCTCACTGGCCCCTGCACCAGGACTCGATTCCCCTCACTGGCCTCTGCACTGGGACTCGATTCCCCTCACTGGCCTCTGCACTGGGACTCGATTCCCCTCACTGGCCTCTGCACTGGGACTCGATTCCCTCACTGGCCTCTGCACTGGGACTCGATTCCCCTCACTGACCTCTGCACTGGGACTCGATTCCCCTCACTGGCCTCCGCACTCGGACACAATTCCCCTCACTGGCCTCCGTACTGGGACTCGATTGCCCTCACTGGCCTCTGCACTGGGACTCAATTCCCCTCACTGGCCTCTGCACTGGGACTCAATTCCCCTCAATGGCCTTCACACTGGGACTCGATTCCCCTCACTGGCCTCCACACTGGGACTTGATTCCCCACACTGACGTCCACACTGGAACTTGATTCCCCTCACTGGCCTCTGCACCAGGATTCGATTCCCCTCACTGGCCTCTGCACTGGAACTTGATTCCCCTCACTGGCTTCTGCACTGGGACTCGATTCCGCTCACTGGCCTCCGCACTGGGACTCAATTCCCCTCACTGACCTCTGCACTGGGACTCGATTCCCCTCACTGACCTCTGCACTGGGACTCGATTCCCCTCAATGGCCTCTGCACTGGGACTCGATTCCCCTCACTGGCCTCTGCACCAGGACTTGTTTCCCCTCACTGGCCTCCGCACTGGGACCCAATTCCCCTCACTGGCCTCTGCACTGGGACTCGATTCTCCTCAATGGCCTTCACACTGGGACTCGATTCCCCTCACTGGCCTCTGCACTGGGACTCGATTCCCCTCAATGGCCTTCACACTGGGACTCGATTCCCCTAACTGACCTCCGCAGTGGGACTCAATTCCCCTCACTGGCCTCCGCACTGGGACTCGATTCCCAACACTGACCTCCGCACTGGGACTCGATTCCCCTCACTGGCCTCCGCACTGGGACTCGGTTCCCCTCACTGGCCTCTGCACTGGGACTCGATTCCCCTCACTGGCCTCTGCACTGGTACTCGATTCCCCTCACTGGCCTCCCCACTGGGACTCGATTCCCCTCACTGGCTTCTGCACTGGGACTCGATTCCCCTCACTGGCCTCTGCACTGGGTCTCGAATCCCCTCACTGGCCTCCCCACTGGGACTCGATTCCCCTCACTGGCTTCTGCACTGGGACTCGATTCCCCTCACTGGCCTCCGCACTGGGACCCGATTCCCTTCACTGGCCTCCGCACTGGGACTCGATTCCCCTCACTGGCCTCCGCACTGGGACTCGATTGCCCTCACTGGCCTCTGCACTGGGACTCAATTCCCCTCACTGACCTCTGCACTGGGACTCAATTCCCCTCAATGGCCTCCGCACTGGGACCCGATTCCCTTCACTCGCCTCCGCACTGGGACTTGATTCCCCTCACTGGCCTCTGCACTGGAACTTGATTCCCCTCACTGGCCTCTGCACTGGGACTCAATTCCCCTCAATGGCCTTCACACTGGGACTCGATTCCCCTCACTGGCCTCTACACTGGGACTTGATTCCCCACACTGACGTCCACACTGGATCTTGATTCCCCTCACTGGCCCCTGCACCAGGACTCGATTCCCCTCACTGGCCTCTGCACTGGGACTCGATTCCCCTCACTGGCCTCTGCACTGGGACTCGATTCCCCTCACTGGCCTCTGCACTGGGACTCGATTCCCTCACTGGCCTCTGCACTGGGACTCGATTCCCCTCACTGACCTCTGCACTGGGACTCGATTCCCCTCACTGGCCTCCGCACTCGGACACAATTCCCCTCACTGGCCTCCGTACTGGGACTCGATTGCCCTCACTGGCCTCTGCACTGGGACTCAATTCCCCTCACTGGCCTCTGCACTGGGACTCAATTCCCCTCAATGGCCTTCACACTGGGACTCGATTCCCCTCACTGGCCTCCACACTGGGACTTGATTCCCCACACTGACGTCCACACTGGAACTTGATTCCCCTCACTGGCCTCTGCACCAGGATTCGATTCCCCTCACTGGCCTCTGCACTGGAACTTGATTCCCCTCACTGGCTTCTGCACTGGGACTCGATTCCCCTCACTGGCCTCCGCACTGGGACTTGATTCCCCACACTGACCTCTGCACTTGGACTCGATTCCGCTCACTGGCCTCCGCACTGGGACTCAATTCCCCTCACTGACCTCTGCACTGGGACTCGATTCCCCTCAATGGCCTCCGCACTGGGACTCAATTCCCCTCACTGGCCTCTGCACCAGGACTTGTTTCCCCTCACTGGCCTCCGCACTGGGACCCAATTCCCCTCACTGGCCTCTGCACTGGGACTCGATTCTCCTCAATGGCCTTCACACTGGGACTCGATTCCCCTCACTGACCTCCGCACTGGGACTCGATTCCCCTCACTGGCTTCTGCACTGTAACTCGATTCCCCTCACTGGCTTCTGCACTGGAACTCGATTCCCCTCACTGGCCTCTGCTCTGGAACTTGGTTCTCCTCACTGGCCTCCGCACTGGGACTCGATTCCCCACACTGACCTCCGCACTGGGACTCGATTCCCCTCACTGGCCTCCGCACTGGGACTCGATTCCCCTCACTGGCCTCTGCACTGGGACTCGATTCCCCTCCCTGGCCTCTGCACTGGTACTCGATTCCCCTCACTGGCCTCTGCACTGGTACTCGATTCCCCTCACTGGCCTCCCCACTGGGACTCGATTCCCCTCACTGGCTTCTGCACTGGGACTCGATTCCCCTCACTGGCCTCCGCACTGGGACCCGATTCCCTTCACTGGCTTCTGCACTGGGACTCGATTCCCCTCACTGGCCTCTGCACTGGGACTCAATTCCCCTCAATGGCCTTCACACTGGGACTCGATTCCCCTCACTGGCCTCCACACTGGGACTTGATTCCCCACACTGACGTCCACACTGGAACTTGATTCCCCTCACTGGCCTCTGCACCAGGATTCGATTCCCCTCACTGGCCTCTGCACTGGAACTTGATTCCCCTCACTGGCTTCTGCACTGGGACTCGATTCCCCTCACTGGCCTCCGCACTGGGACTTGATTCCCCACACTGACCTCTGCACTTGGACTCGATTCCGCTCACTGGCCTCCGCACTGGGACTCAATTCCCCTCACTGACCTCTGCACTGGGACTCGATTCCCCTCAATGGCCTCCGCACTGGGACTCAATTCCCCTCACTGGTCTCCGCACTGGGACTCGATTCCCCTCACTGGCCTCTGCACCAGGACTTGGTTCCCCTCACTGGCCTCCGCACTGGGACCCAATTCCCCTCACTGGCCTCTGCACTGGGACTCGATTCTCCTCAATGGCCTTCACACTGGGACTCGAGTCCCCTCACTGACCTCCGCACTGGGACTCGATTCCACTCACTGGCCTCCGCACTGGGACTCGATTCCCCTCACTAGCCTCCGCACTGGGACTCAATTCCCCTCACTGGCCTCCGCACTGGGACTCGATTCCGCTCACTGGCCTCCGCACTGGGACCCGATTCCCTTCACTCGCCTCCGCACTGGGACTTGATTCCCCTCACTGGCCTCTGCAATGGAACTTGATTCCCCTCACTGGCCTCTGCACTGGGACTCAATTCCCCTCAATGGCCTTCACACTGGGACTCGATTCCCCTCACTGGCCTCCACACTGGGACTTGATTCCCCACACTGACGTCCACACTGGAACTTGATTCCCCTCACTGGCCTCTGTACCAGGACTCGATTCCCCTCACTGGCCTCTGCACTGGGACTCGATTCCCCTCACTGGCCTCTGCACTGGGACTCGATTCCCCTCACTGGCCTCTGCACTGGGACTCGATTCCCTCACTGGCCTCTCCACTGGGACTCGATTCCCCTCACTGACCTCTGCACTGGGACTCGATTCCCCTCACTGGCCTCCGCACTCGGACACAATTCCCCTCACTGGCCTCCGTACTGGGACTCGATTGCCCTCACTGGCCTCTGCACTGGGACTCAATTCCCCTCACTGACCTCTGCACTGGGACTCAATTCCCCTCAATGGCCTCCGCACTGGGACCCGATTCCCTTCACTCGCCTCCGCACTGGGACTTGATTCCCCTCACTGGCCTCTGCACTGGAACTTGATTCCCCTCACTGGCCTCTGCACTGGGACTCAATTCCCCTCAATGGCCTTCACACTGGGACTCGATTCCCCTCACTGGCCTCCACACTGGGACTTGATTCCCCACACTGACGTCCACACTGGATCTTGATTCCCCTCACTGGCCCCTGCACCAGGACTCGATTCCCCTCACTGGCCTCTGCACTGGGACTCGATTCCCCTCACTGGCCTCTGCTCTGGGACTCGATTCCCCTCACTGGCCTCTGCACTGGGACTCGATTCCCTCACTGGCCTCTGCACTGGGACTCGATTCCCCTCACTGACCTCTGCACTGGGACTCGATTCCCCTCACTGGCCTCCGCACTCGGACACAATTCCCCTCACTGGCCTCCGTACTGGGACTCGATTGCCCTCACTGGCCTCTGCACTGGGACTCAATTCCCCTCACTGGCCTCTGCACTGGGACTCAATTCCCCTCAATGGCCTTCACACTGGGACTCGATTCCCCTCACTGGCCTCCACACTGGGACTTGATTCCCCACACTGACGTCCACACTGGAACTTGATTCCCCTCACTGGCCTCTGCACCAGGATTCGATTCCCCTCACTGGCCTCTGCACTGGAACTTGATTCCCCTCACTGGCTTCTGCACTGGGACTCGATTCCCCTCACTGGCCTCCGCACTGGGACTTGATTCCCCACACTGACCTCTGCACTTGGACTCGATTCCGCTCACTGGCCTCCGCACTGGGACTCAATTCCCCTCACTGACCTCTGCACTGGGACTCGATTCCCCTCAATGGCCTCCGCACTGGGACTCAATTCCCCTCACTGGTCTCCGCACTGGGACTCGATTCCCCTCACTGGCCTCTGCACCAGGACTTGGTTCCCCTCACTGGCCTCCGCACTGGGACCCAATTCCCCTCACTGGCCTCTGCACTGGGACTCGATTCTCCTCAATGGCCTTCACACTGGGACTCGATTCCCCTAACTGACCTCCGCAGTGGGACTCGATTCCCCTCACTGGCTTCTGCACTGTAACTCGATTCCCCTCACTGGCTTCTGCACTGGAACTCGATTCCCCTCACTGGCCTCTGCTCTGGAACTTGGTTCTCCTCACTGGCCTCCGCACTGGGACTCGATTCCCCTCACTGGCCTCCGCACTGGGACTCGATTCCCCTCCCTGGCCTCTGCACTGGTACTCGATTCCCCTCACTGGCCTCTGCACTGGTACTCGATTCCCCTCACTGGCCTCCCCACTGGGACTCGATTCCCCTCACTGGCCTCTGCACTGGTACTCGATTCCCCTCACTGGCCTCTGCACTGGTACTCGATTCCCCTCACTGGCCTCCCCACTGGGACTCGATTCCCCTCACTGGCTTCTGCACTGGGACTCGATTCCCCTCACTGGCCTCCGCACTGGGACCCGATTCCCTTCACTGGCTTCTGCACTGGGACTCGATTCCCCTCACTGGCCTCTGCACTGGTACTCGATTCCCCTCACTGGCTTCTGCACTGGGACTCGATTCCCCTCACTGGCCTCCGCACTGGGACCCGATTCCCTTCACTGGCCTCCGAACTGGGACTCGATTCCCCTCACTGGCCTCCGCACTGGGACTCGATTCCCCTCACTGGCCTCTGCACTGGGACTCGATTCCCCTCACTGGCCTCTGCACAGGGACTCGATTCCCCTCACTGGCCTCCCCACTGGGACTCGATTCCCCTCACTGGCTTCTGCACTGGGACTCGATTCCCCTCACTGGCCTCTGCACTGGTACTCGATTCCCCTCACTGGCCTCCCCACTGGGACTCGATTGCCCTCACTGGCTTCTGCACTGGGACTCAATTCCCCTCACTGGCCTCCGCACTGGGACCCGATTCCCTTCACTGGCCTCCGCAATGGGACTCGATTCCCCTCACTGGCCTCCGCACTGGGACTCGATTTCCCTCACTGGCCTCTGCACTGGGACTCGATTCCCCTCACTGGCCTCTGCACAGGGATTGGATTCCCCTCACTGACCTCTGCACTGGGACTCGATTCCCCTCACTGGCCTCTGCACTGGGACTCGATTCCCTCACTGGCCTCCCCACTGGGACTCGATTCCCCTCACTGGCTTCTGCACTGGGACTCGATTCCCCTCACTGGCCTCCGCACTGGGACCCGATTCCCTTCACTGGCCTCCGAACTGGGACTCGATTCCCCTCACTGGCCTCCGCACTGGGACTCGATTCCCCTCACTGGCCTCTGCACTGGGACCTGATTCCCCTCACTGGCCTCTGCACAGGGACTCGATTCCCCTCACTGGCCTCCACACTGGGACTCGATTCCCCTCACTGGCTTCTGCACTGGGACTCGATTCCCCTCACTGGCCTCTGCACTGGTACTCGATTCCCCTCACTGGCCTCCCCACTGGGACTCGATTCCCCTCACTGGCTTCTGCACTGGGACTCGATTCCCCTCACTGGCCTCCGCACTGGGACCCGATTCCCTTCACTGGCCTCCGCACTGGGACTCGATTCCCCTCACTGGCCTCCGCACTGGGACTCGATTCCCCTCACTGGCCTCTGCACAGGGACTCGATTCCCCTCACTGGCCTCTGCACTGGGACTCGATTCCCCTCACTGGCCTCTGCACTGGGACTCAATTCCCCTCAATGGCCTTCACACTGGGACTCGATTCCCCTCACTGGCCTCCACACTGGGACTTGATTCCCCACACTGACGTCCACACTGGAACTTGATTCCCCTCACTGGCCTCTGCACCAGGATTCGATTCCCCTCACTGGCCTCTGCACTGGAACTTGATTCCCCTCACTGGCTTCTGCACTGGGACTCGATTCCCCTCACTGGCCTCCGCACTGGGACTTGATTCCCCACACTGACCTCTGCACTTGGACTCGATTCCGCTCACTGGCCTCCGCACTGGGACTCAATTCCCCTCACTGACCTCTGCACTGGGACTCGATTCCCCTCAATGGCCTCCGCACTGGGACTCAATTCCCCTCACTGGTCTCCGCACTGGGACTCGATTCCCCTCACTGGCCTCTGCACCAGGACTTGGTTCCCCTCACTGGCCTCCGCACTGGGACCCAATTCCCCTCACTGGCCTCTGCACTGGGACTCGATTCTCCTCAATGGCCTTCACACTGGGACTCGAGTCCCCTCACTGACCTCCGCACTGGGACTCGATTCCACTCACTGGCCTCCGCACTGGGACTCGATTCCCCTCACTAGCCTCCGCACTGGGACTCAATTCCCCTCACTGGCCTCCGCACTGGGACTCGATTCCGCTCACTGGCCTCCGCACTGGGACCCGATTCCCTTCACTCGCCTCCGCACTGGGACTTGATTCCCCTCACTGGCCTCTGCAATGGAACTTGATTCCCCTCACTGGCCTCTGCACTGGGACTCAATTCCCCTCAATGGCCTTCACACTGGGACTCGATTCCCCTCACTGGCCTCCACACTGGGACTTGAGTCCCCACACTGACGTCCACACTGGAACTTGATTCCCCTCACTGGCCTCTGTACCAGGACTCGATTCCCCTCACTGGCCTCTGCACTGGGACTCGATTCCCCTCACTGGCCTCTGCACTGGGACTCGATTCCCCTCACTGGCCTCTGCACTGGGACTCGATTCCCTCACTGGCCTCTCCACTGGGACTCGATTCCCCTCACTGACCTCTGCACTGGGACTCGATTCCCCTCACTGGCCTCCGCACTCGGACACAATTCCCCTCACTGGCCTCCGTACTGGGACTCGATTGCCCTCACTGGCCTCTGCACTGGGACTCAATTCCCCTCACTGACCTCTGCACTGGGACTCAATTCCCCTCAATGGCCTCCGCACTGGGACCCGATTCCCTTCACTCGCCTCCGCACTGGGACTTGATTCCCCTCACTGGCCTCTGCACTGGAACTTGATTCCCCTCACTGGCCTCTGCACTGGGACTCAATTCCCCTCAATGGCCTTCACACTGGGACTCGATTCCCCTCACTGGCCTCCACACTGGGACTTGATTCCCCACACTGACGTCCACACTGGATCTTGATTCCCCTCACTGGCCCCTGCACCAGGACTCGATTCCCCTCACTGGCCTCTGCACTGGGACTCGATTCCCCTCACTGGCCTCTGCTCTGGGACTCGATTCCCCTCACTGGCCTCTGCACTGGGACTCGATTCCCTCACTGGCCTCTGCACTGGGACTCGATTCCCCTCACTGACCTCTGCACTGGGACTCGATTCCCCTCACTGGCCTCCGCACTCGGACACAATTCCCCTCACTGGCCTCCGTACTGGGACTCGATTGCCCTCACTGGCCTCTGCACTGGGACTCAATTCCCCTCACTGGCCTCTGCACTGGGACTCAATTCCCCTCAATGGCCTTCACACTGGGACTCGATTCACCTCACTGGCCTCCACACTGGGACTTGATTCCCCACACTGACGTCCACACTGGAACTTGATTCCCCTCACTGGCCTCTGCACCAGGATTCGATTCCCCTCACTGGCCTCTGCACTGGAACTTGATTCCCCTCACTGGCTTCTGCACTGGGACTCGATTCCCCTCACTGGCCTCCGCACTGGGACTTGATTCCCCACACTGACCTCTGCACTTGGACTCGATTCCGCTCACTGGCCTCCGCACTGGGACTCAATTCCCCTCACTGACCTCTGCACTGGGACTCGATTCCCCTCAATGGCCTCCGCACTGGGACTCAATTCCCCTCACTGGTCTCCGCACTGGGACTCGATTCCCCTCACTGGCCTCTGCACCAGGACTTGGTTCCCCTCACTGGCCTCCGCACTGGGACCCAATTCCCCTCACTGGCCTCTGCACTGGGACTCGATTCTCCTCAATGGCCTTCACACTGGGACTCGAGTCCCCTCACTGACCTCCGCACTGGGACTCGATTCCCCTCACTGGCTTCTGCACTGTAACTCGATTCCCCTCACTGGCTTCTGCACTGGAACTCGATTCCCCTCACTGGCCTCTGCTCTGGAACTTGGTTCTCCTCACTGGCCTCCGCACTGGGACTCGATTCCCCTCACTGGCCTCCGCACTGGGACTCGATTCCCCTCCCTGGCCTCTGCACTGGTACTCGATTCCCCTCACTGGCCTCTGCACTGGTACTCGATTCCCCTCACTGGCCTCCCCACTGGGACTCGATTCCCCTCACTGGCCTCTGCACTGGTACTCGATTCCCCTCACTGGCCTCTGCACTGGTACTCGATTCCCCTCACTGGCCTCCCCACTGGGACTCGATTCCCCTCACTGGCTTCTGCACTGGGACTCGATTCCCCTCACTGGCCTCCGCACTGGGACCCGATTCCCTTCACTGGCTTCTGCACTGGGACTCGATTCCCCTCACTGGCCTCTGCACTGGTACTCGATTCCCCTCACTGGCTTCTGCACTGGGACTCGATTCCCCTCACTGGCCTCCGCACTGGGACCCGATTCCCTTCACTGGCCTCCGAACTGGGACTCGATTCCCCTCACTGGCCTCCGCACTGGGACTCGATTCCCCTCACTGGCCTCTGCACTGGGACTCGATTCCCCTCACTGGCCTCTGCACAGGGACTCGATTCCCCTCACTGGCCTCCCCACTGGGACTCGATTCCCCTCACTGGCTTCTGCACTGGGACTCGATTCCCCTCACTGGCCTCTGCACTGGTACTCGATTCCCCTCACTGGCCTCCCCACTGGGACTCGATTGCCCTCACTGGCTTCTGCACTGGGACTCAATTCCCCTCACTGGCCTCCGCACTGGGACCCGATTCCCTTCACTGGCCTCCGCAATGGGACTCGATTCCCCTCACTGGCCTCCGCACTGGGACTCGATTTCCCTCACTGGCCTCTGCACTGGGACTCGATTCCCCTCACTGGCCTCTGCACAGGGATTGGATTCCCCTCACTGACCTCTGCACTGGGACTCGATTCCCCTCACTGGCCTCTGCACTGGGACTCGATTCCCTCACTGGCCTCCCCACTGGGACTCGATTCCCCTCACTGGCTTCTGCACTGGGACTCGATTCCCCTCACTGGCCTCCGCACTGGGACCCGATTCCCTTCACTGGCCTCCGAACTGGGACTCGATTCCCCTCACTGGCCTCCGCACTGGGACTCGATTCCCCTCACTGGCCTCTGCACTGGGACTCGATTCCCCTCACTGGCCTCTGCACAGGGACTCGATTCCCCTCACTGGCCTCCACACTGGGACTCGATTCCCCTCACTGGCTTCTGCACTGGGACTCGATTCCCCTCACTGGCCTCTGCACTGGTACTCGATTCCCCTCACTGGCCTCCCCACTGGGACTCGATTCCCCTCACTGGCTTCTGCACTGGGACTCGATTCCCCTCACTGGCCTCCGCACTGGGACCCGATTCCCTTCACTGGCCTCCGCACTGGGACTCGATTCCCCTCACTGGCCTCCGCACTGGGACTCGATTCCCCTCACTGGCCTCTGCACAGGGACTCGATTCCCCTCACTGGCCTCTGCACTGGGACTCGATTCGCCTCACTGGCCTCTGCACTGGGACTCGATTCCCTCACTGGCCTCTGCACTGGGACTCGATTCCCCTCACTGACCTCTGCACTGGGACTCGATTCCCCTCACTGGCCTCCGCACTCGGACACAATTCCCCTCACTGGCCTCCGTACTGGGACTCGATTCCCCTCACTGGCCTCTGCACTGGGACTCGATTCCCCTCACTGGCCTCCGCACTGGGACTCAATTCCCCTCACTGGCTCTGCACTGGGACTCGATTCCCCTCACTGGCCTCCGCACTGGGACTCAATTCCCCTCACTGGCTCTGCACTGGGACTCGATTCCCCTCACTGGCCACCGCACTGGGACTCGATTCCCCAAACTGACCTCCGCACTGGGACTCGATTCCCCTCACTGGCCTCTGCACTGGTACTCGATTCCCCTCACTGGCCTCCCCACTGGGACTCGATTCCCCTCACTGGCTTCTGCACTGGGACTCGATTCCCCTCACTGGCCTCCGCACTGGGACCCGATTCCCTTCACTGGCCTCCGAACTGGGACTCGATTCCCCTCACTGGCCTCCGCACTGGGACTCGATTCCCCTCACTGGCCTCTGCACTGGGACTCGATTCCCCTCACTGGCCTCTGCACAGGGACTCGATTCCCCTCACTGGCCTCCCCACTGGGACTCGATTCCCCTCACTGGCTTCTGCACTGGGACTCGATTCCCCTCACTGGCCTCTGCACTGGTACTCGATTCCCCTCACTGGCCTCCCCACTGGGACTCGATTCCCCTCA